>NC_060269.1:122642516-122942516 GCF_021613505.1 Equus quagga
AGAGATCTTTCTATGTAACTAAATAAAGAAACATCCTCACTTTTAAATAATACATAGTATTCCATTGTGTAGCTGTGATACTTTGTTTAATCAGTTTCCTGTTGCTGGACACTCAACTCGTTCCTGATTTTGTTCCTAATAGAAATAATGCTGCTTATATGTCCTTGTGACAAATTCCTAAAATTTGCTGTCACAGAGTATTGTAATGTGCAAAGCATAAATGGTTATGTGTTGTGAGTGAACAAGAGTAAGACCAAAGATGCAGCCTATATTGATCAAGACAGCCCTGTGCAACCTACGGAGGGCGTAAATCTCCGAGGAAGAACCTGATTCCCCACAGCAGGATCCTCACATAGCATCTTACCTCCCCTGGATCAATTCGGGTTTAATCCCAACGGCTCTTCTATTATCTCATTTTGGTTTTTGTGGGTATAATTAGTGTATCATTTATGTATTGCCACATAATGCTGATAATGATCCACCCCAAAATTCAGTGGCTTTTAAACAGTAGCCATTAGTATCTACAGACTGGCTGAGTGGTTCTTGGAGTCTGCTGGGTTCACGCAGGTGCCTGCAGTCAGCTGCGTGTATCGGGTGCAGATCTGCGCAGCACCCTCCTGCGTGTTTGACGGTCAGCTGGTTTAGGCTGGTCTGAAATGGCCTTGGCCAAGAGGACTCAGCTCTCCTACCCAGGTCCCCAGTATCCTTCCAACAGGCCAGTCTGAGTGTGTTCTTGTGGCAGTAGCACAGAGTGTCTCTTTTTCAGGGGACTGAAAATGGACCCATGCTTTTTGAGCTTCTCTGTCATCTCATTTGCTAACCTTCTATTGACCAAAGCAAGTCACATAGCAGAGTCAATGGGAAGGGACTGCCCAGTGACAAAGCAGAGGGTAAAGATACAGAGAGGTGGTTGATTGAGGCCATTAATGCAATCCGTCCTCCACAGCCATCCAGCCACATATCTTAAATTGGCAGTTTTTAAAAGTGTTAAACATTGCTGTTATTTCTGAACTGCAGATGTTATGCCTTTGAAATATGATAAATGGGGCTCAAATATATTTGTGGGGGAGCACAAAGCTTTTGCTTCATTTAAAAAATTTCTTGTCGAATATACCTCAATAAAACAAATTCCTTGTCAAGAGTTATAAAGATAACTCTTCAGTGGAAAATCTACATTTATTGTTCTGTCTTGAAAATATTTCTTTTCCAGTTGGTGTTTTCCCCTGGGAAACATTTCAGGAAACAGGGTTTTCCCTGTCTGTGCATATTTTTCTTTGTTTGATAGTGTTCTTGGAATTGGTTTTGACATCTGGCCTTGAGAACATGGAATAAAGAACTAGAATCACAAATCAACCTCCTTAAGTATTTTTGCTTAAGATACAGATATTAGAGAGAGGATCAGTCCCTGAACATTTATTGCTGCAACTTTTTGTTTAAGTTGTACAAGGGTTAAATTTAGGCTCTCCCAGAACCGTGATTCTGAACAGCAGATGTGCAGCATCCAGGTATATGGATGGCAAGAAATCGTTACTAGTAATGGTTAATATCTCAAGAACATTTTTAAAAATCAAGTTTATTCCTGTAGAATGCAGTGTTATATGCCATGCCTCTCCTCTCTTCTCTGTGGAAATGAAAACTACCGAAGTAAAAGTTTGCATACACATGTACTTACTAAGTATTCTTTGTTTTGGGTGCATCATAAAATCATACACGCTTTAGTCGTTTAACGGAAGCTGTGTGTATTGTTCTAAATGGGCAATTTGAAGGATTTTTTAAAGTAAGTTTGCTGTTGAGTTTTGCTTTATTTTCTGACTTTAGAACCCAACCCTAGAGTGAGTTACAATTTCATGCACTTGTTCAATTATGCTCTATTTTGTTCTCTTGAGCTATAAGGAATAAGACTCAGGTTTTGTTTGCCAGGAGTTGAGAGCCTTTGTGTTTAGTTGACCTATCAGGATGTTGGGCATAAGTTTCAGAACAATAATAGTGCTAATTGGTAATGTGGCAAGAATTGTCTTGCAGAGTTAAGTAATTCAGGTGATTTGAGTCAACTTTAAGAGAAAGAATCCTGAGAAATATGACGTAGTGCTCATGAGTCTAGTCTTTGGAGGCGGACAGATCTGGGTCCTGATACCAGCTCAGTCTCTCACCTCCCACAGGACCTTGGGCTATAAAGTACCCACTTAGCATGATGCCTGGGACATAATAAGTGCTTAATAAATGTTATGTAGTGTTGGTAGTGGGAGGAACTGTCGTCGTCTGATGCAACTGCTCCATTTTATAGATTTGGAAGCATAGATTAAGTTCTTCAGGGGAAAATGTTTAAAATCTTAAACTAAGATTGAATCTGCCTGTATTTGGAGCTAGGGGTAATCCTGAAATGCAACATCTACTTTAAAAGTCTTTATCAACCAACATAACGCTGTAGATTTTCAAGAACAAGTGTAAACTGACAGTTTTTTGACAGCCCTTCCTGTGCTGGGCAGGTTACAATAATGATTTCAGTAATGGCAGAAAGAAAATTTCCATTCTAATTGCAGTTCTTAGCTCCATTCTTGGACTCAGCCTGTTATTTGTGAACATTTTCAGAAGTGGGCATGATGTCAAGGAGAGATGATAGAAGGATGTGGACCACCAAAGTTTGTTAAATACTTATGGTGGATGTACAAAGATCTCCAAAACACTTTGCGTTTCTTCAGAAAGCTTATAACCTATTTGAGAAAACAGGTGATGTGTGTAAAAAAAAAAAAAAAAGCAGTTAGTAGTAGGTAATAGTAATAGCAGTTAGCATTTACTGAATGTTTAATATCTTCCAGGCACTAAGCAAAGCAAGCAAGCAACCTATCATATCTCATTCGATCCTCATGGTAACTGTCAGATTGATGGTAGCCACAATGTGCAGTTGAGTAAGACACGTTTACAGACATTAAATATTGGCTCAAGATCATATAGGACTTAAGTGTGAAATGAGTTAAGAGGAGGAGGAGGGGCTGGCCCCATGGCAACTGAGTGGTTAAGTTGGTGTTCTCCACTTTGGCGGCCCTGGGTTCACAGGTTTGGATCCTGGGCATGGACCTACACACCACTCATCAAGCCATGCTGTGGCGGCATCCCACACAGAAGAACTAGAATGACTTACAACTAGGATATACAACTATGTACTGGGGCTTTGGGGAGGAAAAAAAAAGGAGGAAGATTGGCAACAGATGTTAGCTCAGGGCCAATCTTCCTCACCAAAGAGCATACTTAAAAAAAAAGAAGAAGGAGAGGAGGAGATAAGTCTGGACTGAGAGCATAATTTTCAAAGTTTGCGGGCCTGTACGTGGCCAGAGCACCCCTTAAGGGTGTAGAATGGGGCCGACTATTTGCGTTTTGGGTATGGAGACCAGGGATGATAAATGTCTTGCAGCACCCAGAACATTCCTGTATAACAACGTCTTACTCTGCAAAGCTTGCAAATACTCTGTGAAATATTCATGTCAGGGAATGACATGTTTATAATGATCTGAGCCTAGAAGTTCTAAACATAAGATATTTTTTATGGCTTTAAAATACACTATACATTCCAGAAGTGGGAACTTCTTAAAATTGAAAGCTAAGTGTATTTAATATTTTTCGGAAGTTTCTTAGAGTTATTCAGCATTTTGAAATTGATGTTATTGACCGCAGTGCAAATCATAATATCTAGGTTGGCAGCACAACACACGCCTCTGTCAGTTTGCATTTATAACTCTGGTTACTCACAGTGATTCCACCCCTAGATGCAAGCATCTGATGGCTCTTCATTGTGACTGCTAGTGTCTTCAGGCCCAAGAATTTGCTTATTGAACTATGTCCCTCCTATTATTTCTCCTTGTCTGGAATTTATGTGTAGATACGTTATATTATCTATGAATTTCATTTCAAGAACATAAAGGAAATGTTATAAAATATTTGTTATAGCAAGGAGTATTGTGTCTGATAGGATTGCATAGGTTAGAGTTTCCGGGAAGGTAGCTACTTGAGAGTAATGAAAGATTTGAGTAAATGAGAGGTTCTAGCATCAGTTGGGTATTAGATTGTCCATGGCTGAAAGGACTTAGTTCTGGACGTTTTTGGATGGGGCGTAATTGTGAACGGAGCATGTTTGTCTGGCGTTGTGGTGCTGGGATAGATGTGCGAGGAGGTGATGGGAGGGATTAGACTGGAGGCCGAGACAGGGGCTGTGGACCTGTGTAAAGTATTTAAGGTCTAAAGAGGGAGTGGACGGGACCAGGAGCAGAGTAAATTGAGAAGAAGAATTTGTCAGACTTTGTTGGCTGTATTTGGGGAAGACAGGTAAAGTGAAATTTTTTGTCTGGTTTTTGTTTGTATCTTTCATCTCTCTTTGGCATCATTTAAAAGTACATAGTGTCTTATACTGAACTAAAACACAAAGTGGGCATTTTGTTTGTTTATTCACTTCTTTATTTGTGTAATAGTGCTTTCGTGCTTTCTGCTTGCATCCTCTCCTCTGTGGTCCTCTCGGACATTTATTGAGCTCCAATAGCATTATCACAAGGCACGTCAGCATTATGGGTTTTCGTTAATGGGACGGGTGAAAACGCTGCTGGAAGGGAAACGGTTGTTGCCAGATTGTCTTGCTTAGGTCACTTTATGCTTTGTTTTAAAATCACGACTGTATTCTTAACGTGGCGCTTGTTGTGGCCTACTCTGAGTCTCGGGCGTCTTTGAACTCAGTATGTGATTTTTATTTTTTTTTATTTTTTTTTATTTTTTTTTAAAGATTTTATTTTTTCCTTTTTCTCCCCAAAGCCCCCCGGTACATAGTTGTGTATTCTTCGTTGTGGGTTCCTCTAGTTGTGGCATGTGGGACGCTGCCTCAGCGTGGTCTGATGAGCAGTGCCATGTCCGCGCCCAGGATTCGAACCAAGGAAACACTGGGCCGCCTGCAGCGGAGCGCACGAACTTAACCACTCGGCCACGGGGCCAGCCCCCCTCAGTATGTGATTTTTATGGAAACAAAGACACTTCTCTGAATTCTGCCAACCCTTTTCTAGCTTTGCAGTTGAGGTAGCATTTCTGCTTCTCTTTGCTTTTATAGGAAAGGTAGATAGTATTTTGATTGGGGTAAAGTTTTAGAATCTGTCTGCATTCCCTAGATCAGTGCTTCTCCAATAGAAATATAATCCAAGCCATATATGTGATTGGAAATTTTCTAGGACCCACATTCAAAAAATAAAAAGAAACGGGTGAAATTAATTTTAACAATACGTTTTATTTAACTCAATATATTTAAAATATCATTTCAACATGTATTCAATATTTAAAAATTTTTAAGGAGATGTTTTACTTTTTTTCATGCTAAGTCTCCAAAGTCAGTGTGTTTTGTACTTACAGCACTCAACTCAGATACAGAATTTCATTGGAAATGCTTGATCTGTATTTAGATTTCATAAGATTTATAGTTGAGGTGCCGGCCCGGTGGCGCAGCAGTTAAGTGTGTACGTTCCGCTTCAGCGGCCTGGGGTTCACAGGTTCAGATCCCGGGTGCGGACATGGCACTGCTTGGCAAAAGCCATGCTGTGTTAGGCGTCCCACATATAAAGTAGAGGAAGATGGGCACGATGTTAGCTCAGGGCCAGTCTTCCTCAGCAAAAAGAGACGGATTGCCAGCAGTTAGCTCAGGGCTAATCTTCCTCAAAAAAAAAAAAATATATAGTTGAAAAAGTAGATTCATTTACCCCAAAAGTTCCAAACTTACTTATATATTTCCCAAAAAGAGTCAAGTATCAGTTTATAAAGTTTTATTTAAATTAATTGTAATTAAATAGAATTAAAAATTCAGTTCCTCAGTTGCACTAGTCATCTCTCAAGTCTTCAGTAGCTTCGTGTTGCTCCTGCTGGCTGCCATGTTGGACAGTCCAGCTATCAGTTATTCTTAAAACTGTACATAAATGCTTTTGCATTTTTCAGGTTATTGTTGAATTGTAGAATTAATCCATGCCATGAAGTTCTCAGAAATTGTTCTACTAGATTAGATTTATTCATCAAGGATAGAAGTGCCTAGGGAAAAATAGCACTGCATATTTACTCCTCATCCCAGGGCTGGGGAGTGGCTTGCACATAGTAGGTGTTTAATAAGTGTTTACCTACTAAATCCTATTTAGTCCTCAAACTGCAACTTAAACTTTACTTTCTCGGGGAAGTGTTTCCTGACTCGCCACTCTGGCATATGTTCCTTCATTACATGTCTCATGGAACTGAGTTCTCTCCCTCCAGAACACATATAGTTATGTACTGACTTGGGTGATTTTGTGATTAATAGCCACCTCCCTGACTAGGCTGTAAGTCCCATGAGAGGAGGAATGTGTTTTTGTTCATGACAGTATCCACTGCTTCTAGCATAATGCGTGGCATGTGACAGGTATGGGATAAATATTGGTCAGATGATAATAGCACAGAACCATTTAAAATATAAAGTGATTAGCAGAATGTCCAATTCTTAACTTTATGGAAATTGGAGCTTGTTTCATGTTGGGGAAACAGGAATATTTTTTTTTAAGGATTATGCACACTAAAAAGTATGCAGGTTTTTAGTTTTCGTTCAAGCCTTTTCAAAATGCTCTTGTAAATATGCCTTTTTTTTTAGCTTTCTTGCTGCTTTATTGGTGTTTATTTTCTTGAAATATCTATTACCTCACCTCTGTCTTTCCTGTAACTTATGGTGCACTGGAGACAAAAACTGAAAAAAGGGAAACTGAATTGCAAAATACTTTTAAGGAGCTGAGAAGGGTATAGGGCAAAAGCAAAGGTGCATAGATGAAGCAGACCTTGCTGTTTCAGGACAGTTTAAAATAAACCCACCCTTTTAATTATACCAGGGTAATGAGCCTTACCCACAATAGGTGAAAATATAATTAACAATGTATTGTGGGCCAGTAGAGCAGGTTGTCAGGTCATTAACTGAATCATAAGGTGGGGAGTAATGCCTATTAAAGGTTACACATTTGGAAAGGTTAGATTAAAATTTTGTCTTTGCAAATACAAAGTTTCTCAATTTGAATAAGGCTTTACAAAATCTCTTAGCACTTGACTTTTTCTCATAACATTTTCTTGAAGTTTAATAAGCATAGAGAAATGTGCACGTAAGGGGGCAGCGTGATGGATTTTCACATCCAGATCGAGAAACAGTACGTTACCATCACAACACCCCAGAGGTTTCCCTCTTCCTTTTTCCCCACTTCCTGCCCTCCAGGGTGAACCACTATCCTGACATGGATAAGTTTTTCCTGTTTTTGTACTTTGTATAAATGGAATCATGCAGTATCTGCATTTGAATTAATGTAATAGATTATCGTTCTAAGTGACATTCCCGATAGTAGCTCATTAGAAACAAGGTCTGTTTTCAGTTTTCCTTATTATGTATCTAATTTGGTAAATTGGCAGTTTACCACTGTATCCAGTTCTTTATTATTCCTTTAAGAAATTTTCTATGTAAATGCAAATATGTGTGTGTATGAATACGTAAATGCATGTATATTTGTATATGTTTTTTAAAAGTTTGCTCAAATTTGATCATGCTGTGCTATGCATATTACTCACCTTTTAGTGATACATCTTTTCTTTTTTAAAAGATTTTATTTTTTTTTATTTTTCTTTTTCTCCCCAAAGCCCCCCGGTACATAGTTGTATATTCTTCGTTGTGGATCCTTCTAGTTGTGGCATGTGGGACGCTGCCTCAGCGTGGTTTGATGAGCAGTGCCATGTCCACGCCCAGGATTCGAACCAACGAAACACTGGGCCGCCTGCAGCAGAGCGCGAGAACCTTAACCACTCAGCCATGGGGCCAGACCCTCTTTTCTTTTTTTAAAGATTTTTTTTTGTTTTGCTTTTCTGCCCAAGTCCTCCCAGTACATAGTTGTATATTTTATTTTATTTTATTTTATTATTTTTTTAAAGATTCCATTCTTTCCTTTTTCTCCCCAAAGCCCCCCCGGCACATAGCTGTATATTCTTCGTTGTGGGTCCTTCTAGTTGTGGTATGTGGGACGCCGCCTCAGCGTGGTTTGATGAGCAGTGCCATGTCCACGCCCAGGATTCGAACCAACGAAACACTGGGCCGCCTGCAGCGGAGCGCGCGAACTTAACCACTCGGCCACGGGGCCGGCCCCTCTTAAAGCCCTTTTCATATCAGCTCATGTAGGTCCACTTCATTTTTTCAAATGGTGACATGGTACTCTGCTCTATGTATGTATGTATCATAATTTAATGAACCAGCTGTCCATTGAAGGACAGTTAGGTTGTTAGTAATCTTTTGCTTTTAGAACAATAGAGTCCAGGTAAGATTATCTGTAAAGTAAACTCTTAGAGATGGAATTGCTGAGCAATGAGGTCCATGCATTTTAAATTTGCTCAGATTCTTTTTTTAAGATTTAAAAAAATTTTTCCTTTTTCTCCCCAAAGCCCCTGGTACCTAGTTGTATATTTTTAGTTGTGGGTCCTTCTAGTTGTGGCATGTGGGATGCTGCCTCAGCATGGCTTGATGAGCGGTGCCACGTCCGCGCCCAGGATCCGAACCAGCGAAACTCTGGGCTGCTGAAGCGGTGCGTGCGAATTTAAGCACTCAGCTTCGGGGCCGGCCCCACCTCAGATATTTCTTAATGGCCCTTCAAAGAGTTTTGCCATTTTTACTCCCACCGGCAAGGGTTGAGAATTTCTATTTCCATTGTTCTTGCTTTAGATTATGTATTGTGAAGCCTGTTCATTTTTGCAGTCTGATATAGACAAATCTGCAAGTCGTTGTTACTCGAGTTTGCATTTTCTTTAGTTTTGAGTGAGGTTACTTATTTATATGTTTATTGGACATTTGTATTTCTCTTGGGACTTGTTCTTGTCCTTTGCTCATTTTCCTACAGGCTTGTTCATATTTTTCTTAATAATTTCAAGGAGCTCTTACTATATATAGGAAATTAGTCCTTTTATGTCATCTGTGGTGTTAATTTTTGTTTGTTTGTTTTTTGTCTTTACTTTGTTCTTAGCCTTTCTTTTCCTAAACAGAAGGTTTAAATTTTTATGTGGTGAAATGTACCAGATTTTTCCTTATTGCTTTGTGAATTATGTGTTTTTAATGAGAAAAAGCATTGGAAACTTGAGACACGAAAACAGATAAATAGATAATTGGATAACGTAAGTCTGGCATGGAAAAAAATCTCAAGAAATGTTTGTGGGAAATGTGGTTAAGCAGGAATTCAAATTTCAGTCAAGAGTGGCATGGCCAACTATAAATAAACAAAAACTTGCACATTATCTGCCAAAATTTAACATTTTTAACAGCTTTTGAGAAAATGTTCAATGCTATGCTTTTTTCTTTTTATACTTCATTATTTGGGGTTTTAATTTCTCAAATGATCCCTCTTTTCAGATTTCAAGTTATAACCTATTTCCTGCACCTTTGCTGACGTCCAGTGATCCATGTCAGAAGTACTTCCAGGTCAGATACACTTTCACATGTTTCAATGCAGAAAAACAGTTGAATATTAAAACTTTAAAAGATATATATGATAGATAATTGTTTTGATGTTAACCTTATTTGCTAAAAAAACATGATTTTGGTTTTCCTTGTGCTTCACTAATGTAATAGAAAAATGAATCTTTAAAATAAAGTAGAAGAATCAATTGGACTTAAGTGTATTCATGTAATAATTACATGACTCTACTAATATAATGGGAAAATATTTTGGGTGACTATAGTGGGAAATTAAAACTGTCAAATTTTGCCATCTAGCACTGCACAGTGTAGCCTGTGAACTGTTAAATATGAGCAAACAAGGTGGTGGTGGTGAATCTGTAAACAGCAAGTTAGCCATTGTGGGGTTTGTCTAGAATAGAGCTCCCTAATTCAGTATTCTCTCTAAGCTAATGCTGATTAATTTCAGGCCTTAAGAAAACCACCTTAATTTTATTGTATGTCCCTTTCTTTGTGTCGTGATGGATGCTAGTCTACACACAACATGGTCTGGGATTTACTTCTTAGCCTCACAGCAATATAATAAAGAAAAAGCAATTGTCATAACATCTTGTCTTTTTTTTTAAAGATTTAATTTTTTTCAGTTTCCTCCCCAAAGCCCCCTGGTACATAGTTGTATATTCTTCGTTGTGAGTCCTTCTAGTTGTGGCATGTGGGATGCCGCCTCAGCGTGGTTTGATGAGCAGTACCATGTCCGCGCCCAGGACTCGAACCAACGAAACACTGGGCCACCCGCAGTGGAGCACGAGAACTTAACCACTCGGCCACGGGGCCAGCCCCATAGCATTTTGAATTAAATGTAGTCTAGGACTCCAAGTAGCAGATAGATCTGGGTAGATTCCAGGTTTGTTAGGACATGTACCATTCCGTGAATTCTGAGTTTTGAAATAAGAAGATTTAAACCATAGACAGTTATTAATGTCTTAAATTCTAAAATTAAACTCATTAAGTATTTCCAAGCCCTTTTCTCCTTTAGGTAGCACTGCATGTTACATTTCAACAGAGAACTAAAATAAAACATAATAAAATAAACACTAAACTCACTAGAGGTATATGAGTGGCAGGAAATACCCGTTTTTATAAAAATCAGCCAAAAACAATATGATAAACCTAAGTTCACATCAGAAAATTAGGAACTAGAGGTGGTTCTTAGAGGCCATCTAATCGTAACTGTGACAATTTGGGGACAGGGAGTAGATTTCCTTTGTAAATACATACTTGAATAGGTGTATTAATTTTGGAAAATCAAGGAAAATACGTATGTCCTTTTAAAAAATACATTTTAAATGCTGAGAATGATTCCTTTTAGGAATTCTTTAGCCTTTAGAATCTTTTAATACATTGCAAGATAGACTCAGTATGGAAACATTGTAAGGACAAGACTGGCAAATATGTAAAATGATTAGTTTTCCTCTAGTAATTGGAGGTGAACCACTCAAATAATTTCTAGAAATTTCTTATTGTCACCGTATTTTATTATGCTATTGTATTCATTCTTCCTGTTGGTACTCAAATTGCTTTATTTGTTCGTACTTATTTAAGAGATAATGAAACTGTTATCCAGCATGTTTTTTTAATAACAGCTACTTCCGTCATGCATTGGTGTAGGATGTAACACATTTTACAAGGAAAGCAGTGTTCTTATTTCAGTGGAGTATCTGATTCCATAGCCGTTTTTTGCTTGAGAATTCAAGTGGCGGCTAGTGAGGGAGAATCTGAACCAATAAATCAGATAAGGCACACCTTCAATCCTGTTTTCCAACTCTCAGGAGCTGTGACTATCCAGAGCCTTTTTAAACAAACAAACAAACATGCTAGAATGTACACCATTATCTGCCTGGAAAATTCCTGTTGAACCTTCAAGATTCAAATCAGGAGTTCCTTCTGAGTAAGTCTTAGCTGTGACATAGTCAAGTAATTACCCTGTTTCAAGGGTTCTGCCATTGTTTAATATTTTTTCCCTTTTGGAATTGACTTGAGGTCCAGCTTATCAGTTATTCTAGAAAATCTGTGTCATTACTTTATAGCCAACCTATTTTTTTCGCCTAAATCAGTATTCTGAAGCTTGATCATTGACCATATTCATCAGACTTGGCCATAAAAGTCTAGAGCTATATTTAAAAAATAGATTCATCTGCAGAGGACACTGAGGCTCTTCTAAATGGTGAAAACAGTTTAGAAATTGAACAGAGACAATATCCTTGGGATAAGGATATACTACCCCAAGGTGGCATCTCGAAGGTCTTCGTTCTCGTTTGAATACACAATATCTGATTTGTGTTTCATAAATAACCAGTCATCACATCTGCCAGGAGTGATGTTGGAATGTAGGTGTTCCCCATCTGGAGTACCTTTCTCATCCTTGTCCACTGGTGGACCTACCCTTGAAGAGCCAGCTCAGCTGAAACCTACCCTGAACCTCTTTCCTCATCCCTGATACCTTCTTCTCATAAGACCCTCTGCCTACTTTAACCATTTTGAGTTTGTTTAATGACTTTGTCTTCTCACTGCCCAATGTGACTGAGTTTCTTTTTTCTTTTCTTTTTTAAAAAATTTTTATTGAGTTTATGATAGTTTACAACCTTGTGAAATTTCAGTTGTACATTCTTGTTTGTCAGTTGTGTTGTAGGTGCACCACTTCACCCTCTGTGCCCACCCCCTCCCCCCCCATTTCCCCTGGTAGCTACTAATCTGTTCTCTTTGTCCGCATGTTTAACTTCTACGTATGAGTGGAGTCATACAGAGTTCATCTTTCTCTGTCTGGCTTATTTCACTTAAAATAATACCCTCAAGGTCCATCCATGTTGTTGTGAATGGGACTATTTTATTCTTTTTTATGGCTGAGTAGTATTCCATTGTATATATATACACCATGTCTTCTTTATTCATTCATCAGTTGATGGGCACTTAGGTTGCTTCCATGTCTTGGCTATAGTAAATAATGCTGCAATGAACATAGGGGTGCATGGGACTTTTGGAATTGCTGATTTCAAGTTCTTTGGGTAGATACCCAGTAGTGGGATGGCTGGGTCATATGGTATTTCTATTTTTAATTTTTTGAGAAATCTCCATACTGTTTTCCATAGTGGCTACACCAGTTTGCACTCCCACCAGCAGTGTATGAGGGTTCCTTTTTCTCCACAACCTCTCCAACATTTGTCACTTTTTGTTTTGGTTATTTTTGCCATTCTAATGGGTGTAAGGTGATATCTTAGCATAGTTTTGATTTCATTTCCCTGATGATCAGTGATGATGAACATCTTTTCATGTGCCTATTGGCCATCCATATATCTTCTTTGGAGAAATGTTTGTTCATGTATGAGTTTCTTAAAGAAAAGTCTTTGGTACATTTCTCTTCTCTCCTCAGCTCCATTTGGGATGTTGAACAGAATGAGCCCCCAGGCAATTAAGTTGAGTCGGGCATGGGAAACCCTTAGGTGGGTAAGACTTAGCTGTTGAAATCACCCCTTTATCTTGGAACCTGGGTAAGTTGCCCTGTGAATCAGCTGTGTGAAGTTGCTCTCCTGGCTTCAGAAACTTCCAAGGTTCTAATCCTGTGATCTTTCTGACCCAGTGACCCATGCTGCCTCCTAATAATTTTTGCGTCTTTTGTTCTTACAGAAGTTCTTATCAGGGGCCAGCCCCATGGCCGAGTGGTTAAGTTCACCCGCTGTGCTTTGGCGGCCCAGGCTTTTGCCGGTTCAGATCCTGGCCGTGAACATGGCACCGCTCATCAGGCCATGCTGAGGTGGCGTCGCACACAGCACACCTAGAGGCACTCACAACTAGAATAGACAACTTTGTACTGGGGGGCTTCAGGGAGGAGAAAAAAAGAAGATTAGCAACAGTTGTTAGCTCAGGTGCCAATCTTAAAAAAAAAAAAAATCCTGGCTAGTTCCTTCGTCTTCAGAAGGACTGACTGGATTAAAAAAAAAAAAAAAAGTTCTTATCATTTTTGTCACATGGAGAGTTTACTTTCATGAGTAATTTCAGGAAACCAGCTTTATTTTTCCTCTCCTTCCTAAAAGAAAAAAAAAATCCGAGTTTATTTTATTTCCTTAATACTTTGAGATTTAGTTCAAAAGGCACCATTCCTCATGGTAGAAGTTTTGCTGTTAACTCCTCAGTGGAAATAAAATTGTGTAGCAGAAAAAGAAAAATGAAGAACATGGGTATTCTATTCAAGAGTGGGACAAACGTTGGATTCCCCTGGGCCCATTCGTCAACCCTGGGCCCATTTGTCAGTTTCCAAGTTTATAAGTGTGTCATGGGAGCAGAGGGAGTGCAGCAGATTATTGACGAGAGGAGTTTCCTGTCATTACTGACCAACTTTGCCTTTGACAGAAGGCTAGAGGTCTCAGAAAACGAAGGGGTGGGCAGGTTTAACTACTGGCTCCAGCACAGGTTTGTATTAAGATATCATGTGAGTTATGGGGTTACATCTCAGTGCTGGGATCTTTGAGACCCTGGGTTTGAGGAAAGCTGTGTCACTCATGAAATTAAAGGGACCCTGGCTTACCTAATGTTGTTTAGGCTTCATAAAAAATACTCTGTGTGTTAACTAAGGCTCTTTTAGTTGCTAAAAGGAGAAAATCCAATTTAGAGAGGTTTAAGCAAAAGAACAAAGAAAAATCTATTGGCTTCAGTACCCTAGAAGTTCAGGGGTACCATGTTTGAGGCCTGGCTTGTTTCAGGATTCCAGCAATGTCATTAGAGCTTGCCCCTTTTATTTTGTCTTGGAGCTTCGCCTGCTCATTTGTTAGGTTCATGCTTTCGCAGGTTGTCTCTTCATGGTGACCCCTTGAAGCTCTAGGCTTATATCTTCTAGTTCAAGAAAAAGAGACAAAAGAGCACTTCTCTTCTCGTTATTCTGGCAAAAGTCTTAGGATTAGTTCCGTGTGACTCCTTGAACCAGTCACTATAGCCTTAGGGATTTGTCCTCCAAGTGGCTGGGCCTGGGCCATGTGCCCCATGAAGTAAGGGGTAGATTCGTGTCTGCCTGAAGCACGTAGGCTAAACCCTAGAATATAAGCTCCATGAAAGTAGGTATTTTTATTTTGTCAATTTTGTTCACTGCTGTATCCTCAGCAGTTAGAACTATATTTGCTGCACGGTAGTGCACAGAAAATATCTGTCAAATGAATGAATGAGTGTGTAGAAAGGCTCATTCCCCAAGAAAAACAGTGGAGCTGTTACTGGAAAAGGAGGCCATACATCCCAGGATGTAACAGATGTTTCTCCGTCGTGCATGCAGGGGAGTAGCAGCAGGAATACTATTAGCTCTTGTCACACTCTTAGCTCTGAACTTACACCTAGCTCTGCATTAGGAATTGATTCTCTAGAATTGATGTTGGAGATTCATAAGCCAGGCTCAAAACAGCATGATGAATAGATGTGGAGATGATGGCAAAATCCTTGTGTCCCATCTACCCACAGCAATCCAGGAGCAGAACCACCTCTGTACTGAAGACCAACCCTCAGGGTTACTGGCATTTGCTTACTCATTCCTCACTCGTTTTGCTTCTTTTGTGCATTGTCGTGTTCTTGGCCTTGAGAAGAGCAACTGGTACATCAGTAGATGCTCGATAAATACTTAGTTAATGAATGAGTGAACGGATTAATGACTCCATTGGGTACTCTTATATGCCAGGCCTTGTAAAAGGAACTAGAAATTCTGGGAATATAAAAATAGAAGGGAAATGCAAATCAAAATCACAATGAGATTGCCACTTCACATCCGCTCAGATGGCGATGATAAAAAAGAAACCGTAATAAGTGTTGACAAGGATGTGGAGAAATTGTAACATTCATACACTGTTGCTGGGAATGTAAAATGGTACAACTGCTTTGTAAAACAATCTGAAAGTTCCTCAAAAGGTTTTATCTCTCTCTCTTTCTCTCTCTCTCAAAAGAGTTATAGTCACCAATTTCACCACTGTGTATACACCCAAGAGAATTGAAAACATCTGTCCATACAAAGACTTGTACACAAATATTCATAGCATCATTATTTATAACAGCTAAAAAGTGGAAACAACCCAAATGTCCGTTAACTGATGAACAGATCAACAAAATGTGGTCTATCCATACAATGGAGTATGATCTGGCCATGAAAAAGAATGAAGGACTGATAGATGCTGCAATGTGCATGAACCTTGAAGATACACTAACTGAAGGAAGCCAGTCACAAAAGACTACATGTTGTATGATTCTATTTATATGATACGTCCGGAATGGGCAAGTCCATAAAGACAGAAAGTAGATTAATGGTTGCTAGGAGCTTAGGGGAGGGAGCAATAGAGAGTGACTGCTAATGATTATGGGATTTCTTTTTGGGGTGATAAAAATGCTCTGTAATTAGATCATAGTGATGGATATACAACTCTGTACATATTGCTAAATACCACTGAATTGTGCCTTAAAAAGTGAACTTTATGATATGTGAATTATATCTCAAAAAACTGTCACGAAGAGTGAATGAAAGTCACTACCCTCAAGGATCTTGCAGTCTAGAAAGGGAGATAAACATCTCAATTGATATTGATACTATAGTACAGAAGTGCTGCTATGAACAGCATGTTACATACCTAGCACAGAGGAGGGGTCAACCATCATTGTATACAGGAATCAGAGAAGACCTAAAGGAGCTGGATTTTGAAGGATTTATAGGAGTTTTCAGGCAGGAAATAGGGTGGGCATAGGGGAGATGAGAGAGAAGGACATTCCTGGGCAGAGCAAACAAACTCTATGTGCAGAGGCCAAGAGTGGTGAAGGGGCTTGCATCCTCAGGGAAGTTCATTGTGGCTGTAGTGTAGAGGACATGGCAGGGGGAGGTGCCGTGACAGGAGATGTGACTGGAAGGGTAGATTGGGGCCAGCAGAGGAGAATTTGAAGTGCCTTGTATTCTGAGCTGAATTTGCACAACAGGGAGCCAGTAGATGTTTGTCAGCAGGAGAGCTGCATGATCAGTTTGTTTTTAGAATGACATAGGGCAGAATGTGTCTGGGCAGCCTGGAGTTTGGGAGAGCCATTGTGCTTGGGAGATGTCGAAGAAAACTGATAAGTGAGGAGGGCCTGAAAGCAGGCATGGAGGAGTGGGAAAGGAAACATTGGAGAAACATTTTCAAGTAAAATTGACAGAATTTGTTAGGATAAGAAACTCATGAAGGGCTATTCCAAGTTTCTAGCCTGGGAAACTGGCAGGATGACAATGCCATAAATTCTCATTCAGAGTCAAGCCCATGTGTCTGTGGATTTAACTTCCCCCACCCCCCAAGTTTATAGGGAGTATTAGACCAAATGGTCTTTGATTTAGAATCTATAGTAAAATCATGTGAGGCTAAGATAAATGGAACCAGCTTAAATGCGCCAACTTTCGAGTCTCAATGTAGCTTTAGTAGTGCCGAAAGCAGACTACGATGTCCTACATGTAGATTAGAGAAATTACAATGTGGGGTTGGGGGGGAGGAGTGGTCCTAGGGTAGAAGAGGAAGATAGTTTTCCTTTCATTTTTATATCCATAGAACATTAATTTTTCTCCATCATTTTTTATATTATTGTGTTGCTATTTTCCATTCTACTTAATTCTCTTCTATTCATTGTTACTGATGATGCAGATGGTAAATATGAGGAAATGAGCAAGAGAGAAAGGCCCAGAATTGGGTGGAGGGGTCCTATGAGTGACAGGAGCACGTGTGTGGTGTGCGCCAGCACCTTTGCTGGGCCTCCAGTGCTGTTCAGACCACAGCATGGAAAATCCTGATAGGATTACAGGTGATGAGAAATCCTATTTGGCAGTGAAGTACTACACCATTCTGCTCTGGGTGGCAAAATGTATGTCTTTGACTTTTAAATAGTCTTCTTTAGGGCATTATGGCAGAATTGAGCCAGAATTTTCTTGAGCTGAGACTGAGGAGCAAAATAAATTGGTCTAGACAGTATATTAAGGGATTTTATTTTAAACTGTTCAGATGCTACATGGGATAAAAGCTGAGATAACTGACCACTGATTACCCTTTCCCTTTCTGATCTCATTAGCATTTTCAAAGAAAGGAAAGTGAATTTCCTGTTGACTTAACTATTTAGGCAGTAAAGGTGATCTCCTTTCAGTCTTTAATAAGAAACTCAATAATTCTACCTAGACTTTTATGTAAACATTTCTTGAGATGTTAATGAAATGCTTGTGTTTTTCATTTTATTAAGTGATTTATTCCACAAACGTTTATTGAGTACCTACGGTGTGCTAGGCTGCTGTGCTGGTTGCTGGAGGCCACAATCTAGTGGAAAACCCCAGCAGGTTAAAAGCAAAGCAAAGTGAATGATGCTATAATAGGGATGTGTTTATGAAGGTTTGGGAATGTAGAAGGAGCTCTGGAGTCTGCCTGGAGGGGCAAGAGAAGGCTTCACAAATAGGTGACCTCTACCTTGAATCTTGAAGGAGAAGTAGAAATTTGCCAGACAGGAGGAAAGGATTGCTGAGAATATGTACAAGGACAAGGAACATGGAATGCTTGATCAGAGTATTCCAAGTGCCTCTGAAACAGTTAACTCAGATACCTATCATCTTCTTCTTCCAAACCTCTCACTTCCTTATTCCACTGGTTTCCAGTCTCAGGCACATGTTGAAATCACCTAGAGAACATTTTACGACCCTGCCTGGGCCCGGTCCCAGAATAATTGATTTCAGAAGCTTTGGGGGTATCTTGAGGGGTGGGGCCTAGGCTTCTGCTTTTTAAAACTCCCCAAGCGATGCGTGCAGCTGCGTTGAGAACATTTCCTTGTTCCTGTCACACCTGTTCCCTGACCTGGCAGAGACCTCCGATCCCTTGGCTTGTTCCTTTTCTTCCAGCTCTTCACCCTCCTCCGGACCCCATTCCCTGCCCTCCCCAGGCCAGATCCCAGAGTGCATTCCTCATCTGTTCACGTCCCCTCCCCTGACACCTTAATCACATCCCAAACTGGGACTATTTCTTTTCTCCCATTTGGTAGGTTGCCTTTTCATTTTGTTGTTGGTCTCCTTTGCTATGTAAAAGCTCTTTGGTTTGATGTAATCCCACTTGTTTGTTTTTGCTTTTATTGCCTTTGCTTTTGGTGTCAAATCCAAAAAACCATTGTTAAGACCTGTGGCAAGGAGCTCACGCCCTATGTTTTCTTCTAGGAGTTTTATGGTTTCAGGTCTTAAGTCAAGTGTTTAATCCATTTTGAGTTAATTTTTTGTGTGTGGTGTGAGGTAGTGGTCCAGTTTCATCGTTTTGTGTGTGGCTGTCCCGTTTTCCCCAGAACCATTTATTGAAGAGACTGTCCTTTCCCCATTATGTATTCTTGGCTCCTTTGTCGTAAATTAATTGAGTTTATGTTTGTGGGTTTATTTCTGGGCTCTCTATTCTGTTCCATTGATGTGCGAGTCTATTTTTTATTCCATGAAACTTCAAATTAAAAAAAAAGTCACTAACTCTGTGTTTCTCCCCTGTGACTCTTTCTAAACTTTGTCCGTCTCCTCGTGTTCCCCTAAGTGCTTCCCTTAAGGGGAAGACTGTATTTTCATAGAGAACACTGAGACTCTCAGTTTTGCTTTTCCTTGGTTTTGTGTCACTGCAGTGACAGAGGCGCCTGCCCCATCCTTAGTCCCTCTCCTTGCTTCTCTCGTGAAGAAGTTTCTTTAGTCTTGGGCAAGGCTGGCTCTTCCATATCTGCTGTGGTCCCTCCCGCCCTCTCAGCACCTGGATTTGGCCTTATTGGTCTTTCCCTCTTAAATGTTTCTGCTTTCCCCCTCTCTCCTGGCTTCTGCTTTTCCAGCATATATCCAGTAGAACATGGCTAAGACTCTCATCTTTAAAAAGCAAAAATTCCTTCCCGTTATCCTTCCCAGCTCCTCCTCCAGCTCCTCTTCTCTCTCTCCTGGCTTTGTTCATAGTGAAGCTCCTCAAAGGTCACTCTGCCTACCTTTGCCATTCTCCTGAAGCTGACATGACAGAAGTCACCAATATTCTCCCAATCACATGCTTCACCAGGCTCTTTTCAGTCCGCACCTCTAAATCCAGGTGGCTGAGGGAGACCTCATCTTCATGCCCTGGTTAAGAGATGAATGACCAGAGCTGGAACTATGGCAGTGAGAGAGAAAGACTTTCCCTCCATACCTAAGTTTCCATGCCTACCTTTCCTTGCCCTGCTGTCTTGACTGGACTATTGCAGTAGCCTCTCAGCTGGTCTCCATGCTTGGGTTTTGCTTCCCTTTGGTGAATGGGAGAGTCAGGCTCTAACACCAGACAGACAGGGGGAGCATGAAGTGGGGCCAGCCAGCCTCTTCGGTTACAGAGACACCATCTATCCACCTCATTCCACTCTTTGCCTGACAACCCCTGATGTTTTAACTGCCTAAGTTAGATAGCTTCTTTAATGTCTTTTCATCATAGTCATCTCCTTCTTGGAGAATATGCTGGAGGAAAGATGCTCTCTTCCCCCAACACATGAATGAATACAACACCCACTCACACCCACACTTCAGCCTCTGATTCATTCTTCATGCTGCTGTTGAAGTACTTGATCTTCTTCTCTGTCTCAGGGTCAAGTCCAAACTCTTGGAGCATGTCTTGTGGGGCTCTCTACCCCATCCCTCCCTCTGTAACACCTCTCCCTTCATGTCTTGATTTGCTCAGACTCCCCAGATGGTAATCTTACCTTCAGACCATCTCCATCCTGAGGTGGGGAGACCACTTGCTCCTTTGCCCCACTCCCACCCTGGTTGATTTCTATCACCTTATTATTATGTGTTTGTCTTCCACAAGGCTGAAAGCACTTAGCAGATGGGACCCTGTGTGTCTTGATTTCCCTGTTCCCAGCACAGGGCTTGACAAGAAGAAAGTGCTTAATAAACAGTGGCCTGAGAGATGGTGGTCAGAGACAAAAGCGTGTGGGGAAGGAGGGAGCCGTGAGATAATAATAATCCCTAACACGTGTTGAGCTCTTCCTGTATGCCAGCCGTTAGGTTAAATGCTTGGCAGTCATCTCTTGTAGGCCTCAACAAAGCTCAGTGAGGAGTTGATACTATTATTATCCCCATTTACAGCAAAGAAATGGGGAGTTTAAGTAAGTTGTCTGTTTTGTCAAGGAGTTTGGACTTATTCTTTGGCTTTTTGACTCCAAAGAAAACAGCTAAATATTAGAAAGTTTAAAGAGATGTGATAAGATTTTCTTTTCTTTGAAAAAGAAACATAAACCTCCTTCCCCTTAAACTTGAGGAATGTGGGGGGTTTTTCCTCATAATTAAACTCTTCTAGACCCAACTTCTTTATCCCTTCTTGTTAGTCTGTTTACTCTCTGTGTGTCTCTGCAAAGACCATTTCTGTCACGCAGGCCAAATAGGCTGGTTAATTTGGGGCCCTGGGGGGCAGCTCTCTGCTCTGTCACTTGGATAAAAAGGAGTGAGGGTTGCGCACATTGAGTGTTGTGGACTATGCTAAACTCTCTGCGGCCGCTTTTCATTTTAATCCTCACAACAACCAGGAACTATTATTGTCCCCATTTTTCAGACAAGGAAGGGGAAGTTCTGGTGTCCTAGATCCCTTAGCAATAAGTAGCATGGAGGGGCTTGAGCCTTCTCCGTGATTCTGAGGTGTGTGCTCTCCTCCTCATGGGCACTGCCTCCCATTTTGGGGGCCTCCTTCCTGCAGCCTTGGTCTTTCTAGGAATTTGCTAACTGCTACCTACTTCATTTTGAGCCCAAGTGACTGCCTAACCGATGTATTAGCTCCTAGAGACAACTACATACTTCATAGGATTAACCTGGCTGCCTTCATTCTAGGTCTGAACCTTTCATTTTGCTTCCAGATGATACCATCATTTAATATCTAAGACGCACTCAAACTGTGTTCAGGCTTTGATCTATAAAATCAGTGTATAAAGAGCTGTTTTGGTTAGGATGGTCCTATCGTTCTAACTTAACTCTCCCACACCTCCTGTGACGATTTCTAGCCAGCAGGAGAGTTACAGAGGGCATCGGGAGGGCAATGGGATCCAAAAGGCTGATGAAAACATGGCTAAAAGTTTCCATCCGTCACATCCAGGATATAAAAGCTACTTAAATATTACATCACCTAGAAATTTTGATGGTATTCTTTCTGAAAATGTTATGGTTATAAACAAAGAAAATAAAAATTTCTCCCTAATAATGTTGTTAGAATATAGTACCTAGCATCATAAAATAGCCTAATAGAAATTTTTTGCCATGCTTTTTAAAAAGCCAGCAGAGGGGCTGGCCCTGTGGTTGAGCAGTTAAGCTCTCGCGCTCTGCTTCAGTGTCCCAGGGTTTCGCTGGTTCGAATCCTGGGCGCAGACATGGCACCACTCATCAGGCCATGCTGAGGCGGTGTCCCACATGCCACAGCTAGAAGGACCCACAACTAAAAATGCACAACTATGTACCAGGGGACTTTGGGGGGAAAAAGGAGAAATAAAATCTTTAAAAAGCCAGCAGATTTCCACCTTTCTCATAATAATGTCACTCGAAATACTCAAGAGTCTAAATATCATTTTCTCTTGTGTGTCTGTGTTATGGCGGTGTGTCTCAGGGAACACTTCAGGTGGGTTCGAGGTGGGCCCTTCTCATATCAAATGCTACTCTTGAGTGAGGTTATAAATTGAAACTTATGTTTGCCATAGAAAGATAGTAATGGCCAGAACAGTGGAAACATTTTTAAAAAATTTAGTCATCAGAGTATTGTTTAAAAGGGAGAAAGGCACTGGATTCTCTATTCCTATAAAATGAATTCCAAGTGTTGAGGTGGGGTGCTGGGTAAGCAGGAATCCTTATAAATAATCATTCTAAGGAATGGGGCCCCAGGTCTAAGCGCTTGGGTTACGGCACTTAACTGTCTCTCTGGGCCATGTGGTCATTCTGTGATAAATATGGACACTGCCTAGAGTGTACAGATGTTGCTTAGCTTCCCGGAAGCACCCAGACTCTAGGATGAGTGGGTGACTCTTTTCTAAAATAGCCCATCCTGAGTATTTGATTCTAGAAAGAGATACCTCTAAGCTCCCAGAGGGAAAGGCTTGCCCTCCTCTGCTGTGGAGGGCCCTGTTTTGCCTGGGGGAGGAAGAGGGAGTTGTCACAATACAATTTTAGGAATGTTAGGAGCTGTGCTTTGGTTCAACTCCTGCTGGTGTAGCACTCACAGAGCTCTGTGGAGGGCAAAGGATCAGATAAGAAAGAAGTCATTCCTCATAGACTGACAAATGTGAAACCTTAGGAATTCTTGCTGATGAGTTTTATTGCCTTCTAGTCTGAGAAGCCTTTTTTTCTTCCTAGCAAGACACATGGAATAAATCACTGAAGGTGCGGACAATATTTGAGATAAATGTTACTGTCAGATAGTTTCCCAGGAGCTCTGCGAGAGCACGTGGTGACTGCAGACAGCTGAGTCTGTGTTTTAATTCAGTGGAATATGCTCAGATCCCTTTGGGGGCTCTAACACGTCTGTCACCAAAGGCTCAACGCTACAGTACTAGTAATGGTTTTGTGTGTGTGTGTATGTTCTCGAGCAGTTGAGCCATCTCTCCAAAATTTCTGTTTGCCATGAACACTGAGCCCAGGTCAAAAATGTTCACGAAGATGTTAGCAAACTCTAACGGAGGTTTGATTTTTCCAGGCATTCAGAACACAATTTCTAAACATAGTTGAAAAAAATTACCCTGGACCTATGGGGCATCACTGAACAGTGACCTTTTAGGTTAATTAAGAAGGCTGGAGCCCCAGAGGATTTTTGAGCACCTTTTTTGTTGCCTGAGGGAACTACAGAGTAGAAATGTGGTGTAAATGTTTAGAAAGGGGATGATTTTCAAGGGTGTGATAAATGAAGACCAGCTACCAGAAGAAAATGCTTTTATATGTATGCAAAGGAGAGATATTTTTATTCTAAGTAAAATTTGGACTGTCAGACCACTTAGCTTTTCTGTAAATTGGCTTTTGTGTCTCCGCATTAAGTCTTTTATTTGCTCCTATTTAATACGTGAGCAAACTGAAAATAAAGAGGAAGAGGAGTCAATTCTGCAAGAACATATGCAACAGAAACAATACTGCTTTCCATTTTCTGTATGCTAAGTAGTTTCATCATGGCAGGCATCTAACGACCAGTTTTGTTTTTTTTTCCAGCTGACTCAGGTGTAGACACTTTGCCAGTGTTTATGGCCAGCAGCGGACCCACAGACGTCGCGAATCGGAACAGCCCGGCCACACCACCAAATACCCTTAATCTCCGTTCCTCCCACAATGAACTGTTGAATGCCGAAATAAAACACACAGAAACCAAGAACAGCACGCCCCCCAAATGCAGGAAAAAATATGCACTAACTAATATCCAGGCAGCAATGGGCCTGTCGGATCCAGCGGCCCAGCCCCTGCTGGGAAATGGCTCTGCCAACATCAAGCTGGTGAAAAATGGGGAGAACCAGCTCCGGAAGGCTGCAGAACAAGGGCAGCAGGACCCCAACAAAAATGTCAGTCCCACTGCAGTCATCAACATAACTTCTGAGAAGTTAGAGGGTAAAGAGCCCCACCCGCAGGACTCCTCGGGCTGTGAAATTTTACCCTCCCCACCCAGGAGAACCAAGAGCTTCCTAGATTACTATGCAGACCTGGAAACCTCAACCAGAGAACTAGAGCAGAACTTAGGCAACCAGCATAGGGTTGTGGAAGAGAAGTCCCAGCCAGGCCAGGGCCAGGCCTCCACCATCATTGGGAATGGCGATTTGCTGCTGCAGAAACCAAGCAAACCCCAGTTCAGTCCTGAAGATGGCCATATAGCCACAGTGTCATCCAGCCCGGAGACCAAGAAGGATCATCCTAAAACAGGGGCCAAAACTGATTGCGCGCTACACCGGATCCAGAACCTGGCACCAAGCGATGAGGAGTCCAGCTGGACGACACTGTCCCAAGACAGCGCCTCACCCAGCTCCCCAGACGAAACAGGTACCCCTGCGAAAAGTGTAGCTGAAGGTGGCACTTTCTTTGGTGTTTTTAATTATTGATGGACTAAATCTCTAGACTGGCCAAAAAAATCCATTTTCAGCCAGAGAAGAACGTGAGCCTCTTGAGGTAAAATTGGGCAATTTGCGTAGAAAATATTGTTAGTTCCTCTCCGATATTTTAGGTTAGTTTCATTTTGGTTCATACATCAGTTGTTTGTTCTGGTAAGCGTTCTTGTAAAAGAAATAGTTCCCTGGTGTTAAGTACAGTAAAAGATTATCTATTTAGAAATTATACTGCCAGTGAACTATTTCTAGATACTATCTAGAAATATTTAGTTTTGTTAAGTAAAGTAATAGAAGAAATACAGTTTCGGTGGGGCAGGATATAACCCGATTAAGAGAACCAACTATTTTAAAGTTCTCAGAAGAATTTATTTATGCTCAAGCTAATGAAAAGTTAAAAGTTCAAAAAGTTCAAAGTCTATTCATTAAAGACATTTCCTTTTTGACCTTTACTGCAGAAGATGTTATTAGCGTGGTTTAAGTGATATTTGAAAGTGAGAAAGTGGTGTTTCTGTTAAAATATATTCAGAAGTTTAGGATTTTAACTAGTCTAATTGAGACCACTCTTTCTTGACTTTTGTCTGTATTCATAACGTCTTTGGATTCGTCAGAGGAGTCAAAATTGTGACAGAAATGAACAGGATCCTAAAAATCAGCTGCTTTTAACCTCATCTTCTCATAGTCCCTATTATACTGACCATAAGATTAAATGATGTGGAGAACTTGTGGATGTGGATTCAATGTAACCTCATACTCACAAAGGCTTATTTCTTTAGCGTAACCCTGCAGCTACCCTAGTGGGTCCCAGGGCTCTGTTAACGGGATACGGATATAACAAAACAGATAGAACCACCAGCGAGGGAAATAGCATTTTTCTAACCTATAAGGGAGAGAAATTATAAGGCCTACACATAAGGAAATGAGAGGGAGAAAGTTCAGATATTAACTTGTCTATAAAAAAAGAAAAACAAGTGTTTTTGAAGTGCCCTTTAAAATTGCAGTTTTTTAAGTGATAGATTTCATCAGCCTGCTGTGGCTGGATATGGCAGTAGGAAGGCTGAGATGAGTCCATTTCATCTTATAAATGTCTGGACCCACACATTATTAAAATCATCATTATGTTTAGCAATGTCACTGCGTTCACAACTCTACATTACTTTTTACCCGTTTACAGAATTCATATCCTGTAGCTGATGGACACTGTCGTCTGCTAGTGTTTGAATCTACATAAAGGACTCCTTGAGTACCTCTCATCCAGGCTTTGCCTCCTGTTTTCAGTGCCCTCACCTAGGGCCTTGCTGTCTTCCCCTGGTCGTGGCCGCCTTTCTGCTGCTCTTCCAGGCACGATGCTTTCTGTGTAGTTATATTTTAAATTTTACTGAAAGGTATTAAATGAACAGTAAAATCTCCCTTGTTCCTTGCTCTAGCCTCTTTTCCCAATGAGGGCCACTGCGTTTGGTTTTTTTTCCAAATTATTTCCTTGCATAAAAAATTTTAGGCATACACCCACATTTGTAATAAATTTTAAATTTTATGATAATGATATATATTTTTTAATTATTTTTTTATTTTTTAAAATATTTTATTTTTCCTTTTTCTCCCCAAAGGCCCCTGGTGTATAGTTGTGTATTTTTAGTTGTGTGTCCTTCTAGTTGTGGCATGTGGGATGCCACCTCAGCACGGCCTGATGAGCGGTGCCATGTCCGTGCCCAGGATTCGGACTGGTGAAACCTTGGGCCACCGAAGTGGAGCACACAGACTTAACCACTTGGCCACGGGGCTGGCCCCAGATAATGATATAGTTTAAGAATTCTTGGGGCCGGCCGGGTGGCGCAGCAGTTAAGTTCGCACGTTCCACTTCAGTGTCCTGGGGTTCACCGGTTCGGATCTCGGGTGCAAACATGGCACTGCTTGTCAAGCCATTGCTGTGGCAGGCATCGCACATATAAAGTAGAGGAAGATGGGCATGGACATTAGCTCAGGGCCAGTCTTCCTCAGCAAAAAGAGGAGGATTGGCAGCAGATGTTAGCTCAGGGCTAATCTTCCTCAAAAAAAAGAAAAAAAAGAATTCTTTTTAGAGATGTATACTAATATTCCAATATATATAATAGTATAATATAGATAACATAACATAATAAAACTAATATAAATAATACTGTGTTGGGGATTTTCTCCAAAATAACTGGGGAGGGGATAAAAAACAGAAACAAAATTGCCCATAAGTTGGTCATTATTAAAGGTGAGTATATGAGGGTTCATTATTCTGTTCTCTCTAATTTTGTATGTTTAAAATTTTCCCCAGTAAAAAGTTAAAATAGGGAAAAATTACTCACATTATGTTTTTTTATGAATGCTTTGCTTTTTCCACTTAAGTATATATTTTATAGAGCAGTCCATATCAGGATGTACCATTTTTCGGCCTCGGGCTTTTTAAGTGTTAGGCAGGCTGCTCCACAGATTCAAGCTCCATGATTTATTTAGCCATTCCCTCGCTGCTGAGTATTTAGGTTATCTCTGTCCATAGCCTCTTTGCTTATTGTGTGCTTGTGTCAGTAAGGGCCTGTGGAGAGCGTGAAGTTCAAGGTGAAAATGTGCACTCCACTCCATCCACTGCGACCCTCTCCAGGAATCCTTTCCAGGTCCTCTCTGTTCACCACTCATTTGCTGGCATCACTTTCTTTTGGATTTTTCTACAGAACCCATTACAGGGCTTGGCACGTGATGGGAACTGGATTAGTTGCCTGACATGTTGAGGGGATATGTTGCTTTTTCTCTCTTAAAGTTGACTTTTCTTTTTTAAAGATTTTATTTTTCCTTTTTCTCCCCAAAGCCCCCCGGTACATAGTTGTATATTTTTAGTTGTGGATTCTTCTAGTTGTTGCATGTGGGATGCCACCTCAGCATGGCCTGATGAGCAGCACCATGTCCATGCCCAGGATCCAAACTGGTGAAACGTTGGGCCACTGCAGCAGAGCATGCGAACTTGGCCATGGGGCTGGCCCCTTAATGTTGATTGTGAAGACCTCTGAATTTTAAAGTAAGGATGACAATATGGTGACGGCCCTTAATGGGTCTCTAAGAATAGATGTTTTGATCAAATATGCTTGAAAGAGTGTGTTAGCTATGACCCTAAAGCAGTGAGGTTGAGTTTTTCAAAAACATACTGGAAGCCAAACCTTTGCTATCTTCACATGGTCACTTTGGGATCTCTGTACCTGTTTCAGCATGCTGCAGTGTCTCAAAATATTAATATTAATAATATTTGGGAATTCTTTTAGAGTTTCCTCACAGCCAGTTGTGAACTCCTATTGAAAAGAAGCCACTTTACTTCATGATGATACATCAGGTAGTTTCAAGTAGTGACCACTGCATAAATTAGTAAAATAAAATAAGCGATTATTCAGTATTGATATTTCTTTTGATTTCATCTTTCTGATGAAACATACTGAGAGTTTTTACAGTGATCACAATCAGTTTAAATGGAATATTGTATGTTTCACTTCTAGTGGTAAGATCAGTGTTTATTATGTATGTGTTATATAGTGTACACATGTTTGTATCATAAACATGAATCCTATTGAAAGAAAAGAAAAAATAAGAGCAAATATTTTGTAAGATACTAGTCTGCAGTGCCATAGTACATATATAAAAAGTGTATATATTTGCTTATTTACTGTGTTAACTAAATACTCATCACAGTGGTGGGTGTTTTATGACTAAATCATGATACAATTATCTTTGCGTTGTAGACTGTGCTTTGGGGAGCCTAGAAAAATAGGACAGACTCATTTCTACCTTAGGGGCATCCTTTCCAAGTTAGAATGCTATTTATAAGATAAAATGCATTGCCTAACCCAGAGATTGACTACTTCCTATTTCCATTTCTTTCTGAATGGCCCCCTCCAGCGTGTTAGTAACTTTTTTTGCACAATCAATCATGTATACGATATGTTCCTCCTGTGGAGTCTGTCCTTTGAGAACACAAAAGCCTATCAGAAAAAAGAAGAGCATCTGTGAAATTACTAAGTTTCTCAGGAGTTTAGAAAAGTTAAAATGAGTGTCTTGACCCCAATTCAAAAAGAAAGAGTTGCATCATTTTGGCACTTGGAAGTGAACTTTTAATCTAGTTAGGGTTTTCCCAGAGATACAGTTCCCTCAGTGGCCCCAGGGACGCAGAATGGCTCAGATGAATACAAGTTGATCAGATTGTGTGTGGTCTCTCTGTTAATCTCTCCGTGTTTTAGGTCTGCTTCATGGAAACTTTAGAAGGACATGACGTTTTGATGCCATCTGGGTACAGCTTTCAGTACCTTGTTGGCACCAACGTGTAGCTTACGTTTAATGTGGAGTTTACTAAAAATGAAGATACAGAGTATGAAACGAGTGGATCTTGTGGAATAGCTATTTCAAAATTAGGTTCATTACTAACGTGTACAAAGGCAGGATATGCACAGAGAAAACCAAATCCAGATGATGTGGCAATGGGCCTGATGCTTCATTAACTTATCATTGAGAGTGAGTCCACTTCCTGAGTTCAAATCCCAGCTCTGTTACATGGAGGCAGTTTACATAGCCTCTCCTCTGTAAAATGGGAGTGATAGTAGGGTTTTGGCATACACCTATTGTGAGGATTAAGTCAGAGCATCTTTGAAGAGCTCTTGGAACAGTGTCTGGCATATAGCAAGAGCTTAATATTATTATTTATTGATTATTATTAGTAGTAATCATCATATCACTTATTATTGCTTATTGCTTATTCTTATTAGTGATCATCATTATCAGTACAGCAGTACCATATAAAAGTTGACTTTTCTCTTAATTATGAATTACCTGTATTTTGAACTCTGATTTTAGTAAGGACTTTCTATACCCTAAGGGCAGGGATTGATTTGTCTTCATCTCTGTGTTGTCACTGCCTGAAATATAGCAAGTAAACTTAGTAAATAGTAATGATTAATTGAATAAAAATGGAGGCCATTTGTATATCCCAGAATGGCCCTGATGTATTGAGTAGATCATTTGATGTTATATCTTTATCAATGTCTGCTTTTGATATTGGGTTTATTTTATAACTTAATTGATGATGTTGCCTCATAAAAGGTGAGGCTGAATAACCAGTTATTGGAGAAGGCGCAGTGAAATTCTGTGTGCCTACCGTGTGTCAGGTCTTGTTTATGATACTTTCTGCCACTCAGGTGGCCATACTGGAACTTGAACCGAGGTCTTTGGACACAGCGTCCAGTGGTTTCCTACCTTACCATAGTCTTGGGTTATGGGAATGTGGCCCCAGAGGCTGCACTTCAACTGGGTGTGTGTGGTAGTTACCTTGAGAACCTGGAAAATGGAAAATTAGATTTCAGAGGACCTTTCCATTCCTATTGAGCAATTGAGATTTAGTTCAAACATCATCTCCTCTGTGAAACCTTTTGAGACCCTCTGAGCTGTTGAAAGTCTTTTCTCTTTCCCCCCAAAGAAATGTTTCCAGGTCCCTGTCTTCATGTTCCTCTCAGTGGTTTGTAACCTTCTCAGCAGTTTCCATTTAGACTTAGGGCTCCATGAAGGCAGGAGCCAAGTCTTCATTATGTGTGGGTGTGACCCTCTCCACACAGTACGTTAATGGTATCTGTTTGCTGGTTGGATAGATGGAGCTGGACCACAAACTTGTGCTCTCTGAGGTTTGCTACATCAGTTCACCGATAGAAATAGAAAAAGTAGGCGTAACTTGTGTAAAATAATTGTTTAGAGCACCTGGATAGGATGATTCTTATTTATATCCTAGGCTACCACAAACATTCTTTGTATTGACTCTATAGGTCTCTAAGTCCAGAAAGGCAATGCCAAGGAAAAGGGCTGTTTTGGTTTCAGTTGCCTTCACACTTTGCCTTACATTGCAGGCTGATCCCTGTTGCTCTAGAGTTTGAATCCTTTCTTGTCTTAAATTGATTGGTTTCCAGTCATCAGGCAAGCAAAGTGGAATTCTTTTTCAAGCTGGCTAGTTGGTGAGGGTGAAAGCCAAGTCACAAACCTAATTATGTCAACACAATTGGCAGCACTTCTCATTTCTGATCTTCGCTAGCTTAGAAGTATTAGAGCTTTGGACAAGTTTGTATTATTAACACTTTTTAAAACTTCTAAATGTTTATTTTATGTCAAATGGTTTTTGGTAATTTTAACCATAAATGATTTTTAAGTTGCTTTTAAAAAGCTCCCATCCCTTAAAAACAAAAATGCTAGGGGCCCGCCTGGTGGCATAGTGGTTAAGTTTGGTGCGTTCCGCTTCAAGGAAGATTGGCATAGTTGTTAGCTCAGGGTTCATCTTCCTCAAGCAAAAAGAGGAAGATTGGCAACAGATGTTAGCTGAGGGCCAATCTTCTTCACACACATGCAAAAAAATTCTAGCATATAGGCAAGGCTCGGTTTTCAGTTAGTTTGCCTGCTGAATTAATTTTAATCTTTTAAGCACCCTTTAGTGATTCACTATCCTTCCTGTCTTGTCCTCTCAGCTGAGAGTTCCCTGATGTGACAGGAGGAATTCAAGAAGACAGATGTGAGATGTTTCCAAAATAGCTCGGACACACTGTGTTCTAGGGTGGACGGTGTGATTTCTAAATTAGCTTTTAGCACCTGGGGGGGTAAGATGTATAAAAATATTTCTCATCTCACCCCATGAACTTAAGGAAGAAAATGATTTTGCTTAATTCAGTATTTTTAGAAAGTTCTAGACAAAAAAAATATATCCAGTTGAATTTTCAAGATGGTTTTCTTTGCCTCCCGTTATAAAGTATTATATTAAGTAGTTCAGGGAACAAGAGGGTGAATCCAATGAAATGACTGGCTGCCAAAGTCTGACAGTCTGGTAATGAGCGCAAGACAGTAGATGTTCAACATGGAAGCAGGAAGGAGCTGTGAGAGGCTGGAGTACTGGGGGGTAGAGGGTGCTCAGAGGAAGAAGAAATTTCACTTGGTTGAGGTGGGGAAGTTCAGGCACTTGAAGTTATCTGTGCTGGAGACTGAATAGACTTTCAATGGATGGAGATCTGGGGAGATCATTGCCCCTGAAAGCTGTTGAAAAGTAAGGAATCTCTTTCTTTTCTTTTTTATTAATCCCTGAAGAAGTTTAATCAATGATTTCTTCCCTACTCTTCTCTCTGGTTTACTGGCATATTGAAAGCAAAAATTTTAGTTCCCAGTTTGGCGAGATGTTTAGCTTCAGAGAAGAGGGTGGTGTGGAAGAGAGTGGCTGCCTAGGAAGCGACTGGAGGGAGTCCTTTAGTAGCCTTGCATCAAGTCTTTCAGAAGTGCTGGTGATCCCTTGTGCCCTTGGAGGAGGGCATGTAGCCACTGAGATTGTGACTCAGTGGGATCATAGAGACAAAAATATAACCGGCCACTTGTGGAAATTTTCTGGCCAAATTTCATCATGAACTATCTGCCCGGATTCATTATCCTCATAAAAGAGCCTTAAGTTAATAAATACATAGAGAGATTTATGGTTTTAAAAGTCAAGAGGCTACAGAAACATCCACATAGTCAGCAAGCTTGAACTTATCTACATCTAGGGGGATTTGAAATGGATCTGGAACTTTACCATGATTGCGCTGAGCAGTGTTATCCATGTGAGTTAACAGCAGTCCAAGAGTGTGTGAATTTATTCATCATGCTGTTGTTCATTAGTTCATCCATTCATCCTTTAATTTGTTAATTCACATATACATAGACATGCCAATCCTTTTTTTAACAGTCTATTCTGTGTACTGTGCTGGGTGCCTGAGACATAAATAAATTAGAACCAGTCTGTGACCTCAGAGAGCTCACATTCAGTTTCCTGTCTTCATGGATAAAGCCCCACTGTATGCAGAGTGCTTTCTCAAATGTGTCCCTGTGTTCTTTGTCCCTTTCTGCACATGCCATGCCTGAGTAAGTTTGAAAAGATAAAGCCCACCCCAGATAATGGGCAGCCTAAGTTTCCAAGCAAAGAAGTGGGTAAGATGTCTAGATGTTTTATTATTTTCTCAGGGCTACTGCAACAAGTTACCACACACTTGGTGACTTAAAACAACAAATTTATTCTCTCAGTTCTAGAGGCTAGAAGTCCAGAATCAGGGTGTCACCAGTGTCATGCTCCCTCTGAAGGCTCCTTCCTTGGCTCTTCCAAGCTTCCAGTGGTTATTGGCGATGCCTAGCATTCCTTGGCTTGTAGCTGCATCACTGCAGTCTGTGTCTGCAATCTGTGGCCTTCTTATAAGGACAGCAGTCATGGGACTTAGAACCTGCCCCACCTAATCCAGTATGACCTCACTTTAACTGTTTGTATCTGCAAAGACCCTATTTCCAAATAAGGTCACATTCTAGGGTTCTGAATGTACACGAATTGGGGAGAATAGTATTCAACCCAGTAAAGATGTCTTCAATAGATAAGTCCTTAATATATGCAACACAGAGGAGATGTAAGAGGATATTTGCAAGAATATTATATTCAATTTTTTCAAGAAGGAAAACTAACACTTGCAGGTATTTGAGAATTGGTAAGTGAATCGAATATGCTGCAAGGGACCTCAAGATACTTTGGGGTTGCTGTTGTCCAAATTCTTTATTGTAGAGGTGTGGACCTGATACTGGGGAATCTGAAACCATAAACCCAACTGAGATTGGGAATAAGTGTGGAAAAGGCAGAAAACCATGATAAAGATAGAGTAAATCTTCACATTTAGTGGGATGGTTCCGCCCTGCAGAGTGGGATAGTTCAGGGCACTTGGCATATGGAGATGGAGACCAAAGCTGAAGAACAGACAGACAGGGTTATCAGTAATAGCAATGGTTTTTTTTACCTCTCTTTGAGAGACATTCCTTGCCAAACATACAGGATTTTCTCATGAGCTATGCCAAATATAAAAGAAAAAGATATGACTCTAACCTGAGGGCAATGCAAAGGCAATATGATGCCAAGAAAGCATCAGAGATCACAAATGGATGGTTCTGGGGAGTGTACAGACAACCCACAGGCAGGTTTTGTACAGTAGACCATGTTTTAGAAAACTTTGAATTTGATACCAATGCTTAGAAATTGGGAGCTTTTACATAAAAATATGAGTCATTTCTCTTGTAAATCCAGAAATCTCACAACACTGGGCTCAAATGCCACAGAGGCAACAGTCAGTGGAAGCCCTTTAGGTGGGTCCTGTCCTCTGCTGCTCAAGGCATTGGGCTTATGGACCCCTGCTCACAAGTGTCAATGGAGCCAGCTGTCGTATACACATGGAACTATTATGGTGGAAAGAGCTAGGCTAATGTTGGTCTTGCCTGTTACAGCTGCACACAAGTGTAATGCCGTAGTAGCAACATCCTTGGATCTGCAAACTTCTTTTAATCATAGTCCTCCTAGTCTCAGTCCCATGCCTTCTGGTAGAATTATAGAGTGTGACATGAACTGTTAAGCAAAGCATGCTTGAAATTTCCAAAGACATCTTTAGATGACTTCTCAGAGTTCTCCATCTGTTAATCTGGTTAGAAGAGGGAAAACATTAGCTTTTCAAAAGCTAGGATGTGGGTGGTTCATAAATTTTTTGCCTTGAGTCTGACTCAGTTAATATACCCCATTTGCTTTCATAAATGTGAGGGGTAGTTACCAATTACCTTTATAATTTATATATTGATTTTCTCTGTTAGACCCCTTGGATGCAAAATAGTGAAATAAAAGCTTCATATTTGAACAGATTTGACTGGAAAAATGGAATTATTTGACTATTAGAAAATCGTATGTAGTCAGCATTCCATGTGGAATGGTCGGAAAGTGAGAGAACGGGATGACCTCAACTCCAGAACTTTCGTGTTGCTACCTAAAAGGGGAGATGATATTTATTGTATGTGAGCTTTTAGTTTTTTCTTTTTGTTTTGTTTTCTATAGATTTACCCTTGAATATGATTGAATTTAATCCTCACAAGTATTCTTCCTTAGTATCATTAGCGATATTGTTAGTTGATTATTTTTCTCCCTCAGTGTTATTTGAAGAAGTCTTCCTGTAGAACTGAATTAGCACATCTGGGATATTATTAAGGTAGACCTGCATCCTTTAAATGGCTTGTTTGGGAAGCTGGTCTTGGTCTGTTGTTTGTTTGTTACCAGGACACTTTTTCTTATATAAATGGTAGTATATATGAAGGTTATACAAGGTATACAAGATGGCTGGCCCATGAAAGCCTGTTTAATCCCTAATAGACATATAGAGCAATATTAATAGAACCATAGAACCTTTCCTCAGAATGTTCTAGAAGAAAATGTAGTCACAGTTCTACGTGGAGTTGTCAGAAAGTGAGAGAACAGAGATGACCCTACTCCAAACCGTTGGGAAGGGGCTGATGGGAGGTGTAGCAAGAGAAGTCCAAGGGTTGGAGGTGGCGAGATACCTGGTGATGGAAGCTTCTAATGACATTTCTCAGTAATGGTCTAACTGTTCAGTTTCTACTTTGCTTTTCTGTGTCTGCTCCAGGGATATGTCCTGTGGGGGACCTTTAACCAATGTTTCCTTTCATCCCTTCCTCACCATCGACACGGGAGACTTTCCATGACCTCTTGCTCTTAATTTCTTTCTCCAGAATAAGCATCAGCTTCTTTCAGGATTTCCAAGTGTCGTTCACCTTTTAGTTGATATCTTGTCCCTGTGTCTCCTGATTATTTTTTCTCTATGGGACTATGGAACAAGAGCCCCAAGTCAGAGAATGGACTCCATATGTAATATATCAGAGAGAAACACTTTCACCCCAGGTCCATTGTATCGTTAGTGGAGTTAAGGGTTATTGGATTGGTAAAATCTAGACTGTTTGTTTTTAGGATACTTTTAGCAAGGATGATAGGTTAACCGTAATCCACTCACATACTTTCAATCGATGAATGTCTGCTGAGTTCCTAATATGTTCAAGGAACTGAGCTAGTGCTCTGGGTGATTCCTAGGTTGAAGCATAATCTTTCCTTCAAGGAACTCACAGGGGGCTGGCCCGATGGCTCAGTGGTTAAGTTCGCATGCTCTGGTTCGGTGGCCCAGGGTCCGCCCGTGTGGATCTACACCCTGCTTATCAAGCCATGCTGTGGCAGGGCTCCCACATATAAAATAGAGGAAGGTGGGCATAGATGTTAGCTCATGGCTAATCTTCCTCAAAAAAAAAGAAAAAGGAACTCACAGGCTCCTTCCTCAAGATTCTGTTAAGCCTCTTCAACCCCCTTATGGCATTTACCACATGCTGACTCATCCCAGCTCCACCACTTTCCTAACCTCTGAGCCCCAAGTTTCTTATCTCTAAAGTGGGAACAATAATGGTACCCACCTTATAAGATTGTTACATAAAGCCCTTGACTGGATGACTGGTCCACAGAAAGCGTTCTTTGAAATCTTGGCTGTCATTATAATCATTGTCTTATCTTTGCTGTGAAATGGAAAGCTTCTTCGGGATGTAGGCTTTTCTGCATTTGTGTTGTTTTTTTAATTCCCAGAAATGAGTCCATACAGTGTACTCATGTTTGAATGGATGATTAGCATAACAAGTAAATTGTATTATTTATACTAGCAGTACAACAAATTAAAGGTAATAGTTTACCTCCAAGAAGTTCACAGTGATTAGGGAGATGCATAAATCCTCTGCTTCTCAAATGATAATGTGCAGGAGAATCTCCTGGGGATCTATCTTGTGGAGATGCAGATTCTGATTCAGTAGGTCTCGGCTGAGATTCTGCATTAAAAAATTTAAAAAAAAAAGTTAATTGTGGAGATTCAATATTTTTAACAAGCTCCCTTAGGTGATGTTGATATTTCTGGTGCGCAACCACAGTTTGAATAGTGACACTGGACTGCAAGCTGTAGGAGAAAGGGGTCTAGTCAGTTTTGTTCACTGCTAGATCCTCAGCACATAGAATAAGCAGTGGCTAGGACATGCTCGTGTTAAAAAAATAATGCGAGGGGCCGGCACGGTGGCACAGCAGTTAAGTGCGCATGTTCCGCTTCAGCAGCCTGGGGTTCACTGGTTCGGATCCCAGATGCAGACATGGCAGCGCTTGGCAAGCCATGCTGTGGCAGGCATCCCACATATAAAGTAGAGGAAGATGGGCATGGACATTAGCTCAGGGCCAGTCTTCCTCAGCAAAAAGAGGAGGATTGGCAGCAGATGTTAGCTCAGGGCTAATCTTCCTCAAAAAAATAAAAAAATAAAATAATGTGGAATGAATACATTTATCTCCAAACAATAGGTAGTGATTGCAGGTAGATTTTTTTCCAAGTGTGTAGAACGGATGTTCCAGATAAGTAAGGCATTTCATGCGATTCAAGAAGAGGATAGAATTGAAAGATGGCGTTTAGAGATGTAAAGTAGTGGGTACACAGAAAGAAGCTGGAAGAAAGGAAAAGAAGAGATTGCTCTAAGGCAGTATTCGCAAATGTTTTGGTCTTGGGGACCCCCTTACGCTGTCAAAAAAAGTTATTCATTTAAAAAAGAATAAGAACTCTAATGTTAACAAAGAATATATTTTATGAAAACCATTTTTTTCAAAGCTAGCAATTTACTGAGAGAAGTCATATTATTTTGTATGTTACATCTCTATTGTATGGTTTCATTGAAGGCAGCCAGATTCTTTTATCTGCTTCTACCTTTAGTGTGTCTCTCTACTTTGTTTTTAAAGATTTTATTTTTCCTTTTTCTCCCCAAAGCCCCCTGGTACGTAGTTTTGTATTTTTAGTTGTGGGTTCTTCTAGTTGTGGCACGTGGGACGCTGTCTCAGCATGGCTTGATGAGCGGTGCCACTTCTGCGCCCAGGACTCGAACTGGTGAAACCCCGGGCCGCAGAAGTGGAGCACGCAAACTTAACCACTCAGCCAGGGGGCTGGCCCCTCATTACTTTGTTTTGATTGAAGTAGATGAAGAAAATCTGGCCAGTCTCATACAGATATGTAGATGGAACAAAGAGGAATATTTTAATAGCCTTTTCGGGTAATTGTGGATATTCTTTTTTGATGTTACACCAAAACTTGATGGTTTCTTAAAGGTTAGTTACAATGTGGAATCTGAAACCACAATAGTAAACTTTTTTGTACTCTGTTATATTAAAATCCATTGGTCTGTCAGGCATTTTAAATGGATGTTTTACCCATACGTAATTTTGTAACATCATGCATTGGTGAATTGCAAAATATTGGTTCAGTGAGTTATGGAGATCTTCCAAATGTTGACACATTTCCTTATACAATATGAAAACATTACGTTCATTAATCTCACCACCCATCTCTTCAGAAAAGTCATGAATTATTGGGAAGCTGTCAAGCCCACAGTGGTGGATACAGGTTTTCTGAAATTCTAATTTTTGCTCAGAAGCTCTCATTTTATCCTTGGCGACAAATGCTGTCAGTTGTTTTCCTTGAAATGACAGGCTCACCTCATTCATTTTTGAGAAAGTATCTGCCTAGTACCTAAATTTGAATAATGGTAGTTTGTCTGTCAGTCATTATTTCAAGTAAAAAGAGTGTTTGTTGCATGTGGTTTTCCTTGAAACAATGCTCCTCCCTCCATAGGCAGCAGAAGTGCCTTATGCCTACTTACATTAAAAGTGTATGCTTAAAGGTTGAGATTTAATAAAATTAATCATTTTAACTTCTTCAACAAGGCTATTCTTGAGTGAAACTGGCATTGTTTTTAGGAGGATTATGTAGCGTTGGGGAATACAGTAATTGCAGTATAATTTATGCCATTGTCTTGCTTCATGCTGAGATGCCAGCAATTTTATCCATTATTTTTTGCGCCTCATCAGTTAAATGTCAACACAGTAAAAAGACTGTAAATAACATCTTAATATTATGAAAATAATTTTGACCTCAGTGTCCTCCTGAAATCCCCTTTGGGAACTCTTGCTCTAGGTGTGAGGACAATTTGATTGGAGAGGAGAGTCCATGAAGGCTAATTTGGGATGTCAGATAGGCAGGTGGAGGCCAGATTGGAGAATGCTAATGTGTAATTGTGAACTTGCTTTTGTTAGTGAAAAATGACTGATGGTGATGGGAAAAGGAGTGCCATTTGTAAGGTGGAGTTTGAGGAAGGTACGTCTGACCTTGGTGGCTGGAATACGTTGGAGGGACAAAGGAGACAGGCAGTGGTGAGGGTTCCACAGTAACCTGTTTGAGATGATGAGGACTAGAGGAGACTAGTAGCTTTTAAAGTAGAACTGAAATGGAAGAAAGGAAGAATGTCTAGGATTTAGTGATTGATTGGATATGGATGGTGAGGGAGAGAGTAGAATCAAAGATGTCAGATTTTCAGTTCAAAGACTAAGAAAATGCTAGTTTTCAGAAATAGTGAAGTTGGGAGGAAGAGCTAGTTTTTGGAGAAAGATGATGTTTTTGATTTTAGTTGTGTAAGTTTGAGACAATTGGGAACAGCCAGGGGGTAATGTCATAAGGTTAGAGCTGTGGCTCTTTGAGAGAAGTCAGGGAGATTCAGATCTTTGTTACTTAGACACCAAATTCTTCTACTGTGTTTGGGACTTTCATATGCTCTCTCTCTCTCTTTTTTGTTTGGTGAGGAAGATTGGCCCTTAGCTAACATCTGTTGCCAATCTTCCTCTTTTTACTTGAGGAAGATTGTCTCTGAGCTAACATCTGTGCCAGTCTTCCTCTATTTTGTATATGGGACACCATCACAGCATGGTTTGATGAGCGGTGTGTAGGTCTGCACCTGGGATCCGACCCTGTGAACCCCAGGCCGCTGAAACAGAGTGCGTAGACTTAACCGCTACACCACCAGGCCAGCCCCTCATATGTTCTTTTGGTGTTGTTTTAAGCATACTTAGATTTAGAAAAGTGACAGGATAAGGATGGGGTGGGAATATGGGTGACTTAACCAGGTTGAGTAGTATTAGGGCACTGCCCAAAAAACCAATGAAATAGTATAATGGTTTGAACCAGTCTGTTCTTTTTCCCCATTTGATTTAGCCATATTTCTAGAATAATGGCTAGATATGTCAATCACCAATTATTGAGCTATTAAATACAAGGATGACATGTTCTATTTCTCTTATTTTTTCTCCTCTATAATAAAATGAAGGGGCCGCATGTAGAAAGATAACCATATTTTTCCACTCACAAGTTGACATTGAGGGTCTCTGCCAGATAAGACACCCGACACACTTTACCAAGTGGCATTTGTGACCGTGGCCTGTGGTCTAGCTGACAGGCTCCAAAACTAGGCTTTAAAAGCAGATCCATCTCTTCGGGATGGACTTATTAATCAAGTTCTTGAGACTGAAATATTACAGCCAAAATAGCTTATTAATTTATGATAAGAACGATCACTCTCCCAGGTATTGGATTTCTTGATGTTACAGAGTCAGTGCATACTCTTAGTGCTTGTATATTATTTCCCAAATCATTATCACATGGCCTCATTTGCCCTAAATTGCATGACTAGGCATTCTCTCCCTCTAGACAACCACACGGGAAACCCAGACATAAGCGAAAGGTTGTTTGGGGAACATGGTTTTAGCCAAAGGGGGGTCAGAGGAATCAAATGTTTAACTAGCATCAGCTGGGAAGCCTGATGCATTCTGTACTGCTTCCCCTTGGGGTGATGCTACCAGGGACCTAGAATCCTTGAAGTGCATTGGCTAAGATTCCCTCTTCTCTGCAATTTGAATCTATGATCTGCTTTTTCTAAGCCACCTAAGCTGACACAGTCTTTCCTAAGATATAGTAGTATTTTCTACTGAGTTAAAGATAAGTTATTCTTACCACTATGATCTGTATTTTACCTACACAGAACACTTCTGACACCAAATGTGTGGATTTACCACACCAACCAATTCTCTGCAGACACTAACAGGGCATCCTACAATTTAATTCACTTCTGACATTAGCTACCCAGCGTGAGTGCACACCCCATGGGTTCAGGGCTCAGTCCCATAAGACTGCCCCGTACTTCAGATGCCAGTCACAAGGAGTGGGTCCCCCAGGTTACCCACAGTTCTGTCCAACTTGGCTACAAATCAGGAGTTCCCAGGACCCTCTCGTGAGAATGATAACTTGCTATAATGACTCACGGAATCAGGGGAAACACTTTACGTACATTTGCCAGTTTATTATAAAGGAGAATATGAAGGATACAAATGAACAGCCAGGTGAAGAGGTGTATAGGGCAAGGTCTGAAACATTCCTGAGTACAATAGTTTCTGTCTCTGTGGAGTTGGGGTGTGCCACCCTCTTGGCTCGTGGATTTGTTCACCAACCAGGAAACTCCAAACTCCTTCGTTTAGGGTTTTTATGGAGGTCCCATTACATAGACAGACGTGATTGATTAAATCATTGTCCATTGGTGATTGACTCAATCTATTGACTCAGTTTACTCAATGTCATCTCTGGAGGATGAGACTGAAAATTCCAACCCTCTGATTTCCTTCTCCTCTGCCAACCAGCCCACATCCAGAAGCTATCTAGGGTCCCATCTGGAGTCATCTGATTAATGGAAAGTCAGGTGTGGTTTGTGGATCTTATTATGAATAACAAAGGATGCTCTCTAACCCATATCACTCAGGAAATCACAAGAGTTTTAGGAGCTCTCCAAGAACCAAACGAAGACCAAATACAGTCATGCACTGCATAGTGATGTTTCGATCAACCCCGGACTGCATATACAATGGTGGTCCCATAAGATTAGTACCATGTAACCTAGATGTGTAGTAGGCTGTACCATCTGGGTTTGTGTAAGTACACTCTATGACGTTCACACAAAGACAAAATAGCCTAGTGACGCATTTCTCAGAGCGTATCCCATCATTAAGTGATGCATGACTGTATATATTTATTACCTCACAATATCACTCACACTATGTTTGGGAGCCATCTTGTCTCATTCCATTTCTTGGCTTTGATCCATTGGCTGATTCAACTGTTATAGACAACTCCAAAAACAATCCTATTTCCTTCATTGTCAAGTCTTGGAGGAAGTCTCATTGCAGCCCTTAAGTCACTGTTTCCTCCAGGTTTGGCCTGTGGTCTACCTGCATCAGAATCTCCTAGGCATGCCTTACAGTGTAGGTGCCTGGGCCCCACCTGTGCCTTACAGAATCAGACTTAGGAGGTGGGTCTCAGGAACCTGCATTTTAGCTAGCGTTTCAGAGGATCCTTTAAACACCAAGCTTGAGAAGCACAGCTCCAGTGCTGACACAGGATCTGCTTTAGTGCTTTCAGTTTAAAGTTCTGTGTTCCTGTTAGAGTTGACACTGACCTGGCCAAAATTTAACAAGAATTGCAATCCTAATGAAAAACATGCATAAGACGTTCATTTCCTTTAGGGCAAGAACAGTTCTTAATTGCTGTATGCTCCAGAAATTAAACCACTAGAGATCTTTTCTCTGGTTCTTAACCCTAAAATGGAACCTGTTACATAAGCTTTGATGCAGCATGAAGATTGAATATTTAAAATCCCAGCTCTGACATTGCTACATGGATGACTGTGGCCAAGTCACTTAACATCATGCATTTCCCTCTCTGTAAAATGGGGTTAATAGTAGCAGCTGCCTCACCAGGTGGTGGTGAGGATTAAATGATGTAAGGCGTGTGGAGGACTTAGCACTGTGCTGGGAATACAGTGAGGGCTCAGTGAAAATTTGGTTTTACAAATATTCCCATATGGAAAAATTAACTCTTCAACTAAAGGAAAGGCACAGAAAGAGACAAAAGAGGGACCATGATTGTGTACACAAACAGAAAATACTTTCAGATAAGCAGCAGAAGAGACTAGAATGTGCAGACAAGGCGACAGTTCTTAATAGAGTGGAGACCTTGCGAATGGAAGACTGGCCTGCTTTCCATCAAGCCATGTAGAGTTTGGTTTGTAGGTCGTTGCCCGTGAGGATCAGTCTTAATTGAAAGGGTGGGGAAGAGGGGTGTCCTGTGGGTGGTACAGTCCCCTGGGTCTGGATGAGGTCTGGCTTCTGCTCTTGACACTCCTACTCACTAGGTGACTTGCCTCATGCCAGAGTGACTTGCAGAAGGTCCCAGCATTTCTATCCAGCCACCCCACGCTCCCCATTGAACAATTTTGCAAGTGTCAGTTTGCCGCCTTCCTCACTATTTATTTATGAGGCATCCAAGAACAGTGCCCAGGAGATATCTAAAATGTTATTTAATTATACCAGAAGGTGAGTCTATAGCTGGTAACGTGAACTCAGAAGCTGCATTGATAACCGGTCAGGTGAGGGGTCATTGTTTTCATTCTCAAACAGTTATTCTGAGCATTAACTGCAGAGAGTGTTAGCAAAGATGCTTTTCTCTCTATTCTTTGCCTTAATTGACAATTTTCACTCCATTACTCTCAGTATGAGTTTGTGGTCTGTGTCTGTGGGAGAGAGACAGAGAGAGAGAGAGGTAGACAGAGAGAAATGGGATAAGAATGAATTTCTACTGACGGTAGAGCACTGTCCCTGGTAGCATTTCTATAACTTTCTAGTTTCATACCATTTTGACCATTCTCATAGAGGCTTCTTATGAGAAACTGCAGCCTGCCTTCTGAAAAGGGTAAGATGAATAACATCCTTGGGTAAAATAACTTCTGGTGCTCTACAGATTCTAAAAGAAACCTGGGAAACTGAGGGATAAGCTGGAATTAGGGAAGGAGAATTTTCAAAGCTGTAAATTTAAAAGTGTGTCTATTTTGAGACATCTGCTTATTTGCTAAAAACAAACGAAATCACCTCCCTTCAAACTCAGGACCAAGAAGCAGGAGGAAATTTCTATAGTTAGAACTCCATGTGTATTATTTTCGGCATTCTTTGCTTATGTTTTTAAAAAATAAACAGAATCACTTGGTATATATCACTCTGACCCCCTATAATTTCATCTAAAGTGTTGTGAATGTTCCATTCTTAACCTTAAGGATAAAACAGGTTCATGTCAATAGGAGTGTGTAAGTTTCAAAATACATGACATTCTCCAGGAGACTTTTTATCAATACTAGGAAGCAAAGTAAGCAATTTAAAAATCAAAACCCAATCCAGAATAACCAGAAGTCTGTGTAGGCAGCAGACTAACTCCTCCACCCTCCCCTCACTATTCAGGGTTCTCTCTGCTTCTCTTTTCTTCCATTTGCCTCTCTAGAGCTTATAAATCCAATTTAAACCTTCATGAACTGAATCCCAGACTTTTTGCTGTTCTTGGCAGAAGTGGAAGAGAAGATGCCGTGTACAGTTTGGAGTAGCATGGTGAAACGTAGTTTTCAAATGATGGATGTAGTTTGGGCTGAAATAAATCACTGTTGACTCTGCATTACTTTGCCCATATGGGTGCACTTGGACCCACCACACGTTTCCTGCCTGATGGCATATTTGGTCTGGATTCCATCGATGTGAAGTTTCCCCCAGGAGCTTGCCATAGTTCTGTCAAGGGCCTTCTGGAAGTCTGAAAGGTTTGGAATGGTAAGCTAATGAAATGCTGAGTTCTTTGTGTGTGTTTGTGTGTGTGTAAGACGGTATGATATGAGTGCTTTTCATGAGAAATGATTGGCTTTGGATGCACCTCACCACTTGTTTTTGGCACTTTTGTAAAAGAATACGTTTTCTCAGGTTAGACACCTGATCCACCTGGAACGTTTCCATGATGCTGGGCAACAGACTAGGCATAGTCTGTCAGTTTTAGGTTAAAACAGTTTTTACAGTTGGATAAATACATGGGTATTTACTGGATCATGATGAGAAAATGTATTTCTTACGCTCACTGCATTTCAGTGGTGTAGTGGACAAAGAGTGGTATTTAGAGTCAGATATAACCAGCTTTCGAATCCCAGATTTGCTTCATTGCTCTGTGTCCTTGGGCAAGTTACTAAGTATCTCTGAGCCTCAGTTTCTTCATTTTTAAAAAGGGCTCATATCAACTTCCTCAAAAGATTCCTGTGATGACTGAATGAGCTAATAATATCTGCAAAGTATATGTGGAAAGTGTGTGTTTGTGTACATGAATGTATGAGTATATCTGTACTTACGTAAAGGATATTCCTGGCACATGGCAGGAATCAATAAATAGTCTTTCCTTCCCTACTTTCATTTTATCTAGTTTCCCAAAAGATTTAGTGATGCTTGTTGGTGATTCCTTTGATTTGGTGGTAACATGGGTCTGAGTTATTGTTTTGGAGCCAGGAGAATGGAACCTGCATTAAAGTAGATTTTATGGATCTGGACCCCAGAGCCCGCTCTGCCCATTGAATGTCTTTATTGGGCCAGTTACTTGTGTGCTGTAGGCTCCTCCCCTCCCTGCACACCCTCCCCTGCATCCCAGTCTGTAAATTTTGCTCTGTTTAATGATATAGTTTCAGGCCCACCTTCTAAGGTAGGCTTAGGATCCACATTTCTTTTTAGGAAATCTGGTCTTTTGCAAACTTTTTTCATTGTCCATTCTGATATTTGAGTATACATCCTGACCATTTGTATATTTGTTCATAACTCATACACATTTGCAACATGCTAATATATTATGTTCACAAGTACAACATACAAAAATAGAAATAAATGGATGAGATAACAACTAAGTATAAATAGAAGATATACTTTTTTAACAATCCCAGTAGACTGTCTTGCCACACTCCCATTTTTTATTTTATTTTTATTTATTTGTTTATTTTTGAGGAAGATTAGCCCTGAGCTAACATCTGCCACCAATCCTCTTTTTGCTGAGGAAGACTTGCCCTGAGCTAACATCTGTGCCCATCTTCCTCCACTTTATACATGGAATGCCTACCACAGCATGGCCTGACAAGCAGGGCCATGTCCGTACTCGGGATCCGAACCCACGAACCCCAGGCTGCTGAGGCAGAACATGTGAACTTAACCGCTGCGACACTGGGCCAGCCCCCCATTTTTAAAAAAAAATCTGGTAAAATACACTTAACAGAATTTACCATCTTGACCGTTTTTAAGTGTATAGTTCAGTGATATAAATACATTCATATCGTTATGCAACCGTCACCATCACCTATCTCTAGAACTCTTTGCATCTTGGAAAACGGAATCTCTATGCCTGTGAAACAACACTCCCTAATCTCCCCTCCCCCTAGCCCCTGGCAGCCATCATTGTGCTTTCTGTCTCTGTGATTCTGACTGTTCTAGGTACCTCATATAAGTGGAATCATAAAGTGTTTGTCTTTGTGTGACTAGCTTGTTTCACTTAGCACAGTGTCCTCAAGGTTCATCCATGTTTTAGCATGTATCAGAATTTTCTCCCTTTTTAAGGTTGAATAATATTCCATTGTATGTATATTCCACATTTTGCTTATCCATTCATCTGTTGATGGACACTTGGGTTCCTTCCATGTTACACCACTCCCACTTTTGAGACTGCTGGTATAGCAGGTGGGCCAAAGACCTGGGGTAGCCAAATAGATGATGGGTCATAAGAGAAAATGCATCAGTGTCCTTGGCTAAGGATTCAGTGCAGTGGTTCTCATTCTGTACATGATAAACTCCTGGAGAGCTTTAAAAAATTATCTGTGCTGGAGAATTCCCACCATGGACTCTGATTTGACTGGTCTGTGATGGGAACAGTATTTATTTAAAAGTTCCCGTATCACTATTTTTTAAAGCTCTCTTAATCTTTCCACTATGTGGCAAAGGTTGGGAATCATTGATTGACCTTTCAGAAATTCACTTTCTTCATTTGTAAAACACCATTGACAATACTTACTTTATAGGAATGATAATTGCCACATCTATTGAATGTCTACTGTGTTAGCCCCTATCCCAGCATGATGGAACTTAATTCTCACCACAGTTCTACAGGGTAGATGCCACCTTTTTTCTTTTCTTTTCTTTTTCGTTTTGAGGAACGGTAGCCCTGAGCTAGCATCTGCTGCCAGTCCTCCTCTTTTTGCTGAGGAAGGCTGACCCTGAGCTAACATCCGTGTCCATCTTCCTCTGCTTTATATGTGGGATGCCTGCCATAGCATGGCTTGATAAGCGGTGGGAAGGTCCGCATCTGGGATCCGAACCGGTGAACCCCGGGCCACTGAAGCGGAACATGCGAACTTAACCGCTGCATCACCAGGCTGGCCCCTGTTTTTTTTTTTTTTTAAGAGATATGTTTACTGAGGCTCAGAAACCTGTAAGAATCATGGGTAAAGTTACATAGCTAAGTAACCAGAATGATCAGGATTCACACCAAGGTCTGTCTCATTTCAGAGTCCATGTTCTTTTTATTTATTTATTTTTTTAATTCCTGAAAATGTGAATGAAAGTCATATGTGTGAGGACGGAACGATAAGGGGAAAGGCGTCTGTTTCTGGAGCACTAAATGAGATTCTCAAGTCCATCTTTTAGACACCTTCTTTGATGGCGTAGTTTTAACATTTTGTACGTGTTCTTTCATTTTCTTCTTTTCTTTCCCACTTGAACAGACACACCACTGTAGATCTCTTTGAGGCCAGGATTTGCTCTTCCTGAATACCCAATGATTATCATCTTTGTTGCCATTGGATTAGAAAGACTGGTTGCCTGATATTTAATCTGTGAATGGTGGCGTCTGTGGCACCATCCCCTAGAGCAAACACATTCCCCTTCAAATGAAGCTTTCGTGACACAGTGATCACGAAAGCTGAGTATGACAGAGACCAGGATTCAGTAGGAGATTTTATAATAGTCCGTGTGATGCATGCACTTCTGTAAGTCACTATAAATTGTTTGTTAGAGTAATTAGAGAACAAATAAACAAGCAAATTCATAAAGTAACTATGTAACTAGTCTGAAAAACTGACATATTTGGAAGGCTTTGGGAAAAAATGTGCTTTCTAGTCTACTCAAGGGAAATTAAAAACTCTTGTGTTTTATTGATTTCCACTAAGCTCATCTGCACATTGTTTTTATAAAGGCTAAGTGATGAAAGAAAGGCCATAAGTTTTGGAAGCACAGATTTTAAATGCAGAGATTTTGGTTTTGCTTCCAGGAAATGAACCCTTTGCAGAGAAACGTCCACCTCTGGAAGGCATTTCTCATGTCCGTTCTGGTGTTCATCAGTGAACAGTCAAGGAGAGAAAGCGTCTTGTCTGAACTAAACTGGCTTTCCTTCTGCCTCAGACCCCTGAAAAGTATGGAAAGAGGCAGGACATCATGGGATAGCTGCCTCCTTTGAGGTGTTATAATAATGGTTGCCTGACTGTTAATACTTTGCATCAGTAAATGAGTGGAATTTAGTATTCACTATGGTAATATTAATTTTATGTGTACCATGTGCTAGCCCCCGGCATTTTAAAACAAAAGGTTGCGTTGTTGGGAAGAATTAAGCTTTAATCATCTGCATTTGAGTTTAGTGTGTATCGAAATAAGGACTTTGAGCCACAAGTGCAATGAGAATAATGCATCTTGGGTCGAGTCTGGCTCCGCAGCTGTTGGGATTGTGTATGTGGCCATAACATAGCTTTGAAATTCGTGTGTCAGAATTGGCTTTGAATCATCCTTGGGGCACAGTGTCTTAGTCATGGTGACCATTTGTTTCTCGCCCACTATATGAACAGTCTGTTCACATCCATTATTTCATTCAATTGACAAAATAATCCTGGATATAATTATTCTCATTTTTCAGAGATGGAAACTGAAATTTAGAGAGATTGATTTTGTCTGATAAATGCTAATGTTTGAATGTAAAATTTCATTTTAATGCAGTGGAAGACCACAGAATCTTGAAATTTGGAAGGACTTTAGATTTTATCTACTCCAATTCCCTTCTGGTCCGTCCTAGAGAGAGAGTCATCCAGCACGTGCTTAGGATGAATCCATTAGGTTCTCGGAGAGATGCTTGATGGCTCACAGAATCATTCACAGTTAAAGAGTTCTAGAAACGGGCAGTCTTAAACACGGCGGTACATAGCTACTTGCTCAAGTTCTTCAACATTTTCCACTTTGTGATCACCAACTGGAAGCATCATGAGAATTCTATGCCCCAGTTAGAAGTTATACACACAGAGACTATGTTCAGTCCTTCATTTTGAAAAAAGATGACTATCTAATTTTAAATACATTTCAAAGAATTAGTCATTGGATGGAAATATCAAATCTAAAAATAAAAAAAGTCCTATGAAATATTAACTAGACCTTCTTATTTCTTGGGATATGTACAAATCATTACCTAAAGAGAAAAAGGCACATTCAAATAAGGAACTGGTTCAGTATAATCTGTCATCAGACCATCAAAGCTTCCTACTGATTGTTGAGTAACTTTAGGTTAAGAGATTTGCTGAACTGAGGAAGAAAGCAACCTTTTACAGTTATACGCCAAGTTCTGAAGTATGTCTTGTGCCTGTCAAGTTCCAAATCGATCTTTTAAACTTTGACAGCAAATCAAATATCCAAGTAATAAAAAGGATACATTTATTATTATTTTGATGCATATACTTGGTATCATATTGTTTAATATGAGCTTTTCTTTTCTAGTGAGTGTACTGGCAGGCTATGGAAAAGAGTTAAAGTTTTTACCTAATAATTGTCTTAAGAGTAACAATTTCTTAACAGACACCAATGTAATTTTACTCCTCTACTGTGCCAAAAAAGAAAAGTTTTTTGAACATTTTGGCTGACGTGATTTTTGGCTTTGCTTTAAATTATTGATTGTGGTTAAAAAGGGGAGGGACTTTCTGATGAGAACAGCACTCTCTCTAATGGCTTTTCACAAAATCAATTTCTGCCATTCCTCCTCTGCTCCTGTGGAGGATTAAAGGTTAAGAACCTTGGGAAGAATTCTGTGTCCTAAATTTGTCTTTATAATTTCTCATTATTTGCCCTTTTCTCACCCCGTGTTTATCCAAACAATTTGCAGTACTTCTTTTTGGATTGTTTGTTTTGTGCTTGAAAGGGGGGTGTGTATGCGTGAGGGATTTTGCCGTTTAGGTGGCTACTTAGTATCAATCATGGGTGACAGATTAATACACAAGATTCATGGTCCAAATGCCCTGATTCTAGATCTCATCTGTTGAATGGAGTGAGTCAGATCAGATCAGTACTTTCCATGCATCAGTACCTTTCAAACTGGAAGCAGTTCAGTGGTGAACGCACCTTTCCTGGCTGCCTTGTTCTTAGCTCATGTGGACAAGGAGACAGTGATGCTGTTTACATGTGGAGCTTCAGGAATGTGATATCTTGGCAAACGTGTATGGGAGAGGTGGTTTCATTCTCCCACACAAAATCTGATTCTACTGGCGCTGATTAACTAAATCTTTGTTTACACGTGAAGCTATCTGCCTTGCTTCGAATGGGGAGCTGATTTGGAGGCATGTGAAGGAAGATAAAATACAACTGAGAAATGTAGCTCAAAGCCTAAAGGATGCTGGTCGCAGATCAGCTGAGAGTGGATTGCTCTGTCACAGCAAGATATTGTAAGTCATTTCTTACTGTGTATAGTATTTCACTGGTGATAGCTTGCTTCTGGATTGCTGCAGAACTTGATTTTTTACCTTATTATTTTGTTAGGCTGGCAGAGGGAATCATAAAAAGAGGAAATGAGCGATTTTGAATTAATGGAATAGGTTGAAAAGAGTTGTCTCAAATTAAAGTTCATGGCTTTCCTGTGGTCCAAGTGGTAAAGTTTGGAAATCGTGATCTGTGGAGCTTGAAGGTTTTCAAAGAGAATTAGAATCTGTTGCAAAACTTTGTCTTCTTTGTGTGTCACTAATTTCTTCTCTGCGACAACCTATTAAGTTATTCAAGTATAAAAAGTCTGCACTCAAGATTATATGAATCAGCAAGTTCATTCCAGCCAAATGCTTTAGTGCAAGGCAAAATAACTTTTTACTATAGTGAAATATACACTGGATCTGAAGTCTTGTCATTATTACCGGTGATGCTTTTCTCACGCAGTTTGACTTATATCTAGAAATGTTACTTTGCTTAACTTTCCAGAAATCACTGATGTTCATGTTTTTATCCAGCTTCACTGTAACTCAAGTTAATTAATCTGGGAGCATTATCTTTTTATTGTTTTAATACTTTAAGATTTAATGTGGTTAAACTGCAACAGAATAAAAAAATATTACTTTAATTTCAGAGTATCTGGTAAGAAATCTGCCTTATATTTATAGTGACTAAAATTGCATGATTTTTATCTTCTCCTTTATTACAGTTTTTGGATTAGTCAATGTATTGAACATGAAATTCAGTTTAGCTAAAGTGGATTTTACAAGATAATGAAATCGATACTAACCTGAAAAGACCTGTCCTAATTGTAGTTACCTCACAATTGACACTGTGCTCACTGCCAGGTGTCTGCCTAGGTTCTGTGATGCTTTATGTAGCCTCCTGAAAAGTTCTGCTTGTCTCCTAAGATGAATCTTGTTGAAATGAACCTTAGTTAACTCAATTAAACATAGCTTACCACCTGTGGGTTGTTCAATTATTATTATTTTTTTCTGTGTGAGGAAGAGTGGCCCTGAGCTAACATATGTTGCCAATCTTCCTCTTTTTGCTTGAGGAAGATTGTCCCTGAGCTAACATCCGTGCCAGTCTTCCTCTGCTTTGTATACGGGATGCCACCACAGCACAGCTTGAGGAGCAGTGTGTAGGTCCGTGCCCAGGATCCAAACCTGCGAACCCCAGGCCACTGAAGTGGAGCATGTGAACTTTACCATTATGCCACTGGGCTGGCCCCATTGTTTAATTATTTTTTAAAATAATTAACTTAAGCAGATAGTTGGTTTTTTTATTAATTTATTGTCTGCATAAATCAAGGCATGTTCATTGAAGACAAGGTTAGGCAACATAGATAGACATAAATATACCATTTAAAATCTTCTATAACTCTACTGCCCAGAGTTAAGAACTATTAGGTATTTTATGAATATCTTCTCAGACTAAGTTCTTTGGCACTGTCTGTATCTCTTCATATATTTATATATCTATTTTTTTCTCCTTAATACATGTGAATTTGCTGAGCGTTTACTTGGTCACTCGCCCTTTTCACTTATTATTACATTATATATTAGGTATATTGATAAATTTGAATGTCAGCAAATATGCTATTTTTATATGATTTTTAATGGCTGTCCAGTTACTTGGGTGTGCAATACCATAATTTATTTAATTATTTCCATCATTGGGCATTTTAGGTTGGTTTTTTCCTTCAACTCATTCATTTGATAAATGTTAACTCATTTCCTAGCATGGGCCAGTGGTAGAATGGAACCAAAGCACTTATATTCCTGCCTCATGGAGTTGATAGATTCACAGAGGAGAGTTGATTACCAACTGCGAAAAGTGCTATTAGAGAAAGTTCTGGTAGCTCGGAGATAGTAGAGCCAAGGGAAAGGATGGCTCTGGGTCCTGGGAGGGCCTTCCTGAGAAGGTGATATTTACAGGTAGGTCTGAAGATTGGAAAAGGGTTAGCGTGTCAACAGGTGGAGGTAGGGGTGAGTGGGCAGAGAAGAGCGTGAGCAAAGACCCTGGGGTGAATGAAGGATGACATGCTTGAGGTGCTGAAAGCTTCCAGTGTAGCTAACAACCTAGGGAACAAGGGGTTGAGTGGTGCCAGGTGAGGCCAGATAGGTGGACAGGCGCCAGGTCATTGGTCTTTATTAGCAAGACAGTGGGAAACCATGAGGGGGACATCAGATTTGTGGTTTGAGAAAATAACTGTGACTGTGGTATGAAAAATCAGTAAGCAGGAGTTCTTCACTTTTATTTGTGTCATTGACCTCCTTGGCTGTCTGATGGAGCTTAGGGATACCTTCTAAGAATAATGTTTTTAAATCTATAAAATAAAACACATAGGATTACACAAGAGACCAATTGTATTGAAATACAGTTGCCAAAATATTAAACATACTTACGTGACATAGTGGTATATGTGCTTTTTTATTAACACATTAAATAATAAGAATTTGTTGGAAATCTAATAGCTACTGTAATTCAAAGTAGTGATGATAGTAAACAATACATCTAACAACTGTCATGTGATATGAAAATATCTGATTTCTGTTGGTGGCAAAATCACAATAATATTTGGAGTATTAGTATTCTTCTATACTAGTATGGTTTATTGCTAACATCCATAATTGAGTGAAATGCTAAATTTCAGTTTGAGATTAATGAAAATAAACATGTAATATTTTCCCCATCCAAGGTCTTGGGACACCTGAATTCTATCCACAGACTGCCTGGGAGTCTGTGGACTCTGGGTTAAGAACCTCTGAGAGGAAGAGAAGAGTAAAAGCCAGTTAGGAGGCAATTGAGTGTCCCCGGAGAGAGACCTTTCTAGCCTGAAGAAGGTAGCAGTAGAGATGGAAGGAGGGAAGGAGAAAGATGCAAGAGAGATACAGTAACTAACTTTTCTAGGATTAGGTTTAGGGGTGTGAGGAAGAGGGATTTGTCAGGAGCAGCCTTAAGTATGTGGCTTCTGTAACTAGATGGATGAGATATAGGGAATGATGGAAGCTGGAGGACCAGGCCTTCACGGGTACATTTAAAGTATCCAGATGGCAATGCCAAGGGGACACTGCTGTTGTTGGGAGCTCAGAGGAAGGGTCTGGAGTGGGGGTATAAGTGTGAGAGGAATGTTCCTGGAGATGGTAACTGGAGCCTGGGCACTGATGAGGCTGCCTAGAAGTTGAATCAAGTGAGCACAGAAAGGGACCACGAATCAGCCTTCAGCACTGAAGGCCCAGGGGGAGGGCCTGAGATAGTCCAGGAGACTGAGGAGTGTGAGAAGGGTGGCAGAACAGCCAGGACAGTGCGATTTTCTGGAAGCCATTTTTAAGAGAGTTGTCGATAGTGTTGAAAGACATAAAGAGGTGAAGTAAAATGAGAATTGGAAAATATAGTTTTAATTTACCATCAAGAGGTTATTAATGACTAGAGGAGAGTACTTTTGGAGATGTGGTATGAGTGGAATGCAGTTTGATGTAGCGTTAGGAGTGAGTAGGAGGTAAGAACTTGGAGAAAGCCAGAGTAGGTGATTCAGGTTCTAAAGATTCAGACAGTTTGAAGGATAAGCTTCTATGTCAAAATTCCCTCTCATACCCACCCCTAATTTCACCTTCTCTTTGCCCCAGAGAGAAACCGTGTGTGTGTGTGTGCTATGAGAGAGAGAGAAAGAGAGAGAGAGACGTGGTTGTGGCTGGTTGGTTTTGTTTTATACAAATGGGATAATCTATATGTATTTTTCTTCTCCCCTCAAGTACACACACTCACACACATCCATACACACATATGCACACACATACACACGAGACAGGTATTGGAGATAATACTCCTAATAGCTAACACTTCGGTGGCCCTTACTCCATGTCAGACAGTGTTCTAAGCAGTTTACTTATAAACCTCACATGAGCCCTATAAGAAGACTACTATTATTATCTGCATTTTACAGGATCAGGAAATTGACTCCCAGAGAGGTTACAGAGTCTTCCCTAAGGTCATATAGCCAGACCTTTCAACAGGGAAACAGCAATCCATGAACCACCGTTTGTCACAGCCTTGTTTGTAGTAGGAAACCTTGGAAGAGGCATCTGTCGAGTGCGTGGTAGAGCTGGGATTAGAATGCAGGAAGTCTAGTTCAAGATTCCAAGTTCAATACAAACACCTTCTCATTCTGCTGCATGAAAACCTAGGATTGGGGCCAGCCTTGGGATGCAGTGGTTAAGTTCAGCACATTCTGCTTCGGTGCCCTGGAGTTTGCGGGTTCTGATGCCAGGCACCGACATACACCACTCATCAAGCCATGCTGTGGCGGCATCCCACATACAAAATAGAGGAAGATGGGCACAAAATGTTAGCCCGGGGCCACTCTTCCTCAAGCCAAAAGAGGAAGACTGGCAATAGGTGTTAGCTCAGGGCCAGTCTTCCTCACACACACACACACACACACACACACACACACACAAATCTAGAATATAGGTATATTACATTTATTTAATTGTTCCTTATTGCTGGGCCCTTAGGTTGTTTCTTGTTTTCCTCATAACAAACTAGACTTCTGTGAACATTCTTATACATGTCATGAATTTGTGCAAGTATTTTTCTAGAGTACTTACCCAGATAAAGAATTTTTGACACATAACCTGTGCCAAGAAAGTTTATTGTTATAAACAAAGCGTGACAAACAGTGAGTTCATGAGTCTGTTTCCTTGTATAAAGCTCTCAAAGGGGGTATTAATACAGTATGCATCAAAATGGTATAGTTTTTAAAAAATCTAGTAAAATGTGCTTTATTATTAATTTCGTATACTCTCCATAACGTGAATACTGCAATGTGTCAGCATCTTTACTGAAAACTGTTCTTCGCCCCCAAAATGAATAAGCAACACAGTGAATTCCCAGCTTCCTCTGGGCAGATTTTCTCTGCCCTTTGCTGCTTGTTATCTGTCATTCCACCTCTTGGGGTCCCAGGGGCCGGGATGGCACTAGAAGAACACCACTTGTCACTCTGTGGTGAGCCGAATGACCATTTCTTGCCTGGCCTGCTTTTACAGAGCAAGGTACTCTTTGGTGGGGGTGTCAGGGAACTCTGCCTCCCTCTCTCCCCCTGTTGCTCAGCCTTCGGCTGCCTTGGTGGAAGAGTTCATTCTGCCAGCGCCCACATACCCTCTTTCAAAATCCCCGAATCCATGTTTATTTTACCTAATTAACTTTGTCCTCCATTTTCTCAGAAATTGAGTCCTTTAAGATCCCTGAAAGGAAGAAAGACAGTTCTGAATTCACTCCAAGATAACTGGTTTTATAAGACAACACAAATTCTGGGTGTTGAGACTGGTCAACTTCCCAGGAGGCTGGTCCCCTTTGGGTTTCATGCATGACTACTGTCCTAGTACTACAGAGAAAGGCTTCCCGTGTCTGTGATTTATGTAGACTGACGAGCCATCCTTTTTTCCACCTCACCCAGCAATCCCTTGCACTGGTGGTTGTGTACCGCTGCCTTCTTTTGCCTCTAGGGATCAAGACCAAGTTACCCATCTGTGGAATAGTCCACCCCCAGGATTAACCAGATGGTTGCTGATTCAGGGTTTTTCTTTGGATCATTTCATTAACCAGTGAGTCACCAGCAGCACTGCAAGTAAGAATGTATTTTTTTCTTCCCCCACAAGAGACCCTCTGATTCAAGGATCAAAAAATCATAGTAAATGGGACTCTAGATTTAGGGATCTGGACTTGCTGTGAGATTCTGCTAAGTCAGCTTTAGCTGCTCTGTCCATTACTCAGAGAAATAATAACTACCTACCTCCTAGAATGGAAGGGAAGAGGATGTCTGTGAAATGTTTGCTAGTTCCCAATATTTTACATTTAAATTAGAGAAAGGTGTATTTCATTCTTTTTTCTAAGAACAGTACTCTTCAGCACATGAGTGGGAGGGTGGATTACTGAAAGAATGCTTTCAGATCATCTTTGCTTTAGTATCAACTCTTAGGGGAGAGCAGATAGTGTAAGGGTTAGGAGTATGGGCCGTGGAGCAAGACTGCCTGGGTTTGAATCCCAGTGCCACCATTTTAGCCATGTGACCTCAGGCAAGCCAAGCCACTTAACCTCCTGTTCCTCATTTTCCTGATCTGTGAAATGGGAAGTTTTGAGAATTAAATGAGTAATATACAAAAAGTGCTTAGTACAGTGTCTGGCTCATGGTACGTGCTCCATAAATGTCAGCCACTGTTATTATTTTTGCAACCCCCAACATAGCTTGTTGCTCTCTAAAAGTAGTCCAGTCAAGAAATGGTCATTTGGCTCACCATAGAGTGACAAGTGTTCTTCTAGTGCCATCCTGGCCCCTGGGACCCCAAGAGGTGGAATGACAGATAACAAGCAGCAAAGGGCAGAGAAAATCTGTCCAGAGGAAGCTGGGAATTCACTGTGTTGCTTATTCTTTTTGGGGGGCAACACGTGTCTCCCTTGTCCGCTTCCATCCTTGTCCTGCCCCAGCCTCTACAGTGGGTCAGGCTAGAAAGGCTTGACAAAGGGCATTTCCAGTTTCCTAGAGAGGACAAAGTGACTGGATAAAGCCCAGGTACATGTCAGGGATCTGTCCCCTGTTGGTTCCGAAAGGAGAACAGTTTGCTACTTTTATACTTGCTGCATTGGAACAAGTGGAGGGACTTTTGGAGCTTTGATATTTCATCTCTAGGGAAGAGGAAGAGACAGCCCTGATGCTCTGTGTCCTGGTGGGAGGCCAGGGTTTGTGTTTGTTTACAAGGGTTATTGAAGTTCGTTCTGGGGGAGGAGGAGAGTGGTTGTGCTTTTTCCTCCATTGAATTGATCTTCTGTATATATTTAGGTTTAATTGTTAAAAATAAAGATGTATTTTTAAGTGATAAGCAGAAGTGATCAATATCCATTTTGTTTGTTGACTCTTTATTACTTACTTCGTGACCAAAGAAATACCCCCATTTGAATACTTGCAGGGAAAATATGTTTTTTTGTTAAAATTCATTGAATAAATGAATATTTTCTAATCTTGGAAAAAAAGAGGTTGCTATAATCATAAAACCGATCAGCCTTGTCTGCAGAGAAGGATGGCTAGAATGCAATCTCAGACATGTAATTTGTTGACTCTGCTTATCATGCAAGGGATTTTATATTTAGTGACAGTTGTTACTGTAGATAGGTGTATTCATTTGCTAAGGCTGCCATAACAAAATATCACAGACTGGGTGCTTTAAACAACAGAAATTAATTTTCTTGGAGTTCTGGAGGCTGGAAGTCCAAGAGGTAGTGCCAGCAGGGTTGGTTTCTTTTGACGCCTCTCTTCTTGGCTTGTAGATGGCCACCGTCTTGCTTCCTCCTCACCCAGTCTTTCCACTGTGTGCAGGCATCCCTGGTGTCTCTTCCTCTTCTTATACGGTCACCAGTCCTATTGGATTAGGACTCACCCTAATGGCCTCCTTTAACCTCATTACCTCTTTAAAGGCCCTATATCCAAATATAATCACATTCTAAGATACTGGAAGTTAGAATTTCATATGAATTTTGAAGGGATACATTTCAGTCTACAACAATAGGTGTTTGTTGGAAATCAAGTGAAATTGAGTGGTATCTTAAGGCAGATTCTACTTGACTGTATGCTCTGCACATGAGAGAAGCATAGTCCCAAACAAGAGTGTGGCTGCGGTGGAAGCATTGCAGAGGCTAGAGTTGGAGTGAAGAGGGAAGTCTACGTGCCTCATCATGGTAGTTTCATTGTCTACAGGGAGCAGAGATCACGAGTGTAGCCAGAATGGACGCTCATTGTTTGGAGCTGGTAGGTGTTTGGGAGGGGACGTTCAATGAAGGCTTCCTCACAAGCCATCCCAGTGATAATTTAGTGTACTGTCAATTTTGCACAGACCATAAAATGGTAACTAATCACAGACCTTGGTGAAATGGAATTTTTTTTCCTAATGTGTTTACATATTTCTGTCACTACAAAAGCATTTCATCTTCAACGCTTAATTATCTATACTAATGGAGGAGAATATTAGTGTGGAAAATGCAGAGACACTGATTCGTTTCTAGCCTCCTGATCTATGTTAGTAGGTTTTACATTCTGGATTCTAATTCTAGCTCTCTTCCTTGCTTGTTTAGCAAGGAAGTTGCTTAGCCTTGCATTCCTCATCTTTAAAAGGATGGGATTGGTCAAGTTAGATTATTGGTTTGCAATATTAGTGTGCAAAAGACTCCATGTGTTAAAAAGTGCACATTCCCTGTGCCCTGCCTCATAGAGATTCCACTTTAGTAGGGTCTTAGATGGGGCCCAGGAATCTGAGTGGATCTGACACAGTGGTTCTCCCATCCCACCTTGAGAAACCGATCTAAGATTTCTCCTAATCATGAAAAGAGATTAGATGCTGGAACAGAATTGAGAAAAAGCCTGAGTTTGAGAAATAGTAAATTTTGGATTCCTCTTACTGCCTTTTTCAATCTTTGTCCCTGAAGCTACACAATTTAAATTTTATTTTGTGCTATATGCAGCTATCAAGCTATGAAACCATAAACACAGTCTACCAAATTGCACAAAATGGAGAAAGAATCTAACTTTAGGGCTATAATTTCTCCTGTTTTTGATACTGTCCCAAACTTTCCTCTTTTCAGTATTACATATCTTTGAGCTGAATGGTCATACTTTAATTGGACACTCATTGGCTCTGCTGTGTCCCCTCATGGATCATATGAGAACATTCTTTCTTTTATCTCCTGTCCACAGTGGAATGGCTACTGCTGTTTCAAGCCAAGGTTGTAGAAGAGTGAATGAATCCAAAATGGATGCAAAAGAAAAAAAATAATGAGGGAGAGAGTGCTTTCCAGGAGATTGTAGACTGGAGAAGACTGAGAAAGGTCCAGCTGGTGGTGAAATGACAAAACAGCCCATGATTTTGTTCCAAAAAGTCTAAGTATCCTATATTAGTTTTCTATTGCTGAGTAATGAATTACCATAAACGTTGCAGTTTAAAAGAACATCCACAATTTCTGTGGGTCTGGATTCTGGGTATGGGGTTAGCTGGGTCCTCTGCCGAGAGCCTCACAGGCTGAGGTTGAGGTGTCAGCCAGGGCTGCAGTCTCATCTGAGGCTCAGGGTCCTCTTCCAAGCTTGCTGATTGTTGGCAGAGTTCATTTCCTTGCAGCTGTATGACTGACGTACTGTTTTCTTGATAACTCTTGGCCAGGACCACTCTCAAACCTGGAAGATTCCCTTGGGTCTTTGCTGTGTGGTCCCCTCCTTTTACTCATGGCAGCTTTTTTCAAGGCTAGCATCTGCTGCTGCTTCTCTCCTTTAAGGGCTTGCCTGATAAGGTAAGGCCCATCCAGAATAATCTCTGTTTCAATTAACCCAAAGTCAACTGATTAAGGGCCTTAATTAAATCTGTAATATTTCTTCACCTTACGGTATAGCATAATCATAGGAGTGATTGACCACGATATTCCTAGGTCTTGCCCATACTCAGAGGTGGGCAACTGTTCAGAGCATGTACATCAGGAGGCAGGACTATTGGGACCATCTTAGAAATCTTTCTACTACATGTCCAAAGATTATTGGGCACCAAATCTTGACTGTTAATTGGTTAGAAACTCTATAAAAAACATTAATATTAATTTCTAGGGATCTCTAACTGCATGGATTCTAATCTGCAACTTTTGAGAAATGTTATTAAGCAGAATAAAGTAGTCAGCCTTTCCTTCCAGAATTTGAAATGACAGAGTTCTGGAAAAGCCCCAGAGCTTGTCCACTTACCTGTACTCCTTGTGCAAATGAGGACAGTCTCAGTAGGAGAGACTTCCGAAGGTCACTGAGCAGAGGAAGGGTGGGAGTCTGCTGGCTTCTAGGCCAGGGCCCTTTCTATCATTTGTTTTCCTATGTGTCTCAGGTTTTTTTGAAGATGAGCTACAAGTATGCTTATTAATCTGTAGCTCATTGACTTTAATGAACAGTTTTCTTTGTTTCCCATTATTGTCTTTCAATTAGAACATTTTTCTTCTAATGTGTTTATGAATTAGTTACTAAGTGAAAAAGAATCTTGGATAAAATGAACTTTTGTTATTTATTTGTATAATCTCCATGATTTTCATGATGACTCATACAGTCAAAGAATTGTAGAGCTGAGGGTGGGGATGGGAAGCAGAGAAAGCTTTTATGATTTAACTGTCTCACAAAAACACCCTTTTTTGTGATTGACAATTGGACTGATATCCATTAAGTAATTTTCCGTGCTTTTGTCCCATATTCAGTGATACTTGGTAGATTTTTTAAAAATACCAATTTAAGTGTAAATATGACTGAATATTTTCCATTTCTTTTTTTTTTTTTTTTTTTAAAGGCAAGGTGTTTAAAGATTTTATTTTTTTCTTCCTTCTTCTCCCCAAAGCCCCCCGGTACATAGTTGTATATTCTTCGTTGTGGGTCCTTCTAGTTGTGGCACGTGGGATGCTGCCTCAGCGTGGTCTGATGAGCAGTGCCATGTCCGCGCCCAGGATTCGAACCAACAAAACACTGGGCCGCCTGCAGCAGAACTCGCGAACTTAACCACTCGGCCACGGGGCCAGCCCCTATTTTCCATGTCTTTCCTCGAGTAGGACTTACCATTGACAACACGGTGTCTTTCTATAGTCATTTTTATTCAAGCTTCCTCTCCAGACTGCCCAGGGCTAAATCACCTCACAGGTGCATAAATTTACCCTTAGTCTGAAAAGTGACTGTTACCAAGTATGAATCTAGTTATTGTCCCAGCAGGGGGACCGTGGATGTGTCAAGTAGGAGTAGAATGCCCTTAGCCAGCTTGTATGACTAGAATAACGTGTAACTTAGCCCAGCCTCAGAGCTGCCTGATTTGGGGTGAAGCAACCAACTGCTTGCTGACTTGGGTCTGGGCACATGTCTTTGGCCATTGTTAAGACATGTTTGTGGGCTGAATCCCCAAGACTGATAAAACAATGCAGCCATAGGCTGTTTCTGGCAACCTTCTCTTCCATCTTGTATCTCAGCGCTTGGTTACAGGTACAAATAAAGACATCTCTTATATTTATGTGAGAATGGCTGAACCATTTTGCTACTTCCTCTGCCATTCAAGAAGCCTCTTCATTATTTGCCACCTCACTGCATCACACCCTCCTGGGCCTTGGAGCATAGGGTTTGTGTTTTACATTCTACCTTGTAAGAAACTCACTTGTACCTTTGTTAAACCTCCATTAGGACAAAGGTTCCTTGAGGTCAGGGACAGTGTCTCCAGTTCCTTTCTGGCCATCATCTTTATATCCATCACATACTATCTGTGGGCCTTAGACCTCTGGGAATAAAGGAGGTATTTCAGAGTCTACGTATCCGTATGTGTTTTGTATGTGCATGACTCTTTTTCAAATGTATTTAGATGCCCATGAGACAAATAAAACACAACTTTCTTTAAAAATACAGTGACTTCATTATAATTTAGATCTCTTCTCAATCTGTGCTTACTAAGAATACAATAAAAGACACTCTCAGGCTTGCATGTAGAGAACCACTGCCCTTCAGCATCTAGCAAGATGCTTTGTATTTTGTGATTTTTGCAGTATTTCCCTATCTCAAGCCTTGTGGCCCTGTGTTTCTTCCGTGAGGTAGGCAAAGAAAGCTAACAGTGCTTCTCCTTTGCAGCACTAATAACCATTTCAGTTTCTTAACTGTTTGAATGAATATCTGATTAATGTACTTCCACCCCTAGACTGGGAGCTCTTGATCCCCAGGACTGTCTGTCTATGTATGACCCACTGCCTAACAGAATGACTCTCACATAGTAGGCTCAGTACATATGGTAGTGGTCAAAAGTTCTGTGATCACAGCTGGTAAGTGTTTTTAGGAACCACTCCTTAATATCTAGACACTTTTTGTTTTTTAGAAGTTGCGGATTCCTGTACAAAGTAATATGATCCCCAAAGGTCTCCAGTTTCTGGACCAAAGGATTTAGAGGAATACCTTAGCTAATTTTAATGTTAAAGCAAAATGTCTGCCACCTGGTGTCAGATTAAGAATTAGCATCTTGGCTAATTCTCATACTGAGTGAGTCCATTAATTTTACTGTTTAGTTGTTACAGTAAACTATACATTTCACATAAAATTAAAATAAGCACCATTCTGAAATTGCTCCTGACTTGCAGCTATGAAACTGGGATTTTGGATTTATAGTCACCATTGTTGGGTTTTTCCAGATCTAAAAAATAATTTGGAATTAAAGTCTAATTTTAGTAAATTTTCTATATACTGATAACTCTGTAGCACTGAATTTTATAGAGGAGAGAAATAATAACTGTTTTATGTGAAACAGAAATAGCCTTAAACATTATTAATATTTTAGGAGTTTATATAAACCTTATGACTGCTCACAGTTTTCCTAATAAATTTGGCCAGAGGGAAGGATAAAAATTCATCTTTAAAAAACCTTTGAGTAACTTAAGTTTGCTAGTTTGGATTAAATGAGAATGCAGGTATTCATGAGATTGCCTAGAATTAGAATCAATCCAAGTCCTGGGTTAAGAAATCAGAAATAAGTAAAGAATGTGCTTCTCTGTTTTGTAAAGAATGAAGTTTATGTAGGGGAAAGTAGAGTTTCTTTCTTTTCTTACTGCATTCAAATCCCTTACTTAGCTGAAAGCTGTTTATATGCACTGTACAGGAGACCTGATGGCATAATGTCCTCCTTTCTAGGCCAACCGTAAGATTATTTGAGATAAAGCATATGGTGCCTGGAGTAATAGGCAGTCCGAAATGTTAGCAGATGAAGATATTTGTTAACAGCATGTAGCATTTGCCAGATATCCTACAAGGTGCTAAAGATCCATCCATGCGTTATATCCATCCCCTCCATTTATAGCCAGAAGGAGCTGAAGTTCTGTTGCAGGAGTCAGACAATAATTAAACATATAGTTTGACATGATTACTGCTCACCATAGAAGACTACCCTGGTGTAGGGGGTAGGAGCAGAACCAGATCAGTGACAAGAAGCTGAAACAAGGGCAGAAGCCTTTTGAGAAGCCAAAAATAGATGCCTCGTTGTCCCTGTACTGACACACTTTCACCTGGGTGATTGAAGAGCATCCAGGCCCTTACTCACAGCCTGCTTACTTAATTTAGACAAGTTTCTAGCGTGGCTTCGTAATAGACAAGGGATTAGATTTAGTGGGTTAGAAGAGAGCTGGGTGGTGGAAGGAAGAATCAGGAGAAAAAAGAAGCTGATAGAGCCAAGCCTTCCAATAATAGAAAGGTGATAGGTTAGCTTTGGGCAGGATGGGAGGGCAGGGGACCCAGACCAAATCTTCAGTGGTCAAAGAACATCCCAATTAGCAGTGGTAGGTAAGAGTTTGTGGCTTTCATTCTAGCAGTTGATATTAGGAGGAGTGGCCTTGAATCACCAAAAAGAAGTAAAATTATGCTTTGGACGCTTTAAGAAAGCAGAGAAATGAGCAATGAGCACATGGCCCTCAGCATTTGTATATAAGGTTGTTTTCGTCCCTCTGTAATGTGAGTTCCTTGAAGGCAGTGACCATTGCTCATTCATATCTCTATCCTCAGAATTTTTCTCAGAGTCCAGCCCGAAAGAGTGATTTGTTCAGTTGATGTTCTCTGATTATGTTAAAGAGGATTACTTCTCTAGACAGATCTTCATGGAGATATTAGAATTAGACATGCCCCAAACTAAACGTACAGGCAAACTCTAAGTTCTGCGTCCCTCCTTACAATTCTGTAACAGAGAGGAACTGGTTAGGCAGCTTCTGTTCTTTTAGACTCTATTAACATAATCTTTTTAACTGTAATAAAACCACAAATCTTTTTTTTAATAACTGTATATACCATTCATTTGCTGATTTGCTGATTTGTTGGGTCTGTTTGCGCACCCACTTACTGCATGTTCTCTGTGCTGGCAGATTGATGAGGATTTCTCCCTGCCCTCAGACACTTCTGGATGTAGGAGGCATCTCTAAATCATTAACTCTCGTTATGGGTTGAATTGTGTCCTCCAGAAAGATACATTGACGTCTTAACCCTTGGTCCCTGTGAGTGTGACCTTATTTGGGAATAGGGTCATTGCAGATGTGGTCAAGTTAAAATGAGATCATTAGTGTGGGCCCTAATCCGATATGACTGTTGTCCTTATAAGAAGAGGGAAATTTGGACACAGACACACGCAGAGAGGAGAATGCCATGCAAAGGCAGAGAGAATACAGACACAGAAGGAAGCCGGCCATGTGAAGGTGGAGGCAGAGATTGGAGTCATGCTACAACAGACCAAGGACTGCTTGGGATTCTTAGAAGCTGGATGAGGCAGGGAAGGATCCTCTAGTAGAGGCTTGGGAGCATGACTCCACCAGCACCTTGATTTTGGATTTCTAGGCTCCAATATTGGGAGACAATAAGTTTCTGTTGTCATAAGCCACTGGTTTGTGGTTCTTCGTTACGGCAGCCCTAGGAGCAGAATACAATTCTAATTCGTTTCTGTATGAATCAGGTTTCTGGTGGGAAATAGATGATCACTCCAGTGGGTCCCTGAGGAGAGTTTAAGAAGGCGTTGTTTACAGAGGTTTGGGCAAGATTGAGAAGAGACACCAAGGGATGGGGAAGCCTTCTGGGGTCAGCAGCAGCAGATTCCCCTGAGCACATCCAGGGCCGACGGGCCAAGTGGAAGGAAGGCTCTTAGAACCCAGGCAGAAGTAGATTTGCAGCTGTGAGTGTAGGAGAGGGGTGGCCTGACTGTAGCCCCGGCCAACCTGTGCTCTTGCAGAGAGGGAGCTGCGGAATTCATACTCTGACCTCATTCTCCTCCCACGCTCCTATCGAATGCTGAGCCCCTCATTAGTCAAACCTGCCAAGGGTTTAGCCTCTCAGTGTCTAGACAGGGTGGAAGGGGTGGAGAGTAGATCTAAAGAGGAACTGGAAAATACCCCACACATTTGGGATAAGCCGTGTATGTCATTCAAAGGTATCTGTTCTCTATGAGAAGGAAAGACTCTAATGTTTAAGATAGTATTGTACATACCACTGGTTCTCAGCAAATACTGTGATTGCTAATACAGGCTACCTAGAATTGTTTATGTTGGAGTCCAAGATTCAAGGCAGTGGAACTCATTCAACAAATTCTTATTAAGGGCCTACTGTAGTGCCAGACACTAGTCAGCCCTGGGGATAAGCACTGAGCAAAACAGATTCTGTCCTTACCCTCATAGAACTTACAGTCTAGTGGGCGCCACCTGTATTAACAAGGGTTAAAACTCCCACAGGACTCTACTGTCCTCATAATACTCAGTGTAATTTGAAATTACTAACTAGATGCCAGTCTTCCCCCGTGGACTGCCAGCTTCATGATGCCAGTGATGGGGTCTCTCATGTTTACTGCCAAGTCTCATCACCCAGCCCAACGCCTGGCTCCTGGCAGATGTTCACTGAATGAATTGATGAGTGAATGAATGAATGACATAGTGCCTTGTTTTCATCAGAGACAAAAAACTTTTCCTCTGCCCTCTTATGTTCTCTATTTGGGGCTTGCAAATTAAACTGACATAAGACAGATTAGCAAGAGAAAAAAACACGTTTAATTGTGTACTTCTGCATGAGTGTTCATGGAGAAATGTGACTCTAGGAGGCTGTTAGACTTTGGGGTTTATATCCCATCTTAGTAGAGGATGGGGAGGGACAGAAGACCAAAGACCTTTTAGAAGGCGGGGAGAAAGGGCACTTAGGGAAAAACAAATGATATTTTAGAAAGATAAATAGGCTTTTAGGAGAATAGGTAGGAGATATGATAGTTTCATGACAGTGTGTTTGGGTGTGGACTTCCCATCTCCCGGAAGAGATCAGAGTTGCTCCTGGGGAAGGGTTTGTGACAGTTGACTCCCTCACTCCCTCTTTGGGGAGGCTCTGCTTTTAGGCTGGCTCATAAGGGATTTCAGGAACTCAGATACCTTCAACTCAAAATAATTTTTGTGCCATAGTGACTTATTCTAGATCCTTTCGTTTTGCTATTTAAGAGTTTCTGAAAATTAGTGGGTGACTTAAAATATATAAAATTGGACAAATTAAATATATTAGAGAATTTTCCTATTGGAAAGGATTATTTGAATGAATCCTTTACAAAGCAAGCATGCTAAAACAAAATAGTCTGCAGTTTATCTATTTTGTAACACTAGATTTAGTTGTTGGCAGTTTTGTTTTTGTTGAGAATACTTTTGTTCAATTTGAGAGATTAAGACTGAATATTATCTTTTTGTTTTCTTTGGTCATGCTTCTCATAAACTGATTGGTCCAGGGGAATCTGCACTGAAGTTAAATTAAACTTGGAATGTGAATGTGACAGGATTTGTTATTGCACTGTAGCCTTTTCACATCTAAGTCAATTGTTTAAATTTAGACCAAGAATTTGAGGGTGTACCTTTACTATTTTTTTTTTTCTTTGATGAGGAAGCTTGGCCCTGAGCTAACATCTTTTGCTAATCTTCTTCTTTTTGCTTGAGGAAGATTGTTGCTGAGCTAATATCTGTGCCAGTCTTCCTCTATTTTTTTGTATTTGGGACACTGCCACAGCCTGGCTGGATGAGTGGTGTGTAGGTCCGTGCCGGGATCTGAACCCGTGTATCCCGGGCCTCCGAAACAGAACGTGTGAATTTAACCACTGCGCCACCAGGCCAGCCCCACCTCTACTAGTTTTAATGTTAATGCAAAATATCTGCTACCTGGTGTCAGGCTAAGAATCAAAAGGTGTCGGAAGAAGCGATCATGTGATAGACTTTCTTTTCCTTCTCTTAAAACATTCTCTAGTGTTAAATTAGGGGTGTTAACTCCTTTGGGCCTCCAAAGTACCATTACTAAACAGCACTCCTTTGATGACCATATAAGGAAAACATTTCTAGGAAAAATACTGCAGCATCCTTGAACAGCTATGTTGTCTAATAGCCTCAGGATGGGGAAATTTAAAGAGAATGAAAAGCAGCTGACTTTACCATTTTCCCACAGAAAGTTTATAGTATTTTTGCATAAAGATGTATAATGGGATCCTTAGAGATTCTCACTCCAATTATTGTGCTCTTTATTTAAATGAGTTAAGTAGAGAAGCTAGTTTTTATACTTGTCAGTAATATAAAATGCCTTCTCAGCTAAAGAGTAATTGAGGAAATTACTTGTAAAAAAAAATTAATGAAGGAAACCAAAGATAAGAGAAGGCAGGTTCGAAAAGTCACTGGTCTGTTTCTCAATATGCGGTTGGAGTTTTAGGATTAAAGTTTTTCCTTCCTCCTAGAAAGAGCTTTGCTAATAGTCCCCCATCGTTAGATTTTGGTGGAGTTTCCCGGTTGACAAGTATGCCAAGTGATCGGAACACGTTTCATAGCCTTGACGTAGGAATGATTCTCACAGAGGCAGGCGTGAGGGTTCACGTGTGCTAGGAACTGCTAAGGTTACAAGTATGTGTGAGAAAAATTGCTTTCTCTCTGAGATATAAACTGTAAATAAATGGCACAGTAAGAACGGGCTGATGAGTTATGGAACCACAGAGAATTCTTAGAAGACAGAGGGGCGTGTGCATAGTTACTGTTCACAAGAAAGGAAGCCCTCCAATATTTGGCAGGGACAGTCTTTTGTTTGTGCTGGACTTAAGGTGCTGGTTTGCCTGGGTCTGAGAGGTTTCCCAGGATGCAGGGCGTTCAGTGCTGAAACCAGGAGAGTCCCAGGAAAACCAGGACAATTGGTTACCTCTGCTCATTGCAGAACATTTAGCATCCCTGGCCCCGACCCGCCAGTGGTGCCTCCTGGTCATTGGGAGAACCCTGAACACTTCCATACATTTCCCAATGCTCCCTAGGGGTGGGAACTGTCTCTGGTGAGTCTCGCCCATGGTCTTAGGGTACCTTGGTCCCATTGGCAAGACTGTTACTGAAGTAAGGTGGATGCAGGAGGCTCTCTTCAGTCTTAAAACACACAAACCCACAAACCAAAACCCAAATGCTCTTAGTTTAAATGAATGACTTTGGCACAAAAAATGAGGAGTGAGGAGAGGTGGCAATGTTAATAAAAAATCCATGCATATGGGGCCTGCCTGGTGGTGCAGTGGTTAAATTCGCACGCTCTGCTTCAGTGGCCTGGGGTTCATCGGTTCAGATCCCGGGTGTGGACCTATGCACTGCTTATCAAGCCATGCTGTGGTAGGTGTCCCACATATAAAATAGAGGAAGATGGGCATGGATGTTAGCTCAGGGCCAATCTTCCTCAGCGAAATAGAGGAGGATTGGCAGCAGATGTTAGCTCAGGACCAATCTTCCTCAGAAAAAGATTTAAAAAAATCCATGCACAGAAAAAAATGAGCAAATTGATTCCATTTATAAACTTTTAGTCAAGTTCTCATCCATTTGTGGTTCTTATAAACAAAAAATTACTGATTCTTACAGAATTTTCAAAATAATTTCTACAGTCATGCCAAAATGTCTGACGTTAGGTAATTTGGAAGGTTAGGAGAGAGAACGGATGCCCTCAGGATGATGGACCTCTAAGCCCTTCCCCCATCTCATCTCCTTGGAATCAGAGAGTCAGCTCCTAATGAGCATGCATCCTTCAGAAGGGATGAGACAGAAAAAAGATGGGCGGCCTCTGACTTAGGAAGATTTAGGATAATATCAGTAAGTATAAGAGCAGAATGTGTTTTGAAAAACCCTTGACTAATTACAGGGCTGCTGTATAGAACTTAAGTGCGTGTTATTATTATATGTAAAGAATATAGATGTTAAGTACAATTTTATTGATTAAAAAAGCCCAGCCTGGTTCTATTACTCAAGAGGATTTAAAGAGATTATATTGGAGAACATTGGGTTGAAACACGGTTCCTTTACATTCCAAAATTGGTAGATTTATTTAATCTGGTTGATCCTCATCCTCTCCTTCTAAACATAAGCTTGTTCATGAAGATACAGCTGGAAGTCATGTTGTCATGACAACAGTTACATGCTGGGAGGAAGGACTCTTTCAAATGGCCAGTGACTGGGTTTTTAATTACTGATTTAAATTGATAGCAAAATTAAATAGGGATGTAGAATTTGTAATTATACATTATTATGGCTTTGCATTTCACGTCTATTACTGACGTGTAATTTTTGAACATGTGTCATGACACATAATGTTTACATTAATACACACAATTTCATCTCATCTGTTTTCTATTTTGTCAATAGTAATATTCTCAAAACGTTTAGATTCCCCTGTTAAAAACTTTTGATAGTGTTTTGTTGCCTGTATAATGAATTCTGAATCATGAATGTGGTTATGTTGGGGGCCCTGTGAAACTTCCACCTCCAACTCAATTTTTTCTCTCAATGGCATCCATCACAGATCCCACACATATGCGATCCTTGATTCCAGTCTTTTGATGCTAAGGGGGATGGGTGTCTGACACTGAAAACTATAATCGTGAGTAGAAAATTGCCCTGAATAATTTGTATCTAAAGCAAAATGGTCCCACAGAGAGGAACAGGTTAGTTAAAAACATGAGTAATTAGGGGCTGGCCCCGTGGCCGAGTGGTTAAGTTCGCGTGCTCCGCTGCAGGCGGCCCAGTGTTTCGTCGGTTCGAATCCTGGGCGCGGACATGGCACTGCTCATCAAACCACGCTGAGGCAGCGTCCCACATGCCACAACTAGAAGAACCCACAACGAAGAATACACAACTATGTACCGGGGGGCTTTGGGGAGAAAAAGGAAAAAATAAAATCTTTAAAAAAAAAAAAAAAATGAGTAACTAGGAAAAGTTTCATGGAGGAAGCAACCATTTAAGAATGACCAGGTTTTAGTTTGGGGGCAGGTAGAGAAGAAGATTGCAGTCTAGGGGAACAGCATACGCTAAGGCACAGAGATGCAGAAATGTATGGCATGTTGTGAGATTGGCGAGCAGTTGGCCTGGAATGGAAGGAGTCTAAGGGAGTGAGATGGCCCAGGGCGGAAACCATTGAAGAGGGCATTGAATGCACTGCCATGCTAAGGGAAGTCTGTTTATCTTGTACAGGAAGAGGGGCAGAGAAGTGGTTGGAGTGGGTGTTCTCTGGGAAGTCACTAGCTGCAGTATGATTACAGGGAGCCGTGTAGTCACAGTAACTGATTATGAACCGTTTTCAAATCCAAGTGAGGCTCTTGAGAGCTTAGACTGATGCAGTGCTATTCAGGTTGGAAAGCAGGGCCTGAATATATGAGCACTCTATTGTTCTAGATTCAATTCCTGAAATAGATAGTTTTGTACATTGACTAACACGTACTTAGGAGCATGAGTTCTGCTGTGGGACTGCCTGCCCAGCTCTACCATTACTGGCTCCGCGACCGTGAGTCGGTTGCTTACCCTCTCTATGCACCGTCTATAAAATGGGAATAACGTAACACCAACCTTAAAGGATTCTCATAAGGAGCAAATGAATCCATACGTGTAGAGTGCTTAGAACAACTGTGCCTGGCACATCGTAAGCACCTCAGTAAACATTAATGTGGATGCTGATGTTGATGAAATGTGGAAACATTGCTGAGTACTTGGCACTTTTTCATAATTTTCTTAAGCAATCTCAAGGAAGTAAGTTATCTGACTCTATTCCTCCCCAAACATCTCAGTCTGCCCCTCTAGAAATACTTCCAGTTAATTTGATGGGTAGTTATTGACCATCTGTTATATGCAAAGGTTGTGCTCAGTGCTGGGGATACAAAGATAAAAATACAAGGATCTGGTCACAAAGGCACGTAGAGGCCTTTAATGGGTGGTGATTGGTCCATACAAAAGAGCGTAGGAAAAACAGTCCACATGTGACAAAGGACCACGTGTGAGAGAAAGAGGAATTACTGAATATATAATCTCTAATTTATGTCAAGGGCACTTTGATTTTAAAAGCACCTCCCAATAGTGGATGCTTAAATCATATGTTTGTGCATCTATAGGGATAAATTATGTTCGATTTTTCGAATTATATCTTATTATTTTAAATCATTACTTCAGAATGAGTTGTCAGAGTTTTCTTTTCCTTTTAGTTTCCTTGGACTTGAATTTCTGAGGATCAGCATTTTAAAATAAGAGCAATGGAAGGTTGTGAGTGCTTTAAAATCGTTGACAATTTCTGACCTAGAATTTTAATATTTTACCTGAACCTCTTTTATATCTTTCTAGTCAGGGGGTCACATTATGTTTTTCAGAATCTCCCAAGTTGAGGATCCAAAGAAATTTTTGCAAAAAGGATTCCTCTTGATCCCCTGGCTCACTGGAAGCTTCTAGACCAGCACTGTCCATTAGACATACAGTGTGAGCCACTGTATGTGAGCCATATTCTAATAGCCACTCTAAAATAACTGAAATGGATGAAGTTGATTTTAACTATGTATTTTATTTAACCCACTATATTTAAAGTATTATCATTTTGATATACCATCTATATAAAATTATTAACATAAATATAAAAATTATTAATCAAATGTTTTGTATTCTTTGTATTGTACTAAGTTTTCCAAATCCAATGTGTGTTTTACCTGGCGGCCTGTCTCCATTCAGACTAGCCGTGTTTCATGTGCTCAGTAGCTCCACGTGGCTAACGGTTCCCATATTGGACAGCCCAGCTCTAGAATCTAGGGCTTTTCAGAGCCGTGGGCCATTTCAGTAGCTACTTCAACAGTGTCTGTATGTTGATGATTTTCATTAGTATTTTTATTGTTAAGGAAAATATATAAACGTAAAAAAAATGAGTTGTTTTGGACCTCAGTGGCAGACACTTGAGTTAATCATATGTTATAATTCATGATATATTTTCACTACTGGTCCATATAAAACATCTCTCTTGGGGCTGGCCTGGTGGTGCAGCTGTTAAGTTCGCACGTTCCACTTTGGCGGCCTCAGGTTCGCCAGTTCAGATCCTGGGTGCTGACATGGCACCACTCATCAAGCCATGCTGTGGTAGACGTCCCACATATAAAGTAGAGGAAAATGGTCACGGATGTTAGCTCAGAGCCAGTCTTCCTCAGCAAAAAAAAAAAAAAAAAAAAAAGAGGAGGATTGGCAGATGTTAGCTCAGGGCTGAGCTTCTTCTTCAAAAAAAACTCTCTTGTTTTATATTTTTACTCCCTGTTATTCTCTTACCTCACTCCCATTCTCTCCACCCATAAGCAGCCATTCTAGTGTGTTTAATGTGTAACTTTTTGTTCGAAAGCATACTTGTGGCGTGAATTGTTTTGTATGTGTTCTTAATTTATATAAAAGGTATTTTTTTTCCATGTGCTGTGTTTTAAAAATGTATCCATGAGGATGTGTGTACATTCTGACTGCTTCATGGCGCTCCGTGGTGTGAATCCGACACATGGAACCTTTCCCCTGGTAGAATGATGGGCTCCCAGAGTGCCTCCATTTCCCCAACACCACAAATAATCCTGCAGGGAATACCCCACACGCATCCCCTAATGGAACTGAATGAGAAGGGATGAAGGATATACACTTAGTGTTGCTGGGTCATAGGGTATATATTATTTACTTTTTTAGGGGACAAAAAAAGATTTCTTTATTTTTATTGATGGATATACTATAGTTTTGTTCTGTGAAAAATACAGCATTGCTATTACTTGTTAAATCGGGATCCTTTTGACCTGTAGGGTGAATCACGTTACAGCTTATTTTTTTTTAGGAGTAGCTTACCAATTCAATTCTCATGGATATGTTTCTCAAACAGACCCAGTGGCCATGAAAGAGGTCAAGCTTCCCCAGGGTCAAGTGCAAGTGTAGCATTTACTTACAATAAGAAAATTTGCACTTCTTGCTCTATCAGGAGAGCGTAATGTATTTTTTAAATGAATTAGTCGTCAAAGCAGAAAGTGAAAGAAAAAAGTTATTATCTTTAAAGGAAAAACCCCATGGAAAATTTATACTGAAAATGCACTCTTGCTTTTAAAAGTGATTTATACTGTTTGTTTCTCCAAAGGGAATTAAGGGAAAAAACACAGTATTTTCTTTCACTTGACTCCTTTCTGCTCCTGGCTCCACGGTTAGGTACTTCCCAGTGTAATATTTTCTAAAGGGAGGGATAAATGTTCTCAGTTCATTCATCAAAGCACATCTGTGACACAGGAAGACACACAAAGTTTGTTTCTACAAAGAGGGAAGCACGAACAACTGTCCAGGACGAAGTTCTCCACACAGTCGCACGCTTGTCCCCACTGGTGTCTGCCTATTTTGCCTACAACAAGGAAGACTTTGACGCAGCACCTGATTCATTTGCTTCCAAAGAATGTTCTTCTGTACCCACTTCTGAGATCTAAGGATCATTTTTCTGTGATGAGCAGAGTCTTCTCTCCAAGGTCTTTGAGTTACAGGAATTTCTTTCAGAGTGCAAGTAATGGGGAGAGTTGAGGAGGAGGATGCTCGGAACATACCAGAATTCAAGAACAGGTAGACACTAACTACCACTAGATCTAGAAAGAAGGAAATGGAGCTAACCCAGAGCAAAAACTTGGTATGAATCAGAGTTTTCACAAGTGAGAGGCTTAGATTTTGAGATGAGAGGAAAAAAACCCTATTTTTGTCTCATAGTAAATTTGGAATCCTTCCCAGAAACCCAGCAGATAAGAAACCTCTAACTCTTCAAGAGCATTTTCCTAGTAGGAAAATAATTTTAGCATATTGGCTGGAATTCGAGGCTTAGTGGGTTAACCAGTACATTTGTAGGTGAATAAAAATTAGCAAACAGTGATTCTAGTTCCTTCTTGGGTGTTATAGCAAAGTAGAAGTCGACTCAGACTCAGCAGGTAGGCTGCTCGTGGCACATGCCACCCCCATTTTGCCTTCTTTTCCTTCCTTCCTTCCTTCTTGTCTCCCTTCCTCCTTTCCTCTCTCCCTCCCTCCCTTCCGTTTGTCTGTCCCTCCATCCCTCCCTCCCTCCATCCATCTATCCATCTTCTTTTCCTTCCTTTGTCCTCCTCTTTCCTGTAGCTCTCATTTGTACAGATATTATCTAGGTGACATCAGAGAATGAGACGTGAGCAAAGAGAGCCACTCCTAACTACATTCATTTACATTCAGAACCTTACATTGCACACCTACTGTGTGTGAGACATGTTTGTGGTACCTTGATTGGTTAAAATAAAAAGAGGAACAAGGCAGATCCTAAGGGACTTAGATGTGTTTAATTTGTGATTAATAGCATCTCTGACACTTTTTCTGAACTTTTTGCTATGGGAGACCTGCAACTTGAACACCAATTTGTTCCATATCCTAATCTTTCCAGAAAGGAAATCCTTCTAAACTTTGAGCACTAATTTATTGTTGGAGATTTTTGAGAATCATTATTCCATTTACTTGTCCTTTCCTGGAGTTTTGGCTCAATAACCTGATATTGTCTTATACTAAATTCTCCTTTGGGAAGTGTAAAAAAATGACACTCTCTACACATGCACCCCTGGCCGATGGGATCCACAAATACCCCTGCCTCTTTTCTGCTAGTAGCCCCAGAATCTTTGAAAAACTCAGCGCTTGGCATATCACTGTTTCGTTGCTGGAAAAGAAAAATGAAGCTGTTGTACAGGTATGTAGCAGCTAATTGCTTTTGCAGTTTTATTTTCCCCTTGAGAATCTTTGCTTTTTTTCTCCTGACCTAGAATTGGAGGGGTGAGGAGGAGGATATAGTAGATCAAAGAACTAAAACCTTGGATCAAATGAATGGCTGGATGTTGCTTCTGGTTGGTTGAATCCTGGCAGACACTGCTTGAGGTTTGTGAAAAATTAGGCCCAACGCAGTGTCTGCATTTGGTATTTTTGACAACAGTTGGAGATGAGGTTAAAATACTTAGATTGGTGGGTGGTGGAAAATGAATGTGATAACCAATTAAGTTATGTTTCAACAATATGCTGTTTTAGAAAGAGTGTGGGGGAAGTTGAGAGTCAGGATCCTGAGTTTCTTAACTCAGCTCTAGGATTTAGATCCCCGTCGGTTTGGGACTGAGTGTGGGGTTGCAAAGCGAATCCTTTAGAAGCTGTTTCTTTCCTAGGCAGTAGGTCTGGAATTCAGTTTCCTGCCATTGGGTGAATGACTTAGGATCCACTTCAACTGTTAGCAGTACAAGACTCTAAGATAACAGTGGCTTATTACAATAAAAATTTATTTGCCTTTCGCATAGAAACCTGGCAGTAGCAGTCCACTGATAGGGTGGCTGTGTTCCACAAAGTCTCAGAAACCCAAATTCCTTGGCTTGACTACTCCACAACCCCGAGGGGTATAGCCTTTGTCCTCATTGTCCAAGGCAGTGAGTCTGTTCCAGACAGCAAGAAAAAAATATGCCTGCCAGCTGTTTTATAAGGAAGGTTCTTGGAGGCTGCCATACAGTCTTTGTACTTATTCCCCAACGGTTAGACGTTACCTGCATGGCCACACCTGGCTGCAAGGGAGGCCGGGAAGTGTATTCTGCATTCTGGGTTGCCGTGTGTCCAGTCAAAAGTTTTTATTGCTGTGGAAGAAGAGATTGAATATTGACGAACACCTTGAAGTGTCTGCTACAGGTAGCTTATTCATGAAACTCAAACACCAGGCTTCTCAGAGACAAACGGAAAAGTACAGAACGGTTTGCCCAGTTAACTTTATTATTTTAAAATTGTTTCCCCTTAATTACTTGTTGTACAACATGATTACAGTTTAGAACGAGAGTTACAAAATAAAACCACCCAGATTCAAGGTAAATTCATTATCACTTGCTGCCTTTGTACCTTCAGTGCTGTTTCTCACATGCTAAGTTCCTCTTAGATTTGATGCTTAAGAAAAAGTTTCTTTTGGGGCTGGCCTCATGGCCGAGCTGTTGAGTTCTCGCCCTCCGCTTCGGTGGCCCAGGGTTTTCCCAGTTCAGATCCTGGGCGTGGACATGGCACCGCTCATCAGGCCATGCTGAGGCGGCGTCCCACATGCCACAACTGGAGGGACCCACAACTAAGAATGTACAACTGTGTATGGCGGGGCTTTGGGGAGAAAAAGGAAAAATAAAATCTTAAAAAAAGAAAAGTTTCTTTTTTAATAAACTTATTTTATTAGATAACACTTTGTAAATTTTTGGAGCAAGAAATTAAATTTTTCCTCCACTCCATAACTCTATTCTCTCATGTTATTTTATTGATTGAAATATATTGATATCTTTTATATGAGCTGCTTCAAATTCTTTTTTTTTTTTTTTTTTTTGGTGAGGAAGATTCACCCTGAGGTAACGTCTGTGCCAGTCTTCCTCTATTTTGTATGTGGGATGCCTCCACAGCATGTGATGAGTGGAGTAGGTCTGTGCCTGGGATCGAAACCCATGAACCTGGGCCACCAAAGCAGAGCGTGCAAAACTTTAACCACTCAGCTATGGGGCCGGCCCCTCAAATTCTTCTTTAATTTAGGTGGAGTAATAAAAAATAGCTTTTACCCTCATCTCTTTAAATATGTTTTTAAAAGTTAATCTCAGGAAAACATTTTTCTCTGAACTCTTCTGCCCCATCCATAGTCTAAAATCCTATTTTACATTAAATATTAAAGCTTTTCCACTAACCACTGGCAGACCGAACCATTTACTTCAGTTCTGCTGATTTTCTAAGGGCACTTAACCTTTGAAAATACACTTAACGGGGGCCGGCCTGGTGGCATAGTGGGTAAGTTTGCACACTCTGCTTCAGTGGCCCAGGATTTGTGGGCTTGGATCCCAGGTGCAGACCTACACACCGCTCATCAAGCCATGCCGTGGTGGTGTCCTACATACAAAATAGAGGAAGATTGGCACGGATGTTAGCTCAGGGCCAATCTTCCTCAAAAACAAACAAACAAATCTTAACAAATAGAACAGTTCCCAAACAGAAATACACTGAGGTTTCTCCACACTGAATGACAACCAGTTTCCTATCCTTGATCAAGTTATTTAGCATTGCTGAAATCTGTTTCTTTACCTGTAAAATGAGAATGATATCTCCTCTACCTGTGTCCCGAGATTTTGTGGAATCAAATCAGATAGGATTAGTTATAGTTTTTTGAAAGTCCCATAGTGCTGTAGAAGTGCCTGCCCCTGTTCTTGTGTCAGAAACAAAATATACACAGTTTAATCTGTGGGAGTCTCGTTCTGTGTGCTCCCACACACAGTTTGATTTTAGAAAAGATGGCATCCACTTCAGCTCGCTCTTTTAATGTGCTGATAAAAGGGTGAATTATAGTTTGTCATGGAATACTGTGTCTGTTTCCCAGATTCTCAATAATCATCTTTTGTTCTAATATTTAACATGGATGGGAAGTCAAGTCCTAACCTGCCATCATTTAGAGTAATGATGACCTTGACATCGGTCAAGGCAACCCCTGGAATTGCTTCCTCCTCCTTGTCATCATTGCTGTTGTGTACCTGCCTGAGGAGGACCACAGCTCTAAGAGAAAAGTGTGTTGTATTGAAGACCTTGCCAAAATGATGGAGAGGAGGATTGGCTCTATTTAGTATACCTTTAAACCTGTCTACCTTGAAAGAGTGTCGTGCCAGTAGTAATTCTCTCTGTCTAATTGTATGGAAGCCAAAGAAAGATTCATGCCCATGGTGGTATTTTGTCTTCTCCAACTGCTTGGTGTATCATAATAATCAAATGAGAAAGTTGTGTGGTTGGGTTGACTGAGGATATGGCAGCTGGACACATTCTCTGATTCATGTTGTGCAGTAACTCTCTGCTCGATTTCGTATAAGCACAGATCTTCCTAGAAAACTGTGTTTAGGACTAAATACCCTAACTTAAAAGCAAAGAATAATATTAGGACTAATTTGTTGATCTTCCTGCCAAACCTGAATAATCCTATCTGGTATTAGACAAGACGTATTGCTGCCGTTCAATAGGTGAGTGATATAATCAGACAACCGGAGGAAAAAGTAATAAGCCTGCCTAGCGACTTTATGTAAATATGTTGTGACCTTTGCTTTTTAAAATTATCAAATTGGGGCCGGCCCAGTGGTGCAGCGGTTAAGTGCGCACATTGCACTTCGGCGGCCCTGGGTTCGCTGGTTTGGATCCTGGGTGCGGACATGGCACCACTCATCAAGCCATGCTGTGGTAGGCGTCCCACATATAAAGTAGAGGAAGATGGGCATGGATTTTAGTTCAACGCCAGTCTTCCTCAGCAAAAAGAGGAGGATTGGCAGCAGGTGTTAGCTCAGGGCTAATCTTTCTCAAAAAAAAAAAAATTATCAAATAATTGCTGGTTTCAAGAACATGCTCTCTTGCACCCATTCTCCATTCATTGTGATGAGTAGACTTGGATTTTGGAGATTTGTTGGTTTTAACACAGGTTTTTCCCAGCACTTCTTGGAAAAACGAAATTGAGGTTACTGAAATGCTCTGTAGCTTTCTTAAAGTAAAATGTGAATCTTCGCTCAAGTTTTAAGTTTTTATTTTTAAGTTTTTTTGAGGGAGAAGATTCTTAAGCCTGTGGCTTCTCAGTAGTGGTTGTAAATTATGCTGCTTTTTACTTTGTGAACACTCTAAAAGGAAATAGTGTTCTCAGGCTATATTTCATACCATCCTAGGATTTTAATATCTCCTTTCATAACTTGTAAGAAAATTTATGTTTTATTGTGCATTTAGGTGTTTAGAATGATGATGATATTTAATCTTTCTGATGATATTTCAATATTCTGTAGCCAGGTCATATGATTAACCTCAATTGTATGTATGTATAGATACGTATGGGTGGATGGATATTTACAAATACCAATTTTCTCTCCGGATAATTTTTAGCTGCTTACATCTCATGCCTTTTAGTTTCTAACTTCATCTTTGCGGAGTCCTCTTGCCTCCTGTATTATGTTTTCATTTTGGCTAACAGTCCGTGAACAGAGAGGCATAATTTCCCTTTATCTTCCACCAACATCAGATCAGTTTCCATTTACATACTTTCACGAGGGCATGAGGTAGAGCAGAAGCATCTCAAAACAAGGATGTCTTGAATAATAAAGCACACTTAAACTTTGCTCTGACTTCATTTCTGCTTCTTTAATGGTTCCACTACATGACATAAAACAGCCACATGCTGATTAAAGAAGTGCCACATACTCTACCCCATATGTTCTCTTGTGATGCATTGTTTCTAAGTTGACATGGGAGTGGCCAGTGCTTATCATCAAGTTTTCTTGATCTGAATAAGAACTGCAATAAAAACACATTTGATGGTTGCAAACTCTCAGAAATCTGTTTTCTTTTTTCTTTTTTTTTTTTCTGAGGGTCACTTTTTTTTTTTTTTTTTTTATTAATGTTATGATGGATTACAAGCTTGTGAAATTTCAGTTGTACATTTTTGTTAGTCATGTTGTGGGTACACCACTTCCCCCTCCGTACCCTCCCCCCACCCCCCCTTTTCCCTGGTAACCACCGATCAGATCTCCTTCTCAATATACTAATTTCCCCCTATGAGTGGAGTCATATAGAGTTCGTCTTTCTCTGACTGACTTATTTCGCTTAACATAATGCTCTCGAGGTCCATCCACATTGTTGTGAATGGGCCAATTTCGTCTTTTTTTATGGCTGAGTAGTATTCCATTGTGTATATATACCACATCTTCTTTATCCAATCATCAGTTTCTGGGCATGTAGGCTGGTTCCACGTCTTGGCTATTGTAAATAATGCTGCGATGAACATAGGGGTGCAACGGACTCTTGAGATATCTGATATCAGGTTCTTAGGATAGATACCCAGTAATGGGATGGCTGGGTCATAGGGTATTTCTATTTTTAACTTTTTGAGAAATCTCCATACTGTTTTCCATAGTGGCTGTACCAGTTTGCATTCCCACCAACAGTGTATGAGGGTTCCTCTTTCTCCACAACCTCTCCAACATTTGTCGTTCTTGGTTTTGGATGTTTTTGCCAATCTAACGGGGGTAAGGTGATATCTTAGTGTAGTTTTGATTTGCATTTCCCTGATGATTAGCGATGATGAACATCTTTTCATGTGTCTATTGGCCATATTCATATCTTCTTTTGAGAAATTGTCTGTTCATGTCCTCTGCCCATTTTTTGATCGGGTTGTTTGTTTTTTTGTTGTTAAGCAGTGTGAGTTCTTTGTATATTATGGAGATTAACCCTTTGTCGGATAAGTGGCTTGTAAATATTTTTTCCCAATTAGTGAGCTGTTTTTTTGTTTCAATTCTGTTTTCCCTTGCCTTGAAGAAGCTCTTTAGTCTGATGAAGTCCCATTTGTTTATTCTTTCTATTGTTTCCCTCAACTGAGGAGTTACAGTGTCCGAAAAGATTCTTTTGAAACTGATGTCAAAGAGTGTACTGCCTATATTCTCTTCCAAAAGACTTATTGTCTCAGGCCTAATCTTTAGGTCTTTGATCCATTTTGAGTTTATTTTGGTGTGTGGTGAAAAAGAATGGTCGATTTTCAGTCTTTTGCATGTGGCTGTCCAGTTTTCCCAGCACCATTTGTTGAAGAGACTTTCTTTTCTCCATTGTAGGCCCTCTGCTCCTTTGTCGAAGATTAGCTGTCCATAGATGTGTGGTTTTATCTCTGGGCTTTCAATTCTGTTCCATTGATCTGTGGACCTGTTTTTGTACCAGTACCATGCTGTTTTGATCACTGTAGCTTTGTAGTATGTTTTGAAATCGGGGATTGTGATTCTGCCGGCTTTGTTTTTCTTGCTCAAGATTGCTTTAGCAATTCGTGGTCTTTTGTTCCCCCATATGAATTTTAGGATTGTTTGTTCAATTTCTGTGAAGAATGTTCTGGGGATTCTGATTGGGATAGCATTGAATCTGTATATTGCTTTAGGTAGTATGGACATTTTAACTATGTTTATTCTTCCAATCCATGTGCAAGGAATGTCTTTCCATCTCTTTATGTCATCGTCAATTTCTTTCAAGAAAGTCTTGTAGTTTTCATTGTATAGATCCTTCACTTCCTTGGTTAAGTTTATCCCAAGGTATTTTATTCTTTTCGTTGCGATTGTGAATGGGATAGAGTTCTTGAGTTCTTTTTCTGTTAGTTTATTGTTAGTGTATAGAAATGCTACTGATTTATGCACGTTAATTTTATACCCTGCTACTTTGCTGTAGTTGTTGATTATTTCTAATAGTTTTTCTGTGGATTCTTTGGGGTTTTCTATGTATAAGATCATGTCGTCTGCAAACAACGCGAGTTTTACTTCTTCGTTACCTATTTGGATTCCTTTTATTTTTTTTTCCTGCCGAATTGCTCTGGCCAGCACCTCCAGTACTATGTTGAATAGGAGTGGTGAAAGTGGGCACCCTTGTCTTGTTCCTGTCCTCAGAGGGATGGCTTTCAGCTTTTGTCCATTGAGTATGATGTTGGCTGTGGGTCTATCATATATGGCCTTTATTATGTTGAGGTACTTTCCTTCTATACCCATTTTACTGAGGGTTTTTATCATAAATGGGTGTTGGATCTTGTCGAATGCTTTCTCTGCGTCTATTGAGATGATCATGTGGTTTTTGTTTTTCATTTTGTTGATGTAGTGTATCACGTTGATTGACTTGCGGATGTTGAACCATCCCTGTGTCCCTGGTATAAATCCCACTTGATCATGGTGTATAATCTTTTTGATGTATTGCTGTAATCGGTTTGCCAAAATTTTGTTGAGGATTTTTGCATCTATGTTCATCAGTGATATCGGCCTGTAGTTCTCCTTCTTTGTGTTGTCCTTGTCAGGTTTGGGGATCAGAGTGATGTTGGCTTCATAGAATGTGTTAGGGAGTTCTCCATCTTTCTCAATTTTCTGGAACAGTTTGAGGAGAATAGGTATTAAGTCTTCTTTGAATGTTTGGTAGAATTCTCCAGAGAAGCCGTCTGGTCCTGGACTCTTGTTTTTGGGGAGGTTTTTGATTACCGTTTCTATTTCCTTACTTGTGATTGGTCTATTCAGATTCTCCATTTCTTCCTGATTCAGTTTGGGGAGATTGTAGGAGTCTAGGAATTTGTCCATTTCTTCCAAGTTGTTCAATTTGTTGGCATATAGTTTTTCATAGTATTCTCTTATGATCTCTTGTATTTCATTGGTATCTGTTGTGATTTCTCCTCTGTCATTCCTGATTTTGTTAATTTGCGCTTTCTCTCTTCTTTTCTTGGTGAGTCTGGCTAGGGGTTTGTCAATTTTGTTAATTCTTTCGAAGAACCAACTCTTTGTTTCATTGATCCTTTCTATTGTCTTTTTTGTTTCAATATCGTTTATTTCTGCTCTTATTTTTATTATTTCCCTCCTTCTACTGACTCTGGGCTTTGTTTGTTCTTCTTTTTCTAGTTCTGTTAGGTGTCGTTTGAGGTTGCTTACGTGAGCTTTTTCTTGTTTAGTGAGGTGAGCCTGTATTGCGATGAATTTCCCTCTTAGGACTGCTTTTGCTGCATCCCAAATGATTTGGTATGTCGTGTTCTCATTTTCATTTGTCTCCAGATAATATTTGATTTCTTCTTTAATTTCTTCAATGATCCATTGTTTGTTGAGAAGCGTGTTGTTTAGTCTCCACATTTTTGCACCTTTCTCTGCTTTTTTCTTGTAGTTGATTTCTAGTTTAATAGCGTTATGATCAGAAAAGATGCTTGATATTATTTCAACTCTCTTGTATTTTTTGATGTTTGCTTTGGTTCCCAAAATATGGTCAATCCTTGAGAATGTTCCATGTGCACTTGAGAAGAATGTGTAACCTGCTGTTTTTGGATGAAGTGTTCTATATATATCTATTAAGTCCATCTGGTCTAATTTTTCATTTAATTCTATTATTTCCTTGTTGATTTTCTGTCTGGATGTCAGAAATCTGTTTTCTTAAATGAAATGCACTGTGATTGATGCCATTTCAAGAATGTTTTGTATTCCTGAATATTTTTCCCCCAAAGTTACATTTGAATGAAGCAATTAATAGCTAATAGTAGCAAACCTTGACTGAGTGGTTGCTTCGTGCCGACTTTGTGCTGGGTGCTTTGTTCCACATCAACCCTATGAGATGGGAGCTGTCATCAGCTCTGTCATACAGTGAGCAGACAGGCTATTAGAAATTAAGCCATTTGTCTGAGATCACACAGCTAGCCAGCGCTGCAGCTAAGGTTTAAGACTGCTGGCTGACTCCAGCGCTCCTGTCTATGATAGTAACGTGGCCCTGAAACAAGTCTGGCGGAGTAAGCCCAGCACCAGACTGTGTCTCCAGTGAGTTTAAATTAAGAAATTTTGTATTGATCTTATGCCAAAATACTTGATAAAAATATACAAGGTTTGTAGTGTTACAGGCCCAAATTTAAGGACCATTTAAATAGCGAATTCTTGGAATATTTACTCAAGAATCTTTAACAGAAAAATCCTCAGCTACAAATAGCTCCCTATTTCAAGGACACTCAAAAATCTTAATATTAATTTTCCAAAGAAACATATAGGAAAAAGTGTTAGGAAATTAACACTCTCAAAACTGTTAAGAATTTTATTACAGCTCTTAAAACAATGCTACCACAGGAAAGCTGAATTGAGTGCAACGTGTAATTTTTCTAAGGCTCTGGTAGACGTTTCAGGGTCTCAATTATGGCGTGCAAATAAGTATCGGGAAATAGAAGAGGGCTTGAAACTATTTCTGGCGCTCTTTCCTCCCTTCTGTCTGGCAGGCTGGCGGGTCAGAATTCTGAGAGCTCACAGATTTTGGACACCTTGGGGCTCGTTCCCACGTTTCCATAGTCATGGATTTTGCCAGTTCCTTTGGCTGAGGACAGTTTCACACCAAATTCTAAGCAGCCTCTGTCTGCTGCTTGGAACCCTTAGCAAATCTGTAATAAATGATGGAGACCTGGAGACCTGGCGCCGTGCTGTTGTCTTCAGAAGTTGGTGTTGAAGTTGGAGGAAATGAAGAGCCTTGTTTGCTGTCTTCTGACAGTGAAGTCCTTGGTCCAGGAAAAAATAAAGGGACTAAGTCGTGAGAGAGAGAGGCAAAGGACGCAGACTACTGGGTCATCAGAAAAAGAGTTTTAAAGCTAAATTCAAATAGTTTTGATTAAAGCATCTGGCTCCGTCAGGAGTAACATTGCTAAAAGTGTAGCCAGCAGCAGCTGCAATGAAGACTTCAGAAGAGAGTTTTTTCTTCTCTAAGAATGCGAGCATTGTGCACATTACTCTTCTGATTTTGAAAACAGATCACACAAGACTTTTGAGAGTTTTCCTTTGCGTAGAGGGTGAATCCTTAGCCCTTGTGGCCTTAAACCTTATCCTAGACCACTCATCTCTCTCACTCGAGTGGCTTTTCCCTTGTAATAACATAACAGGCTCTTTCCTGCCCCGTGGCCTTTGCACTGGCTCTTCCCACTGCTGGATTGGCGTTCTCTTATCTCTTCCCAAGCCTGGCCCTTGTAGTTTAGGGAGACATTGCTCCTCAGAGACCTTCTCAGACCATCCTGTCCGAATAGCCCATCCCGTCCCCAGGCACAATTGATCACATTACCTAATTTGCCTCTTTTGTTCGTCACTGTATTCCCAGCTTCTAGAATAGTGCTTGGCATTTATAGGAGGCCCTCAATACAAAAGAATGGATGAGTAAGTGGATGAATGAAGGAGTGAATATACATCCACATTTTTTCTTCTGCAGAGCCAGTAGTTAGACAGAGTTTGATGGAAAAGAGTAATTACCTTTTCTGTTTTCGTAGGCCAGTAGTTCTTAAAAGTGTGGTCCCCAAACCAGCCACATGAAATCACCACCACCTGGGAACTGTTAGAAATGCAAATTCTCGGGCCACCCCAGACCTACTGAGTCAGAAACTCTGGGGTGGCTCCCACCAATCTATATTCTAGCAGGTTCTTTAGGTGATTCTGACTCTTGAAAACCAGTGCCCCAGGTCCCTGATTCAGGGCCTGGGTCCATCTCATGGCCCCTGCTTCCCCAGCCCTGGCACAGAGTAGACAGGAGATGTTTGTTGAATGAATTAATCCATCTCCTCTTTCCCCCCTACCCCCTCACTCCGTGCCTTGCACACTGAAGGCACTGGGTACACAGAATGTTGAGGAAGGGAGTGAGTGCCATTCTGAGGACCCGAGGGAAACCTTTGGTGCTCTGCACTGCAGACCTTGCCAAATTCAGAATCCCAGCTCACCCATTCCTCCTTCTTCTGGCCTCCAGAGCTGAAGAGGAAATTTCCAGCTGCTGCTAGATGCTAATTTGTTTTCATTTGACCCTTGGGTTCCTGCAGGTGAGCCCAAGGGAGAGGATGATTAGAGTCCTCACACACAGGCCCCGCTGGGGAGGGGAGCAGGGTAGGGAATGGGCCCCTGCAAAGACTCAGGGTGGAGCCAGGCCAGTAATACAGGCGCCGGAGGTGACGGGAAGGGGTGGGTCTTTGCTGCTCACGGATAGGCAGGCTCCTTGTTCCCACGCCAAGTATTGCTCTTGGCTCAAGTGGCTCCCAGCACAGAGGGACTTTCTGGGGCTCTCAGCCTTGCTATTTTTACACTCTGACTTCCAGGCCCTGCTTCCAGAACAAAACCACAAACAACGAAAGGCCCACAGAGCCACTTTGAAATGACACCCATGGCTTTCAGCTCCTACCGCCCTGTTAGCCCCTGGCAGTGCCTTCAGCGAGATGCAGTGATGACAGGAGACCCTCAGGCATCTTAGGTGCAAGATCCTGTAGGTAGGGGAGGAGGGAGAAATAGGTAGACTCTTAGTCTCTGCGGTGGTTCCTGAGCGTGGAGTTTGATCCTAAGGCTTCTAATGGGAGGGGCTACAGATACCTGGGCCAGCAGGAGTAGCTGCCTGGATTTACTGAAAGCAGAATTAGGGAGGGAGGCACAGAAAGGAGGACCCTATGGAATGCCTACATTGGAAGTGTCCTCACGTTGATGTAGCCAGGGGGGGTGGTTGAGGGCTCAGAGCTCAGAGCCGGTCCTGGGCCAAATCTTGGTGCCCTCACTTACTAGCTGTTTGACCTTAGTCAGGTCAGCAGGCTGGTCGGTCTCATAGCCTCAGATTTGCAGCCATTGTGACTTTTTTCTTTTGTTTCCATCCCTATTTATTTACCTTCTTCATACCCCCAAATTCGTACTGATTTTTCTCAGGTCTCTGAAAAAGTAAAATCCATTTCGACATAGGGTCGTAGTTTACCCCCTTGGCTTTTAACCAAGCTGCTGTCCTCTCTGAGCCTTAGAAACAGGGATGACAGTAGTATGTCATTCGTAGGACAGCTGTGGACACTCCGTGAGCTCTTAGAATGAAGAAGCAATAAAGGAGCTGGGTGATTCAGCCCACACTCATGTCGGTGTCCTTGTTACTTTTACTGTTACTAACAGTATTTTTGTTACTAGCTCTTAGAACCTTGTGGCAGCGTTAACGGCACTTGGGTTTAAGCCTTGAAAGGCCTAGATTCTTGTCCTGGCTTGCTAACATTCCCACCCTTGCCTTCTAGCTGGAGTTGATGTGATCATTAGATGTGGAAATGTGTATGAAGATGTGCTTTACTTTATGGGTGGAGAACTTTTTTTTTTCCTAACGAAGGCTCCAGACCCGCAGCGGGGTGGGGAAAAACTCAAGAATCCTACAGAAATAAGGCAACTTTATTCATTTGGGGATGGTTTGTGTTTGAGAGAAACCTAGGAAAAAGTTTAGCAAATCTGCTTTAAATTAGACAACAGGAGACATAAATATTTATTTTTAAAATTATGGGGGCTGGCCCCGTGGCCAAGTGGTTAAGTTCGCGCGCTCCGCTGCAGGCAGCCCAGTGTTTCGTTGGTTCGAATCCTGGGCGCGGACATGGCACTGCTCATCAAATCACGCTGAGGCAGCGTCCCACATGCCACAACTAGAAGGACCCACAATGAAGAATATACAACTTTGTACCGGGGGGCTTTGAGGAGAAAAAGGAAAAAAATAAAATCTTAAAAGAAAATAAATAAATAAAATAAAATTATGAAAAATTTTTTTAACTTCCACTTTAATTGAGAGACTGATGGACAGACATCTGGAGAAAGAGAAGGTGAAGCAGAGGCACAGCTGGCCAAGGGCATTGAGCATGATGGGAAGAAGCCCGGCAAGGCAGGGGCTAACCTCCTGACCTCTGACCTCCCCGGGTCCTCAAAGTTCAGCCCTGCTCAGGGAGGCTGGTTGGACTACTTCTCCAGGGAAAGAGTCACCATAAGATTATCTTCTTTTATCCTTATTCTTTGAACCACGATGATCATTTAACCCTGTAAATTCTGTAGTGAGTATTTTCCTTGGACATAAGAAAACATTTTCTTTATGGTATCTTAATATTAGTGAACTTAATTATTATTGAATTACTTAATTATTTAATTACTTTATTTATTTGTTATTTTTATTTATTTGTTTATTTATTTTATTATTTGGTAATAAATTTATTAAATAAACTTATTATTTAATTACTTTAATTGCTTAATTATTATTGAATTACTGAAAAATTAGTGAACTTAATATATGACTATACTGTTGGCTTGGAGACCTATAACATATAATAATAATGATAGTAGCAATAGCAGTGAACATTTATGTAGTGAACATGCATATTATATGGCCAACCTTTTTTCTGCGTGTTTTACACACTACGCAGTGAGGTCAGTGCTATTTTGATCCCCATTTCACAGATAAGCATCTGAAACCTAAAGAGGTTGAGTAACTTGTCCGAGGCCATTCAAATAGTGAGTGGCTGAGCCAAGAGATGAAGTCCCCGTAGAGAGTTCACACTCCTGGTTTCCAATCCAGGCTGCATAATGTGGTGTAGAGTCTGACCCTCCTCATTTCTGGTTTCACCGGAGTATTTACAAATCCTCTGCAGGCTTTCTATAGATCTCTCCATTTTAACTCTCCTATAGATCTTCCCATAAGTAACCCCTGCAGTCGTTCTGAGTTCCACTCCTGAAGTTGGGTAATTCCGAGATGGATCCTGTGGTTTGCTCTGTGCTACCCAATGCTGAATCGAACTTCCGAAGGTGACTGTTGCACAGTGACCCACCTAAAAGGAAAAAAAGTTCTCCAGTGTGGAGATCTTTTAGGATATTCTCACTGAAAGCTGAGAATGCCGTGTTGTGATTCCAGAACTCTAAGCAGCGCTGTCAAGGAGGGGTGCGTGACGGACACTCAGTTTGAGGAAACTGCTGAGAATCACAAGGGCAATGAAACTATCAACCACAGCTTCCTCTCCGTAGTGTCGGCTCCTTGGCTTCAGCAAAGCTTCATTTCGTAATTTTCTGAGAATCAAAGGGGTTGGAACTTTCTCCTCTAATCATCTGTTGTTTACAGATTTTCTCATATTGATTTAGTCTGCATGCCCTCCTTCATGCCGTGTCCACTGTGGTACCCATTCGCGGGCAACCATTTTAAGCTGCTTTGCAATATTTGGAACAATCTTGTGACAGAACCAGCTTCTTGGTATTTAGATATATTGGCCTTGCTGTACTCTTGCCTTAGGTGTGGTTTCAAACTTTATTTTAAGCAAAAATTTTTGAAAAAATACCTAATCCCTATTTTCAACGAAAGTCATATGCACGAGACCAGTGTTTCAAACAGTTAAAAATGATGCTGCTGTGGTTGAAAGGCTCCCGAAGGGCCTGGAATTCCAGCTAGCTGCACCACTGTCTTCCTCCCCAATTTAATGACAATTGAAAACCACTGACCTGTTGAATAAGGTCCAAGGTACTTATTTAAATGTGTACGTAGTTTTATATAGGAAAACAAAGCAAATTGGGGCTATGAGGATTAAACAAAATGAAGTGTAATGTGGTTGAGGTGCCTTAGAAGGCTGTATTTCTTACCATTCCTTGTGGAATCAACCTATCAGTAAAAAAAAACAAAATCTCAACTCAAAGACTCTTGGCCTCCAGCCCAGGACTCTTTCCCATTTATCATATTATGTTTCTTTTTATCCATAAGAACATTCACATTTACCATCAAGGGAAGTAGACATTGCTCTTAACTAGAAGCTAGGATTCTTGGGGGTTGTGAAGTTGCTTTGTTTTGTGAAATTGCACAAAAATGATTTCTTCAGAATTCCTCTTTTGCTAAGTGCCCCCATTCTAATTCCCATCGTTCAGGGACCTAATTCATTCATTCATTTCTCCCTCCTTGTTTATTCATTCTTCCTTCCTATCTTCCTTCCATCTGTCCATCCAGTCATCCATCCATCTATCCATCCAACGCATTGTTATTGAACACCTGCCGTGCTAAGTTTTGGGAATATGATGGTGAACGAGACAGATACGATGTCTGCTCGCCTTCACAGGGCTTACAAACAGTGCTGGATGATGTGAAAGGGCTTCTATAAATGACCCTAGAACTGTTAATAATATTGTAGATGTGCCCACCTCACTTCCCCCCTCATCATCATCAACTTTTAGCAATGGAATAAACCCCCTTTTTATTTTTATTCCAACAAAATTTCAGCAGAAACTTAGAATATAAACCAAATATAAGTGAGTGGGTCTGATTGAAGACAGAACAGCCCAATTCCTGCCATGCAGCCCAAAGCCTGTCTCGTGCTGCCCTCAAGGTACCACCTCAGACAGCCAAACCCAAAGGCCACCGACCTTGGTCTCTGTCCTTGGGCAGACACGATTTCATATTCTGATAGTAGTATGTAGCTGTTCTTCATGTGTACTAATGTCCCAGCTGTAGAGATAATTAGGACAAATGTGTGAATTCAGGCCTGCAAACCTCAAAAACCACTGGAATGGTAACTAGTAGCCTCTTTCTGTCCTCTCAGTGTCTGGCCCCAGAGCTTATCATCTGTGAGCCGCCAGAATGGGACAAAGGAACAGCCATGGCAGGGTTTTCTCCAACTTAATCCCGAGACCCATGTATTTTACCTTTCCTGTCCCAGTTGAGATACTGAAGACAAATTAATAGCAGAAACAACCCTTCCACCCTCTAAAAAGTCAGGACAAAGGAGTGTATACACGTGTTTATTTCAAGTTGTTTCTGCAGAATTTGGGTAACTTGAAATTATTTAGTATGCTTAATTTCCTGTAGGGGGAAGGGAAATTTCCAAATTTGAGACAAGTGGCGGTTTTGCCTCTGGCAGATTTAAATGAGAAAAGTGACTGCTGGGATCCCAAACATCCTCATGAATGCACATCTGTGCCCGTAGTCTTAACCAACCTCTTTGTTCTGGCTGCAGCTGTAACAGCCTCAGTGACGCCTGCCCACATGATGCAGTGACATTTACAGAGCAAGGCTCACATGCTTTCTCATTTGAATTGCTGTAAAGCACTCCAGCCTCTTGTGAATGGCCACATAGAAAAGGGCTTCATCCTTAGAAGAAAGTGATCCCCGGGTTTAGAGCTCAAGTTTCTTACTTTTTCTGCCTACCTACTTTGGTTCAGCTGCCTGTGATTCCTGTATTTAGCCTCTATCTCTATGGGTTTCTTATTCTACTCCCTCTTCTCTCTCCTCTCTTCTCCAGCACTTTAATCCACTTCATATTCAATTCAAAGAAGGCCAAGAATGAGATTTTAAAAAGCAAATAGTAATTCAGTAAACTGATAAAATATTGATATGGGCCAGGGATGGCTGAAATTGCTCAGTAGATGTATTTTATTTGGCCCCCTACAGTATTTGAAAAATTAGTTTCTGTATTTGAATGCCTTTGGACTTTGCACATGCTTGCCGGTTTGCCACAGTCCCCACTACTCTCTACTGTACTTCACACCCACTCTACTTTGCACATGTACATTGCTGGCCTATTTTGAGAGTCAGTCTGCTCCCTTCTTGAATTCCAAGGCTTTCTAGTCCATCTTCCTTGGGAATCTTCTGTGTGCAATTTGGAATTCTAAATTATTATGAAAGCCATTGCCGCTTTACAGATGTTTACAATCATATAGGAGGAGTTGTTAAAGCAAATGAAAGATATAAATATAGTACTCATTTGTAGAAAGCAGTTAATAAGAGTCGTGCTCAGCCCATTGCCGAGAATGCTGTGTGATGCCAACCAGTAAATCTCACTAATTTACAAAGGGATTTGGTAGATTTTGTGTATAACCTTGCAAATTTTGCTTGGGTAGTTGATTCTGGCTAATGGAGCTTTAGCTTGTTCATAAAATTGTTGGAGCCGTGAGATGACTGGATAATGGGTCCTTTATGTCCGTATTCCCAAGTGTCAACCTGCCGTTTCAGTCGTTGCCTTGTTCCTTTCCGCATTGCCCCCTTTACCATACCTTGCGTCTGTAAGATGCTTTAGTTCTTCTCATTTGAGCTGTGGACACATCTGCCTACTGAATTCTCCTGACTATTGGTACTGAACGTGGAAGACTGTAATTTGTTTCCTCTTTTAATAAAACCCTCTTTTTTCCCACTTCCCAGCAGATATATGGAGTGATCAGTCATTTCAGACCGATCCAGATTTGCCACCTGGCTGGAAAAGAATCAATGACATCGCTGGGACCTATTACTGGCACATACCAACGGGAACGACTCAGTGGGAACGCCCTGTGTCCATCCCAGCAGATCTTCAGGGTTCTAGGAAAGGGTCACTTAGTTCTGTAACGCCGTCTCCCACCCCAGAGAATGAGGTAAAATGGAGTGTCTTTTTAACGGCTTGGTAGGGTGGCTGTAACTTGTGATTTCTCTTTAGACTCGTTGCTTCTGCCCCCACAGGTCATCAAGGTAAGCTTTTTGATTATCATGCATGTTGCACTTGGAACCTCAGTAATGTTTCCTCTTAGTGAAGAGTGTTAATACCATCTTTCAGGAATGTTTTCATTTTTTAATGGCGTTGGTCTCTTGAAGCACCATTCCAGGTACACAAAGTACGAGGGGCTGATTAATGAGAAGTGGTTAAGATTCCCTGGGGCTCTCTGAGGCAGTACTTTACTCTATAGGTGCCATTGCATGGTGCTGGCTCCATAAAATATTTACACACAGAAGAACATCTCTTGGCTAGACGCGTTATAATTACTGCATATCTTATTAGCCATGGGTTCATTTGATTGCATAGAGAGGATGTCTGCAAGAATAACCCTTGAGAGCCCTTACATGCTTAATTCCTATTAAAAAAAAAATCTGTTTATTTAGCAGAAGTGACATTATTTTAGAAATAATTAGCAGCATAAGTTTCTGCTATCCCTGAGGAGGAAATCTGGATGTTTAAACAAAGAATTGCGAGGCATTTAAAAATTCGATTGTGGTATTTATTAATATAAAGACTCCTGCAGTGGACCTTTGTGAATTCTGATAACAAAATATTCAAGAGAATTGCAGTTGGAAAAGGTCACAATTAAGTAATGGCTTTTTTTGAGAAAAGTAGTTTGATCCCTCAGCCCCAGGCATTTCTGCCTTTTTCTGATCACAGTCTTCCATTCTTTAAACAACCCATTTTCTTTTACTTTCGGGACATGGAGCGCATTTGAACTCCGTCTCTTACCTGCAAAGCTTCTCTATATATTTGCAACTATCATCACCCTTCCTGTCTTTAAAAGTAGACATGTTGTTTCCATCACCTTTGATTATTTACTTCCTCTTCTCTGGGAGGCAGTGAGACCTGCATTCCAACCACGTTCCTGCTGTCACTGGGCTTTGGCATCTCACTTACCCTGCCTGGGCCTCAGCTTCAAGGGATGGGTTGGGGCAAGCTATGCCCTCATTGGTAGACAAGGGCCTTGGGTGTTACTACTTGACTCTGATCATCAGGCACATGCTTCACTTCCACTGAATCACATAGGATTTTGTTGCTTATCACTGGGCCATTTTGATAACTTCTTATTGAAGCATAATATTCCTACTCCCTGAGCAAAATTTCATTCAGTCATTTGTTCCTCTTGTGTTGGGGGATAAAGATGCACCAACACAGCCCTCCTCAAGGAGCTTAGCAAGAAGTAGAGTCCTCTTCCTGTCCCAGTCCATTTGCATCTTGGCATTTCTCCCTGGACCACAGGCCTCCCAGAAGCCAAGCCAGCTGGATGCAGCCTCTGCTCTCACTAAGGCTCAGCTATCTTCCCTCTTCCTTACTTGTACATCTTTTCTCTTGACATCTCTGTTAGAATCTCTTTCTCCCTTCCAGACTTTATTCCTCTATTGCAGCCCTTTAACTGTCTTCACCAACAGGGGGTACCCTACAATTAGAGAATGCCAGGATGGGAAGGGACCGTCTGAAACCAGTATCCATACATTATAGACAGGGAAACTGAGGCACAGAGAGGTCAGTGACCACTGGGTCTAGAACTCAGAGTTTCTGAATCCTCCTGAATCCTAGACCAGAATTCTTCTCACTCAACTTCCCTGGCTTTGGAATTTCAGCCTACTGGTCTTTCTTATTGTGCCAGAGGTGAGGAGATTACAATAACCTTGAGATACCACTTCTGTTCCATGAAGCTCTTGTCCTCTGAATGTGGAAGAAATGAAGTCCTTTTTAAAGCCTGCCTTCTGAGGCCAAGGTGTGGGTGTGGTGGAGTCCAAGGAGGGCATCCTGAGGTTTATGTGGCTGGGAAAGATTTGCCCTGAGCTAACATCTGTTGCTAATCTTCTTCTCCCTTTTTTTATTTTCCTTAAAGCCCCAGTACATAGTTGTATATTCTAGTTGTAAGTCCTTCTAGTTCTTCTGTGTGAGCCACCACCACAGCATGGCTACTGACAGACAAGAGGACAAAAAGTGTTGTGTCCACAGGAAGGGAACCTGGGCCACTGAAGCAGAGCGTGTAGAACTTTAACCACTAGGCTATCATGGCTGGCTCTGTGTGGCTTGGATTTTCATCTCTTTGATTAACGTAGTAAGCTTTCATTTCCATGTTTTCTGGAAAAAGTCTTGGGAAGAATGCAGCACAGGTGGGCAGCTGGCCCAAGGGAAAATTGACAGGTAGCTTAGTTCACCTCTAATTCCTGAGCCTCCTTCTGAGGCCCACTTATGCCTGTCTTTCCCCCTCTCTGTGCCTGCTTCCCACTCCCATCCCATCCACTGCTCAGGGTCCCTTCCCAGGCTTAGATTGTGCCCGGCAGGCCTCCCTTCCCGCTTCTTCTCCTAGAGTTCATTGTTTCCCTCAGGCATCCCCAGCGCTCAGCCTGCCAGCTGCTATTCATGACTTATCATGGTTTTCAGTGTATTTTCATTATGTCATTTCATTTGGTCCCTTCAAGATTCTCATGTGGCAGAGAAGACAGCTGTTACATTCCCCATTTAAGAAAAGAGCTAACTGAGGCTCATTGAGTTGAATCACCATGCAACTGGTGTTAGGCTGGGCATACATCCAGTTCTCCTTCTCTAGATGCTGCGCTCTGCCCGGTACTATGTGAATTTCCACCTTGCTGTTGGTTCCATTGCTTCCTTCTGCTTCTAATCATGCCGTTGTGTTGACAAAGTCTTATCCCTCCAAGGAACTTTGTTAATGGATGCGTACTTTTTGGAGTTTCAGAGAAAGAGAGTGGCTCATGTCCAGCACTTTAATAGACCAATGGGATAGACGTTTTTCAGATTGATCTTTCAGTTGTTTACCTGATACACATTTTTCCCTCTGTCCAGAAGGCCATTTCTTGAGTCAAAAAACTGAGCACATTTAAAAGGTAATAAATTAAAATCATAGAGGCAAAGGGATGAGCAGGTAGAGAGAAGAGGAGGGAGAGAGTTGGGGAAAAGACTCAATATGTCACATACCTAGGACATGCAAATGCTGACGTAGATATTAAACAAGAACCACTAGGGGTAATTGAGTGTATACAGTGCCGGACTCATGCCTTATCCTCATAAAACTGTTTACGTCTGATACTATAGTTGTCATTCTCCTTTTACATTTGACAACATTGAGACACAGAGAGGTGAAGGAGCTTCCCCAAGATCACACACCTGATACATGGTGGAGTCAAGCTTGAATGAAGGTCTGCTCACCCCCATCCCAACCCCATGCTTCACTAGACTGTGTGTCATGGGGCTCGGGGAGCCTTGAATCTCTTCATCTCACCACACGGGAGGGCTGTGTCATATGCAGATCTTTCTAGAAAATACCTTCTCTTGATAACATGGTCTCAGGTGCTAATAACAGTTGAAGAGAAATTATTTCTCTGATACCATTTCTTTGATCCCTAAGTAGAATCTATTTTAACTAATTTAGAAACATGAGAGAAGGCAAAATGTGAAGGCGGAGAACAAACTTGTAATATATCATGTTAGAAATGCATATTTTATTCAGGTTTTTCCTGAGCTGGATTTAAAACAAAAAAAATCAAATAAATAAGTGCCAAATCTGTTGACTAAGCTTGATTAAAGTTTAGGACTGAAAGCATCCTTACAGCTTGAACATTTTACATTTCACATTCCAAAGTTCACTGGGGAAGTGTTAAGCGCAGTGGATAATGTTTCTTCTGCACATGCCAGCAGTATTTTTGAAAGTTTATAAACTGGCCGGGAAGCATTTGCTGCTGAAATTTGGCCCATGATGATTTCCCTCCAATCCATTGATTTGTTCCAAATTACTTGGATGTTGAATTTTAGAGAGAAGAGGGAGCCACACAAAATATTTTTAGGAATAACCATTGGCCCGTAGGCAAGTCTTACTTAAAATCCTTCTAACTGAAGGTGTTTCCCAGTTCCTTAGGAAGATGGTACGGAGGAGAAAGTGGGTCTGAAGCAAGGGAAGGTCAAATTGTTTCTCAGGACTCTGATTCCTTCTTGATCATAATTCACTCTTCTTGCTGCATTGCTCATGTGGGAGGCTGAGCCGCTAACTCCTTAGGAGGGGCAAAATCCACGTATGGCATTGGAACCTACGATTTTCATAAACAATTAGAAATAAGGTAACATAAAGGGGCCAGCCTATCATCATTTTACTGAACTTCTTGACCTGATCAAGTAATCATGACATTTAGGGCTGGCCATGTGGCAAAATGGTTAAAGTTCCATGTGCTCCACTTTGGTGGCCTGCGTTCATGGGTTTAGATTCCAGGTGCGGACCTACTCCACTCATCAGCCATGCTGTGGAGGAATCCCACATATAAAGGAGAGGAAGATTGATGCAGATGTTAGCGCAGGGCTAATCTTCCTGAAGCAAAAAAAAAAAAAAAAAAAAAGAGGAGGATTGGCAATGGATGTTAGCTCAGGGTGAATCTTCCTCGCACACACACAAAAAAGTAATCATGACGTTTTAGAGCTGTCAGGAACCTTCAAGAAAGGCCTAGTGAATGCTATGTCAGTATTTCTCAGCCTGGGAGCCAAAGACTGTGGCCAGGATCATCTCTGGGACTTGTAGAACATGCTGGCTCCTTGGTCCTACTCCAGGCAGCTGAGCTAGACTCTCCAGGGGTGGGACCTGAGAGTCTGTCTTTACCATAAGCTTTCTGGGTGATTCTATGCTGAGGAAGTATAAGAGCTGGTCCTCTAGTGAATCTAGTCTCCCTGTTTTTATCTATGTGACTTCCTCTTAAATTCTTTGGCCTCATCTTAGCATCTCCTGGGACTTATTGCTCTCACCCCTCTGCCCTGAAAGCCCTTGTTCCACAGTGTCTCTTTGTAGTAGTATTACTTGTGGCATGTCAGTCTCCCTCCTGTGGGGTCAGGACCTGTGCCCCTCATCTTGTGTCCCCAGCACCTGGCACAGTGCCTGGTACATGGTGAAGTTCATTAAATATTTGCTGAATGAAGGAATACCTTCTTCGTAGCTGAGGGAACTCTTAGTTGACTTGCTGCAGTGATAAAGCCAGCACCAGAGCCCTGGGCCCCCGATGACCCTTCCCTAGCTTACTGTTTCTGCATTGCACTGCTGCTCACGGAGACTCATGTCATCACACAAGTGTTTGTCAGTCTGTTTACTGGTTTGAAATATATATATTTTTTTACTTCTCTGGATTGTGTTTGCATGATAAACTATAACTCTATTCTTCTGATAATGTTGCATCCAACAAAACACAGCATTTTAAAAAGAAGGGAAAAATAGACACACATATGTGGATACAATGCTCATGAACACTGCCTGGCCCATTCCTTGGAATTCCAGAATTCCAGGTGCTCTGCCATTTATCAAGGCTGCACAAACGAAGGCTGAAGTCTTGACAAAAGAGGATTAAGAAGCATAATTCATCACACTTTGTAGTCCATAGTCCCCCAAACTTTTTATTCTTACAAATGGCCTTATTTCTTTTGTTCATGGAAAGACTAGAGGGTAAGGAAACTGCCTGGGCAGGCAATACCCAGGCGCGAGTGCCCAGGCTGAGGGATGACGTTCTTGATCTCACTTTGTCCACACTCTAATGGGAGGTCGTCTTAGCCCTGTTTGATAGATGAGGGACTGAGCTCATGAGCAGGTGCAAGCAGAGGCAATATTTGAACCTGGGCTTTCAAGCAGGCTGCATTAACTTCAGAACTTCTGAAGTGCACGCACAGATGATGTGATTACAGCTTCGCCAAAGCCCATGTCAAACATTCGAACGCTTTCCTCCCTACCCAGTTCTCAGCAGGTTCCACCCTCCAGCCTGGCTCTCCAGTTTGCATTTGATACCACTGTATAGAGACTTTCTCATCCTCTCAGACCCGATCCTCAAGAACACCCCGTTGACACTGTCAAAGGGTCAACTCTACTACTAGCTTTTTTCCTGAAGAAGGAGAAGGCATCATTTTTGTTTGATTTGTGGAATTGCTTTCCAAGATCCTAGAAGAGAAGTATGGAAGAGAAAAGCGCTTAGCAGTCAAGGTTATACAGTTGGTTGCCCGTAGTGGGTCCACCCTGGCACAGCTTCTGCTATGTGGTCATGAGGGTGCCATGCTGAAAGACCATGAAGGGTCATGATGGGCACCATGCTCAAGGCTCTGGGTCAATCCCCACTGTCGCTGAGGGGCTGGGCTCCAGGGCTCTCCCAGAGCTGACTGTGATCACTGTCATCGGGGTCAAGATGAGCACCAGGAGAGTACATGCTTGGCTGTAACTCTGGCACCAGAACCTCTCAGCTGTGCCAGGCTTTAGCTGCGCTGCCTGAAAGACTATCAATTGGGAGGTCATTGCTCATGGAAGATAGTCTCTGTTCTTCTGTAGCTACCCTTGTTCCCTTTCTCCGTGTCTGTGTCTTTCCTGAGGATGTTGCTCCACCTGCCTTTTCCTCTCTTCTTGTCTCTTCTCTTCTTTCTCCTCTCACTCCCACCACCCAGACTACAGGCTGGGTTGTTTCTTAAAAAATTCTTTAGCTAAACTATTATATTCTCTCTTCTTCATTAAAAAATATTAGACGAATAGAATATGGAGTTCCTAAAATTTAAGACAAATTGTTTTTGTCTTTCATTGCCCTGAATTTTAAAAAAGAAAAATTGTGGTCACTTATATGGGGGAGAAAATTTCTAAAAATGAATATTTTTAAATATAGGAGGGAAAAATGGTCTTTTGGCCTAGTTATAACATAGAATGTTAGTCCCTTTTTTCCTTACCTGAGTTTTGTCCTAAAGGGTTTCTTTAGGAGTACCCAAGTTATTTTAAGCTTTTGCAAAATCACCGTAGAGGGCCTTTGTTTATTTAAATCTGTCAAAGGTGATTGTTATAAGTTTGCAAGATGACTGGTGTCTCCGTGGCATGAGAGTAGAGTCATATAGTCTTAGAACTGTAATCAACTTTTACTGTGTAGGGACCCCTATGTACAAAGAGTAAATACATGAAAAGTTTTAAACACACACACACACAGAACTATTTTAATTAAATACTAAAGGTTTTCTGAATACATGTTTTAAAAAGTACTCTTTCTTTCTGGTTCCAACACAGTATCTTTTGGGGATAATTTCTGACTTCAGATTCCTTTTGTCAGACACCTCCTCTTTTTTTTTAATTTCTGCCTCAAGAACATGGTTACCCTGAGTCTTCGTAATCACCATCTGATAGCCTTTTTCAATGTTCAAATTAAATGAAAAACAAATACTGCACACATTCAAACAGTGATAACAAATTGGGGTCAAATAGGCTTGTTTTGCCTTTTAAAAGGAAATTTTAGGGGCTGGCCCGGTGGCCGAGAGGTTAAGTTCATGTGCTCTGCTTCGGCAGCCCAGGGTTTCTCCCGCTCGGATCCTGGGTGCGGACATGGCACCACTTGTCAGGCCATGCTGAGGTGGCGTCCCACATAGCACAACCAGAGGCACTCACAACTAGAATATACAACTATGTAGTGGGTGCTTTGGGGAGAAGAAGAAGGAAGAAAAGAAGATTGGCAACAGGTGTTAGCTCAGGTGCCAATCTTTATGAAATTAAAAAAAATTTTAGCTTAAAATTTTTGATATTTCACGTTCTTATCATGAGTACTTAAATGATGGTGATCCTAAACCTTTCTTGGTCACTGGCCCCTCTGAAGATATGAGAAAAGTTGGGGATCTTCTCCCCAGGAAAGCACACATGTACAAACCCTCCACCCATTTTAGGGGCTTCACACGTCCCCCCAGCTGGCTGAGCATTGCTTTTGGAGATGGAATGAGGAGAGATAAGGCAGCATTCCTGCTCTTTTCCTCAATAAAAGAGATTATTTAAAAAAAAATAAATGCAGTGGTCTAAGTTCTATTTTATTTGGAAAAACTGCAGTTCAGGTTCCTAGTCCGAAAAAGAAAGCAACAATGATACCAACTGTGCAGTAGTGACAATGGATCTAAATTTGCAATGACTTTGCCCACCTACAGTCCACAGGGTCAAAGAAATGTATCTTTCAACACATGGAACCTTTGACCTTAGCTGCTTCTGCTTGGTTTTAGAAAAAATTCTCTTAACATTATGAGCGAAAGTTATGGGTCGATATTCCCTACTCATTTTCAAAGAACTTTAGTTGAAAAGTTGCTTAGTTAAAAAGTTTCCATTGTTGATTTATTATACAAGAAAAGAGATTTGCCTGACAAATCAGTGGAACAAATTCAGAAGGATGGCCATGGGTGTTTTATTAGTATTATTTATTTCCCAAAATCTTGGATGAAAAATATATGAATATTTACTCAATAGAGTAGAAAGAAAGAAACATTTCCTTGTTGCCCAAGGTGAATGGAAGGAGTTGTTTAGATTCAAAAGTCAAGTGCAAGAATTCTGCCAATAGGGCAAGGCTTCATGCTTGCTTCTATAATTGTGTTTAGAAAGTCATCTCGTGATCAAATATTAATTTGTGAAGGGGCTTGTCTGGCAGGGAAGTAGAGCTTTTTATGAGTTAGAGGAATTTACATTAGATTGTTGGGGCTGTTTTTTGTTGGGTTAAATCTCAGCAAGATGTTGAGGCTGTGTTCCTTACCCTCTTTCTCCTTCATTGTCTTTTTTAGAGGAAAATAATTTTGACCTCCAGCTTTTATGCCCTTAGCCACAGACATTCCTCAGTTTCCAAACCAGCACACTCACAAGTATCATCCCTCATTCCACTCCACCTCCGGAAAACAGTTCTGTGTGGTTAATGGAAGGGGAAAAGTTTCTTATGGAGTTAGGGATGCTAGGCATTTAACACGTGGAAGCATATTGTGTGCTTTTAAGGCCACATTTAGAGAATGGTTTCACTGTCTGCTACTAATGTTCAGTCCTTTGTTTTGGAAAGTGGTTAAAGCTCCATCTCCTTCCTCCTGCCCTGGTCTTCAGGTGGTAATCTAGATCTAGACAGAGTGAGCTAACAAGTTGCTGTTAGAGTGAATTTGTTCCCTAACCCATCCTGTGAATATCAATGCTAACAACAGTGTCTTGTGTTTTTTTTTTTCTTTCCTTTCCTTTCTTTCTTTCTTTCTTTTTTTTTAAATCAATGTGCTTTTTCCTGTGTGAATAATTGTATGTCTAGAAACAGCCATGGAGTGATTTTGCTGTTCTGAATGGGGGAAAGATTAATAGTGACATTTGGAAGGCAAGTATATTGTCAGATCTCAGATCATTTGCTATTGTGTCCTTTTTGCATGGCCGTGGCTGTATATTTTTCTTCTTCATGACTATCATGCATTCCACAGGAACGCAGTGATGGGGCTTCTTGCTAGGGCCGTCCAGCTCACACACGTGTGGCCTTTTTTTGATGTCTCCCGTTGTGAATCACTTCAAGCTGATTGCCCCAGGTTCCCCGTTGTCTTGTAAGAACGACGCTTGCACCGAGTCAGCATCCGGCAGTCCTTGCATGCATGCCTTTCTCTGCCTAAGCTCACGTACGCTCTCAGCCTCATGCCAGGAGGACTCTCCTCCCCTTTGATACTGGAGGCCATGTAATGGGCCCTCCCCCTTTCTCCATTAACAGGGATCTATTTTCCTCTAGGATTTGCATGCAGCCACAGTTAACCCGGACCCCAGCTTAAAAGAGTTTGAAGGAGCAACACTACGTTATGCATCTTTGAAACTCAGGTAGGGCATTGGAAGGACCTGCCATAATGTGTGGCTTTGTGCAGCTGGAGTTGGCAATAGAATTCTAAGTCCAATTTTCTGTTTTTCTTCCTAGAAGTGCCCCACATGCTGATGATGACGATTCTTGTAGTATCAACAGTGACCCAGAAGCCAAGGTTTGTAAGAAACGTGCTTTCAGCCACCAGCTTATATTCTTGCATCAGTCGTGACTTTGGATAATGGCCCAGTTTTGATAAACCGTCAACCCAGGGGCACTTAATAAGTAGTTCTCCCTCCATCCTCTCTCTTTCCTAATCTCCTGACACTTAAAGTAAATCCCTAGGCCAAGTTAGGTTTGGGAGGATTTCTGTGTTCATCAAGACCCTGCCTGTATCCACTACGTCAATTCTTTGCACGATGTGATAAGTTAAAATTATTGTTTGAATGGCTGAGCTTCAGAAGCCTTTGGAGATAAAGCAGGCTCTGCTTTGCAATGCAGTGGGAGGGGTGGTTGAACAGGTGGTGTGGGACCTTCCCGCCTACCTCCTCCCGTGTAGCCTCACCCCTGTGCAAGGTGCCATCCCTGTCATAAACACAGGCGTGTTTTATGATGGAAAGTGAGAGGGAACTTTTGCTTCTGGACTTTTGTTGGAGTACCAGCAGGGCCAGCGTTAAGGGCAGGTGGCCAGTGCAGTTAGACAGCGTCTTATGCTGAGAATCAGGGCCCCTTTCAAGGGGTTTTAATGCTGTACGGATTGCCGTCTTGAAATTCGTAATGATTTTATCTTTGAGTTTGTGTTTTATAAGAGAAGTCCATTGAGGCAATGGAGCGTGCACTCCTGGGTTGGAGCCTTGGCTCTTACACAGTCCAGTTACCTCCCTACCTCTCTGGGTGGTTCTTGACTGCCTGTTCCCCTGCTCCTTGGCACCCCGGGTCCTGCCAGACCTCCCCATCCCTGCCCCCACCCAGCAATTACTACTGCCTTCCTCCTCAGTAGGGGCCTAGGTATGAGCATGAGGAGAGTTGGCATGGAGCACACAATCTCCATGGCATCTCCAGAAGGGGCTAAGCAGTGGCCTACCCAGCCTAGGCTGTGACAGTGCCTGGTATATTCAGTGGTGACGTAGTAAGGGTGGGGCCCTGCCTACTCCCAATCTAGGTACCTAATGTGTTCTGGCATAGATGTTGCAATGCACTTGAGAGTCACCCGTCTGCTCTGGATTGGGGTGGTGGGTCCCTGGGGAAGAAGGATTCCTGGCTCAATTTCCCCAGCCCCGGTCAGGGTGTGGTACATTGGTCCGGCAGCTGGTGGGAGGGGGAGCCCAGAAGCTGATGGTCTGTGGGGGTGGGCAGAGCCCCTGGGCGCCTGTGATGGTCGGCACTCACCCTGCTAGTATCCTCGTGTCCGAGGGAGCATGACATTAAATAGTAACTGAAAAACAGCGTAACTGGTCAAGAGACAGAATGCAGAAGAAGGAAAAAGCTTCGTGTCTTAGTACTTTTTAAATTTTTTCCTACTTTTTGAACAAGGGGCCCTGCATTTTTATTTTGCACATTTCATTTTCATTTGCAAATTATGTAGCTGGTCCTAGATACTTTTTCTGAATCCCAAAGTAGATCTGTGTCTATGAATAAAACAGCAAATAGGTTCCTTAAAGTGGGGGAACAACATGCGGGTTCAAAACCTTGACTGCTTTGCCAGAAACTGCCATATTGGCATTGATTCTGTAAGAATTTCAGGGCTCGCACTGGAAATCTCCGCTGCTCCTAGACTACTGAGTTTCATGCTAAGCACAGCGTGATCGGATGAAGGCCACTCTAGAGCCAGCAGTGTTCTGAACAGGTCCTTGGGCTCCTGGTAACATGCTGGGCTTTAAAGATAAATTTTATGGTGAGGAAAGGATGCAGGAAAACAGGAAGGTGGGCTGTGAATAATTTGCTCTGCCATCAGGTGTTTTACAAGGGCTCTCAGCAAAGGCTGGAGGAGGAGGGGCGAGCAGCAGCAGCATCTCTGGCCACCGTCAGGGCTGGGGCAGTGATGTCAGTAAAGCCACCTGGTGAAGTTGACAGGAGTGGGCAGGGAAGGTGACGCGTGGAATAGAGATTGAATTGGTAATAGGAATAGAAGGCCTGGTGGAAATATTACCTGAGTCAGTGCTTTCTTTTTTTCCCCATCCCAGTTGTATTGCTTACTGAATTCTTTGTCTGCCCCCTTTCTATTGCCAGCGTGTCTGTTCCAACACCTATTATGAATTTGTTCGTGTTAATAAGGATGCTCAGCTTTGTCGTAAGTTACCGAAGTTGTACTGAGTTCTAAACAAAAAAGTACTTGTGTTGTATTATTTTAAATCCTACTTTGTTCCACAAAAGATCTGAGAAGACATATAAGAACGGACGCTTTCTTAAAAAGGCTCAGAAAATATAAGGGAATAGGCAGGTGCATCTGTCTGTATTGGGACAGTAGACGGAGTTAGGACAGATCAGACTGGGGAGAAGGGAAAAACATGGCTGTGGAAAGCATAGGTCTCTGCATAGTTAGGAAAATTGACCTTTAGGTTCATTTTTGTGCTTCCTGGTGATTCTTTACATGGAGGATTCTTAGGGTGAATGGCATGAATCTCTAAGGGCAACTCAGAATCTTGAAAGGATTTTTGCAAACTTCATGCTTCCAGCTGCCCCTGCCCCACCTGAGATTCTGAAGGTCCCCTGTGCTGTGGAAAGTCATCGTCACTCTTGAGGACCCCAAGCATGTTGGTAGGGGAAAAGGGTTTCAGAACTCTGCTTTGTGTGAATCACACTATGCATAAGGCAAAAGCATTCCAGTTCCTTATGCTGTGTGATGGTTTTTCTAGTGCTTCATTATAAAATAATTGTAATAGTGAGTATTTATTGAATGCTAACTTTTTGCCAGGCATGGTCCTAAAGACTTTATTTCTGGTGACTCTCTTCCTCGCAAAAATTCAATGGGCTAAGTGTCATTATCTCCATATTGCAAATGTGGAAACTGAGACATCAAAAGGTTAACAGCCAGTAAATAGTAGAGTCAGGATTTGATTCCAGGCTATTTGGCTCCAGAGCCCGTGCTCACTAGAATGTCTAAAGAAAAGTCTGACTTGGAGCTTCATTTAGGAGCTACCATGGAATAATGTGATCAGAGTCCTCAACAGTATTCCAAATATATAATATATAGAAATTTGGATTTTGACAGTTGGTATTGCATAGCATTACTCATTGGAAGCGAAAGACAAACACCCCAGCAAAATTCATTTCAAGTAAATTGGTAGAGGATCATGACAGTGTGGACCAGCTTTCTGGTCCAACTTGAGGCAGAGATGAACTCTAGACTCTAGAAGTGGAATCGATGGGCTGCAGGTTTTTTCAGACCACCTCTTGGAGTTTCAACTAGGCTTATGATGAAAGTTGGGCCCAGGAGGGAACAGGGGGCTGGATTGGAGCTAAGCTGCGTTGCTGGGGATTGGCAGAGCTGTGCACTTTAGATACACCAGGCAGATGGCGGGTTGATGTCCCACTGAGGAAATCGAGGGGTCTCGTTGTCCTTCTCTGGATGCAGGGTCCTTCCACCCACTAATGGAAGTGGACCCAGGAAACCCTGTGGGGAAGGCCAAGACAATCTTTCAGAATTTCAACTGTTTCAAAATCCAACAGCCCTAAATGAATTATTTTTTACAAATTTTGAAGATGTCAGTGAGTTGAGAAGTGACTTTAATGAAGCCCCTTTGGGGAAGCTCTCCATCACCACCGCCTTCTGTCCTCTCCTATCCGCCCTCTTAGTCACTCCTCACCCTTCACTGCTGCCTCAGGCGCCTAAGAATGGAGAAGTGGCAAGATCTGGGTTTCCCAGATGTTCAGGCTCCTTGGTAGAAGTAAGTTACCTCCTTAGATAACCTTTTCCATTCTTTCAGTCTGCCAAGGACAGGAAACCTAGCACCTCCAAAACAGACAGAAAGTATCCTTTCTTTAGAAAAAAATATTTAATTTCATGTATGATAGAATTTTAAATATAGTCCCTGAGGAATGATTGCTAAAAAGATTATCGAAAATGTCTTTCTTATGCCCTAAGTGAAATTTACATGCTGAAAAAATAAAGATCATTTTTAGACTATTAGGATTTGGATATTTTGAAACCCTCTCCAGCCGCTGAGTGTGGGCATCTTGATAATCAGTTGCTCAGTGAAACCTCTAAATAGCAATGGCAGTGTAAGATGACCACACACACACATCCACTCTCTCTCCCGCGCCAAAAAAAGCAAAGTATTTTTATAACTATGAAAATGTTTTTTGAGCCTACCTAATTTTTTATACAAAAAATATTTTTTGTCATTGATAGCAATATGTGCATGAGTGTGTGTATAATTCTGAGCTCCTTAACTTTATATTTTAAAATAATTGTAAATTTATAGAAGAGCCGTAAAGATTGAATTCTCATATACCCTTCACCTAGCTTTCCCTAATAAAAATGTCTTCATAATCATGGTACAATGATCAAAACTAAGAAATTAATGTTGAAACCTTATTATTAACTAAACTAGAGGGTTTATTCACATTTTCCCATTTTTTCCACTAATGTTCTTTTTCTGTTCCAGGATCCAATTTGGATATACATCACATGTACTGAGCTCTTTAAAAATTATTTCACAGGGGCCAGCCCAGTGGCATAGTGGCTAAGTTCGCACACTCCACTTTGGTGGCCTGGGGTTTCACAGGTTTGGATCCTGGGCGCAGACCTAGCATCGCTCATCAAGCCAGGCTGTGGCAGCATCCCACATACAAGATGGAGGAAGACTACCACAGATGTTGGCTCAGTGACAGACTTCCTCAGCAAAAAGAGGAGGATTGGCAACAGATGTTAGCTCAGGGCCAGTCTTCCTCACACATACAAAAAACTATGTCACAGATTCCTTTCCATAATTCTCAGGTTTGTCATTCTTAATTCCATTATAATATTCCGTTGAATTAATAGCATCATAGTCTGTCTAGGCACCCAGTAGTCACAAGAGCAATTTCCAGTACTACAGAGCAGGTAGCTACAACTGCGTATAAATAGCTTACTTTTTTTTCTTTTAAATTACTTCTTTGGTATAGGCTACTAAAACTGGTATTACCAGGTCAAAGGCTATCAGTTTATGGCTTCTGTCACTTATTGCAAAATTGCTTTTCAGAGAGGTGACAGCGGCGAGTAATTCCATCAGTAATATCCTGGGAGATGCCTCTTTTTCCACTGCTCACTGTTCTCTAGGCTTTGTCATTTTATTTATTCATCTTTGTTTTATTCCATGTTAGCTATTACCTCCTACTATAACATTTCCCCTTCTTATATTATCATCAAGACAGGGCGTTTCTTATAAAACTCTGGGTTTCTGTCCATTCTTGTCCATTTTTTCCTCTTATTTTCTGTGCATTTTTTTAATTAAAAATTTTATTTTGGGGTAATTTTAGATTTACTGAAAAGTTACAAAGATAGCACAGAAAAGTTCCCTTATAGCCTTCACCTGGCTTCCCCTGATCTTACCTAAACCTGGTACATGTGTCAAAACTAAGAAATTAACAGTGGTACAAAACTATTAACTAACACTTTATTCTGATTTTATCAGTTTTTCTTCTAGTGTCGTTTTTTTTGCTCCAGGATCTAATTCAAGATATCACGTTGTATTTAGTCCCTATGCATTTTTAAATTCAAAACTTTATTTGTTATTGTACTCTTAAATATTTTTCTCTCCTCATTTATTTCTCTATTTTGTGTCACTTTTCCATGTGAAAATGTTTTAAAATTTTCTGTCTTCAAACTTTTTGTAGATAATTGCCTCTCCTGCTTCATTTCTCAAGAAGGCGCTCCTTGCCATATTCTGGGGGTCAAGTAGCTTCCGCTGCTAAATTCCTGTTATTTTGCAGCTGCCCCCTGTGCTCATCCTACGTACATACCTTAAAATCCTAACTTAGCCCTATAAAATTTTCCTTTCCTCATGGCACGTGGCATATTGCTGGCCAAATGCTTGATGAGAATGGTCAAAACTAAAATAAAAATCAATTATAATTGAATTGCAGAAAATTTAGTGATTTGAAAAATGTGTACTAGTTCCTTAGAGTTCTTTCCTATCCTTTGTGTTGTTCTGCTCCGGCTTCTGTAAAGGAGGCGTTCTGCCTCCTAGTGGACAATATTGAAAATTACATCTTTAAAGAAATCGGCATTTCATTTGTAATCATTGAATTCCTTATGGCTGGAAGTGACATTCAAAATGATCTAATGGGCCTCCTTTACAGGTGAAAAAAGTGAATCCCAGGAAATTTGAGTAAATAACTTTCCTAGGGTCACACAATTGGTTAGTGGTGGAGATGGCATTCACAAGTGGGTGTCCAGGACCTCTGACCACCCTATCCTACTGTCTTCCCTCAGTGTATAACAAATCATTTTCAGGATATTTGTGAGGAGATGTTCTTATCACTGTGTTTAAAACATTTTTCTTTAAAATCCATAATAAAGGAACTGGGTGAGGAAGATTTTGTTGTCCAAGCGTTAAATTCTCTGGGTTTCAGCTTCTTCATCTGTACAATGAATGTGTCATCATCTCAGAAGTCACTTCTGGTCCTGAGAAATTTTGAGGTTCCAAATGAAATGGAGCAGTCCTTATGTATGGCATCTGGAGATGAAATAGTTCGGTCTGATCTCTCTCCGTGTCTGGGGAAGGAAAGAAAGTGCTGTGAGCCGGGGCTGGAGGCGGGAGCTGGCTCCCTGTTCTCAGCACACGCTCCACCTGGGCTCTGCACCGTGCTAGGCACTTACATGCAATTTTCTTGCAAACACAAGGCATCATGGTGATTTTCCTCAGATGACAGATAAGAAACTGGTGCTTTGAGCAGGTTACATAATGGTGTTTTACACCAGTCAAGAACTGGTGGAACTGGGACTCCAACTCAGATGCAGTCAACTCCAAAACCCAAGAAAGTGTCATGCCCACGCGCTCCCAGTTACTGCTTCCCTGACCTTTGAGGTCACTTTGGCCGCCTGGGTGTTTTGGGTGGAGTTGGCAGAGATGTTGGAGGTAAGCATGGTGTGGGAGCTGGAGGGTCATTGCTTGAGGACAGACCCCCCCCCCCCCCTTGCTTTTCACTGTCCCCCCAGACTCACAAGGTCCAATCTAAGGCTTTCAAACTTCCTGCACATGTTGGCAAATCCCATTGTTCTGGGGCGGGACCAAGGATGGCAGTTCTGTCAAGCTCTCAGGTGATGCTGATGCTGCTGGTCTGCACAAAACACTTTGAGTAGCAAGAGTAAAAAGTTTGCAACCTGATAAATAAGGTATCCTTTTGTGCATCTTCTGCAGGGAGGTCGACATAGTCTTTCTACCTTCCAGTTCTGTATGGCCCTTTGCAACCAGCTCTCAGCTGCTCGGGGATTTTTTTCTCCAGGCCCTGGTTTTTGTGAAAGCTTTGTTTGTCTTCTTATCCTTTTGTTACAACCTGCCCCAGATGGGGAGAAAAGGAAGGAGATGATACAAATCAGTTGGTTAGTCGGTTTGGTGGAGGAACTTCCTGAAATGAATGGTGAGTGAACCTGAGGCTCTAAGATTCATCTGTACGCTTTATTTATCTGTGCCTTCCCTTGGTTCCTATTAGCATAGATTTTCATGAAGTAATTATATTAGCGGCTACTGACTCTATTAGCACTAATAGATAAACAGGAAGGGGTAGGGAGTATCTTTTCTCATTCAGATTTATTTCTGGTCTGTGTAGCAAATTCATTATCATTACTTAGCATTTATATGGGATTTTATGTCTGCGTGTCCTTCATATAATTGACTTTTGTCTGTGTGGCACGGGTTTTTTCTTTCAGAAATTCTGATCTGTGTGAGAAGTTTGGATTTGATTTCTGCTGTTGATTCAGTAATTGAGTCAAAAACATGTATTGAATGCTTAATGCTCAAGGAGAGGCTGTAAGTTGTGGTTAAGAGCATGGACTCTGGACTCAGGCTGCCTGGGTTCAAAGCCAGGTTTTGCTGCTTACTAGCTGGGTGACCTTGGGCAAATTACTTAGCCTGTCTGTACCTCAGTTTCCTCATCTGTAGAGTGAGAATAATAATAGCACCTGACTCTCAAGGCTCTATGGTCAACGTTAAGTGAGTTGATGTGTTATAGACCTAAGGTATGTGTCAAGTGCTTGGAAGCATCCCTGGCACATCATAAGCCTTCTTTGGGCACCAGCCATGATTACTGTTCCTCTTACATAGAGGAATAGACAATGCCTTCAAGGGGCAGACAGCAAACAGGCCAATTCAATGTGATTTCCCAGAAGGAGATGCTGCCTAACCTAGAGTGTCCTTGCATCGCAACAGGATTTAGTGATTCTCCCCCAAAATGTAAATGTAAGTACAGGAGATTTTAAAATAATTTTGTGTGTAAATTTGTGTTCGTTTTCAGCAAAAGCTTTTGGGAACAGATCTATTAAGGTGAGGTTTTTCCCTGTTTGTCCAATACTGCAGATAACGTTGTTTCTGTTATCTATGCCTGTGATCTATGTAACAAACTACGCCAAAACTTGGTAGCTTAAAACCACCGTTTGTTTTCCTCATTATTTTGTGGGTTCAGGAATTTGGGAAGGGTTCGGGGTGCAGTTGCTTTCTGATCCACATGGGGGCAGCTGGCGCAGGCGGGACTGGATGATCCACTTCCAAGATGGCTTCTTCCCTCACGTGCCAGGTGGCTCAGTGCTCTTGGGCATTCTCTCTCTTCACGTGGCATCTCGTCCATCAAGGCCTCTCCATGTGGCTTGAGCTTCTCACAGTGGTGGTCTCTGGGTAGGCCAGTATATTTCTTATGTGGTGTCTGGCTTCCAAGAAGCAGGAAGCTGAAGCTACCAGGTGAGGTAAGAACGTTCCTGGAAATGGCAGCCTGTCATTTCCATCACATTCCATTGATCAGAGCAGTCACAGCCCGGATCCAAGGGTGGAGAAATGGACTCCACCTCTTGAGCAAGAGTGGCAAGGTCACACTGCAGAGAGCAGGTAGGATGGGAAGCTTTTTTGCTTCTATCTTTGGGACATACATCTGCGACAAATGTGATTCCCACATTTCAGTCATTCATTGAAAATTCCCCTAGTGAAGGGCATGATTGTCAACACAATTGATAATCAAGAAATCAAGGCACAGAGCCAATGACAAACATACCAAGTCCTACCAGAACAAGATTCATTGTCTCATGCGTGGCTTTTAGGTGAACATTAACAGAGAGAAGATAAGGACCATCTCATTCAAGCCTTAGGAGAAGTGGAAGGAGCAGAGAGAAGCAAAGTGATCTCCCCAAGAATGCATCATTTGTCCTCATGGAAGAGCAGAACTCAAAGCTGGGCTTCCCCACCATAGTCCAGTGTGGTTTTCCACTGAGCAGAGCTGACACTCACTGCCTCTTGGACACTAAAGCCATTGGCTTTGGATGATGCTCATTTTGTCTCCTAGCCCAGAGGACAGCTTTTGTGTTTCTAAAACGGTTTTCTTCCCTTTGTTTGCCAACACGGCCAAGCATAATGCTGTGTTTCTGGCAGAACCACGGCTTCCATTCCCTTATTAACTTCTGGTCACTACACTTGCCTGAATGAGCAGTCAAGGAATTGGCAGCCATGTGAACCCCCGGGTTTTGAAGGGCCCTGTTGAAATGAGATGCATTGTTATCCAACTGTCGGCAGCTGCACCCTGTGGTGGGCAGATGCCTGGAAAAGCTAATTAAGGAAAGGCAGACTTCCCTCTTCCCCTGAAGGAATGTAGCAGGAAACGGGTGAGGCGATGGGCAGCGGCCAGGAGCAGTGGTGGAGATGGGCATCCTGAGAGTGCTGGAGCAGCAGGTGCATGAACCTTGCTCCGTGGGATCCTGGCAGAGAATTCTGGGCCATGGATTGTCAAAGATCTGAAGAGCCTCAGGCAGAAACAGCAGTGGTACATTCATCTAGCAGGGGAGTCCTCCAGGAAGGGCCAGCTGGTCAAGACCTGGGGGTCCTGAAGCTGGCATTCCAAGTCTACCTAGAAAATTGCCAAAAGATACCAGGCCTTGTTGTCTCAGGGCTGTTGCCTGAGAAATTAATGCCAGTATCAGCATTGAGGTAGTAATGCAGACACATCGTATTTTTTTGCAGTTAATAAAATTGGTACAGAAATGATGGTTCTTCCTATAGGACTGTTAGAATAATTCAGACACTAAGCCGTTTTAGCTAAGCCACACCATCCTCTCACTCGTACAACTCCTATTTAAAGTCTTATCAAAGTGTGAAGTCACAAAGATCAGAGCCTGAGTTCTTCCTCTGCTCCTGGGTCTGGTGCTTCTAAGGAAATCATTTTAGGAGGCAGGCTTTCATATTTGCAGTCTCTGAACTTACACCAAGAGTTACAGCTTTCAACAAGTGTCTGCAACCAATTCATCCATCCATTCATTTGGTGTGTATTTACTCAACAGCTATTACAAGCAGAGTGGTGTGAGATCCTTCAGACTGGGGAGGGGAACAAGAGAAAATAATACAGCAGGAAAATGGTAATGTCAGTTAAGAACGAGAATTACAATGTTACTGGAATTAAAGAAGGAAGAGAGAGCTTGCAGCTGGAATTTCAGCCGCTTCATATTGAAGGCAAAGTTTGAGACTGGTTCACTAAGCAATGACGCGTGAATAATTTTAATTGACAACCTAAGATGCCAGCCAATAGATGAACGGATAAAGAAGATGTGGTGTGTGTATATGTATATATACACACACACAATGGAATATTATTCAGCCACAAGGAAGAAGGAAGTCTTGTCATTTGTGACAGCATGGCTGGACCTTGAGGGCGTTATGCTAAATGAGAGAAGTCATTCAGAGAAAGACAAATACTGTATGATATCACTTATACATGGAATCTGAAAAAGCCGAGCTCATAGAAACAGAGCATAGAGTGATAGTTACCAGAGGCTGGGGGGGTTGGGAGAATTGGGGAAATGTTTAAGGGCACAAACTTGTAACCAGTAGATAAATCAGTCCTGGAGATCTGATGCACAGCATGGTGATTATAGTCAACAGTACTGTAAACTTCAAAGTTGCTAAGAGACTAGATCCTTATTGTTCCCACAAGAAAAAAGAAATGATAACTAAGTGACACGATAGAGGTGTTAGGTATCGCTCAGGTGGTATTCATATTGCAATATGTAAATTTATCAAACCAACACATTGTACACCTTAAAACTTACATGATGTTATATATCAATTGTATCTCAATTTTTTTTAATTAATTGATTAATTTAAAAATAATTTCAGTTGACTTTAAGAGACCCTCAGACTAAAAATTGCTTGATTAAGACTATGTTTTGCTATTGAACCAACACATTCCTAACCCGGATCTCTAGCCAGACAGTGCTTTAGTTCACCTTCTCAGGGCACAGAGCAGGAATGTGTCCCTTTGGATTCCATTACAATCTCTCATCCACTCAGCAGACTTGCTGCTCAGGAAGGGGGTAGACAGGTCCCCACCTGGGGCCCACTTTTCTGCTTCAGCCACGTTACCAATGGTCAGTTTGACCAGCAAGCGACCCCTGTCTCTAGCAAATCTGGAAAGTTGGCTCATGTAAATCACACATGGAACCTAGAACCAAGAATTTATGATTTCTCAAAAGGCCCTTCTCCTGAGGGCTTGACTTTTTTTTCAGAGCTGTGAGTTCAGATGAGAGCTATAGCAACCTAAGGCTTATTTTTATAGAAAGCCTACAATTTTTTCCCTCTTCACTAATGGTATAGATCAGTGTCACTTAGTAAAGAAAATAAAATCCTATATGAAGCTCATCTCTCCTGCTTCAGATATTCTTATACATCTCTGCCACGTTTTGGTTGAGATCTAGAAACAATGAAATGGATGGACACCCAATGTGGACCTGCATCATTCGGCAATGGTAGAGAGTGAGCAGAGAAGGAAACTAGCCTTTCTCTGATTCCAGCCATGTGCTGGGCTCCCTACTGGGTGCTCTCCGTGCAGCAGGTCATCTGATTCTCAGAACAAACCTGCAACAGAGGTGATGTGTTTTTTCCCGTTTTACAGATGAGGAAACTGAGATTCAAGGAACCTAAGTCACTTTCATAAAATTACAGATCTATTGTGTGGATAAACTAAAATTTGACTGTGGCTGAGGCAGACTCTAAAGCCCGTGCTCTTTCTGATTAAATAATGATGATGATAGCTGATGTTCATTGAGTATGTAGTATGGACGGGACACAGACATCCCAAGGTGGTCTGGGGCCATTATCCACAAGCTCAGTTTCCTGTCTTTAGACCCAGCCAGCACCTCTGTAAATGGCTGCAGCAAACACCCATGTGGTGTTACCACTGTTCTCTTCTCCCACAAGCCCCGGGAGGTCCATTCTCACATTTCTCCTGTTTTCAGTTGGAGCTGGGGCACAGCATGTTAGGTGACCTGCCCACAGTTCTGTGGCTGGTAAATGGTGGACCTGAGATTTGAACCCAAGCAGTCTGGCTTCCCAGCCCAAGCCTTTAATCTCTGAGCTGTCCTGCCTTGCATGGAGGTGGGCCTTCCTATGGCCTTGTAAACAGGCATTTGGTTTGGTTCTCCAATTCCCGGTGCGATGGTTGTGGTGGGAGTTCTGTACCATAAGCTCAAGTTTGCCCGAAGACGTGCAACTGTTTTAAAGATTGAGAGGGAAAATAAAATGTTTTTGTGTGTGTGTGTGTTTTGTTTTTTGGTTTTGTTTGTATGTGTGGGTTTTTTGGTTTGTTTTTTGTGTTTTTTTTTTTACTGGAGTACCCAAGCAGTTGACTCCCAGTAAATGACAAAAGAGCAAAAACCAGCCAGAGTCTTTGTCCCTCATGCAGGGTCATGCTCCAAGGGGAACGAGTGTAAAGTAGGAGCTAGAATACCTCAGTTCTGTCAGATGAGCTGTGTGACTTTGAATAAGTTGTTTAACCTGTCTGAACATCGCTTTTCTCATCTGTAAAATGAGACGGTGTTAATGCTAGTCTGGGAAACTCATAGTGTTATTGTGAGGACCAAATAAGATGTTAGAAAAGTTTGATAACTCTACGGTCCTAGCTAAATATAGTGTATGATTTTGGTCTTCCAAGAGTTTCTTTAAAAAATTCTGATGTAATGGTTCCCAACAGTCCCATTGGTCATGGTGAGTTACTGGTTTTGCTGCTGTGTGGATAAAGTCACCTGGAGGTGGTGGTGGTGGTGGGGGGCGGTTTGAGCCCAGTCCCAGGTATGCCATCTCTAAGGCCACGTCCCTCTCTCTCTAATCCCTGAGTTTGGGAATCATTTTAGCAGTTGGACTATTATGATGCCTCAGAGCTTAAGTTAAGCAGCATAAGTTTCTTTTTCTCAGACCTCAGAAAAAATTAAAATGGGGAATATCTGGTAACACACTGGTTGTTAATGAAAATGCGGATAGTCCCAGCTTGTGGAAACTGTGTGAGAAGTTTTAATCTAATTTCTGTAAAGGAAACAGTGACGACATGTACAACGAATTTCCTCTATGCCAATGGGATTGAGTGTTTGTTGACTCATCTTATAGACAAAACAAGCCTTGAATCAGTTTTTTGGCTGGTTGCATTTCGTGTTTGTGTGATTTTTCGCTTTACAGAGAACAGATTGCTCTCCCCTTTTCCTTTGTGTTAGGGCACGTTTTTCTAAAGCGTTCATCAATTCACAGTTCCTCTGTGGTTCAGCTGGAACGGAGCGCCTGGGTCCAGTGCCCCAAGTCCTCGTTCCTTTCCTGGTGCCCCCGGTGAAGCCCATTCTGGGCTCAGCCTCCAGAGTCTTGGTTGAAAAGATTTGGGCTTTAGTCACCAGGGGCTTTATCCTAGGTTAAAGTAAGGGCAAAAAAAACCTTACTCCAAAGTTCTATGTAAATAGTAATCAACCCCCAAGTTGTCCTCGTTTTGCAGGAAACTGTTGATTGTTTGCTCGCTGCTTGTGTGGTCTGCCACTTCTCCCCAGCCTGTACTGTGATTTTCAGAGTCACAAGGACGGCCAAAGAATGGAAGACTGCAGCAGAATCTGGCCTTTAAGAGGATTAAAGCTCTCTTACTGTCAGAGAGATAAGACAGTTGATAAATAGTGTAGCATCTATAAAACATTTCCCCTGAAATCTTTTTTTTAAACTTATTAAAAAGTTAACACGGGGGACAAGTTGACACAGGGAGCTAAGAATTTCGCAGGGGCACACAAGCATAGTTGGGCGTCGCATTAAATGCAGAGCAGCTTCCCATTCTGCTCGAGTTCATTGTGGACCTCTCTCCGTGAAAGGTACACAGGCTGCAGAGATGAGCATGCGCCTGTGCTGAGCAGCTGTGTTAGCGGGGTGACGCCGTGCCAGCTAGTCCCCTTCCCACCGGAGTCATCGGTGTAGAATTAAGAAAATCTGCACTGGCCAGCCCGGGGGCATGTCACATTGCTAATATGTGAAGATGTTCTGAAGACGTAAAAGTAGTATTTTGTGTCCTCGTCTGTGTGCTCAGGTGTGAACTGCCCTCCTCTCCTTCAAGATGTAAAAGACTCTTCCCAAAGCAATTTGGAAAATGGGATGGTTGAGGCTCTAATGTGTTGTTGTGGAATGAGTTTCACAGAGATTGCATTTTCCCAACAGGATCATAACCTAGATACAGAATAAACCTGGTGACTCTGGTGTAGTCATCTCTGTTGAAACAGGAAGGTCCCTGGGGACAATTAACTCATCACCCTGTTTTTAAAGCTTCGCCCCAGGAATAAAGAGCCCACAGCCCCCTCGGTAGAGGGTTCCTGGTTTTAATCTCTCTTCCCTAAGAAGTTCACTAGTACTGCTCTCCAAATTCTCCTTGGAATTCCAAAGCCCGTATCTCTTCTAGAAGGACAACTTTTGGTTGGCATTTTCCCCAAACTCATTCAATACTTCGAGATGACCCTTCTCATTCTTCTCTGAGAAAATTAATCTGGACTCCTGCCACCTTTCTTTATAATTTGTAGGACTCATATTGCTTTGATTAGTTTGGGTGATTTTTCTCTGGATACACTGCCTCTTCTCATTAGAAGAAAAATTAATCAGCTATTAAGTGGTGATGATGCCCTTGGCACTTACCTAGGCATTGTGGGATATGAAAAAAAATACACTGGGCGTCTCACCTCAAACGGCTCCTGGGAGAGGCTGCAGGGGGTGGTGGAAGGGCTACTGTGTTGAGAATCAGGAGACCCCACTGCTCATCCATACCTACCACTCATGGCTGGGAGACCTTGTGCAGGTCACTTCCCCTTGATGGGCCTCATTGATCAAGCAAAGAGGACAAAAAAAGCTTTGAGTTCAGTTCAGAAAGCAAGACTCAGAGGCTAATTGGGGAGCTGGAATTACTCTCAAGAATAGCAGAGCATTAAGAGATGTGCAACTTAGTATCTGTCATAGGAGTTCAGGAAAAGGAGAAGTGAGTTTGGGAATGAGGCTTCTTGAATTTGAGACAGCAATCTCTGGCCCAAATCACTGCATTCTGGGGACAGAGTCCCAGTTGTCCCACAGGTGGCAGTAATGAGCCCCAGGCAACAGCAGGAGCTGCTCTGGCTTCATCCCAGTCTGGGAGTCCGACCTGTTGAGGGAGCCTGCAAAAGTCTGCAGTGTGGCCAAGCCCCAAGGCCATGGTGCCAAGGCCAGCCGGCTGTGTACGCTGGATAATACTAAGTTCTTCTCCCTTTCCTCTGACCCATCCCAGCACATTCTCCTCATCCAGGGCTTCTCCTCTCTGTGCCTGTCTCTGACAAGGCTTGCCTCCGCTAACTCCTTACTTCCTTATGCCTCATTACCATCTCAAGGCTTTGTGACAGGATCCAAGAGGAGCAGAGTCACTTCTCCTCTTGGACTTTAGGGAATCCGTTGCCTTGCAACACTCTCTGGGCCCTCCTCTCCTTGGTCATTTTGTGTAGTCACCAGGGGTGGTCAGTCATGCTTGCTCTTAGAATGCTTCTCTGTTTCTGGAGCTACTGGGCTTCCCTAAGCCTCCTTCTAGTCCTCGTTCCTTGTGTCCAGACACACACAAGTTAAAACCTGATTAAACTTAAGGCACAGGTGTATTACCTACTGGGAGCAGAAACCGACCGTGTAAGTTGACACGGGCCAAAGCTGTTTCGTTTGAATAGAAACATCATCTTGCATTTTGAAAAGCTAATACAGGATAAGAGCTGCCAATCTCCACGTGAAGAACAAAGTGGGAATTTGCTTCCTTAGGAACACGACGTGTATTTCTACAACAGGCTGACCAGTGGCAGCACTTGCTTTGCTCCTGCTTGTGAGGAGAAGCCACCAGGGGTCTCTTCGGTCTGTCTTCAGATGAAGTCTGGGATATATCTGTTCCTCAGATACTTTGTCATCTCAGGGAGTAGAGGTTTAGCCTTTATTCTAGTCTGTTGCTGAAAATATCCTTCTTTGTAGTGTCTCAGCTCTGTGTACATACATTCTTACCCTAAGAATCCAATATACCTAATTTAAAGCAAGTTCTTTAAAACAACTACTAAAAATGTTTATTTCTTCTTGAATTGCCATAAAATCTTGGAAGAGCGTCTCTTCATATTCAATTCATCTTTGCATTCCACAGTCAGTTCCAGCTGGTCAGGGACCATTTCAGTCAGTGGTGGTTCCTAAGGGGACCCTTTAGAGACAGCCATCCGCACCCGCCCCGGTCCACGCAAGACAGACACTCATTCTTGTGAGCTCTGGGGAATGCTCTCGGGACTTAGGTTTACTCATTTGTGAAATGAAATACTTGGGTTCTGGGGTCCCCAGAGCCTCATGTTCCGGGTTTCTGTGCTGTAGTTAAATGCTCTTCCCATGTGAGTACCATGTGGACTTCTGGGAGTCAGCTTCCAGGACTGGACCCTCATAAATGCTTTCTTTAGGGCTGGTAACAGCAGTGCTTTTAGTTGTGGTCTTTGTAGGTCTTCGTACTTTATGAGCTCACCGAGTTCGTCTCAGATACTTTGCAAAAAGTTGCAGATTTTTCATTTCTAGGTGTGTAGTGCAATGAAACCTTTCTTATAAACCAACAATAAAAAATACAGTCCATCACAATGATGATAGTAATTATGGCTGACTTTTACCAGGCTCCAGGTACTGCTCAAAGCCTGCTTTACACGCGGGAACTCATTTAACCCTTTCAGCACTCAGCGTCTGTGATTAGGGGCAGGGATGCTGCAGAACAAGTCCCTGCCTTCGTGTAATTTACATTCCAGTGCGGGGGGGGGGGGGGGGGGGGGGGGGGGGGGGGGGGGAGAGGCGGCAAATCACAGGAATGCAGTTTTATAAGTACATTGGATGAAAGTCCTTGCTGTGGAGAAAAATAAAGTAGGGAAGAGAGCTAGATAGTGCTGGGAGGGGCTGCAGTTTTTAATAGTCAGGGAAGGCCTCCTGAGCAGGTGACACTGAGGAAGATGTGAGGGAGGGAACCAGACTGGGAAGCCCAAGGTGAGTGCGTGCCTGGAGGAAGAAAGATGTGGCTGGAGCAGCGTGAGTGATCACTGGGGACAGGATAGGATCAAATGTGCTGGAGGCATTTCACAGTTGGAGATGTCCTGAGAGATCTTTTAGCCCTAACCCTTCTCCTTTTTCAACCCCCCTCTTCTTCTCTCTCATTTATTAAATGAGGACAGTGAGGCCCAGACAAATCAGGTGACATCCTGAAGGTCACCGGTAGCAGACCAGGACAAGATCCCAGGGTTTCAGGGTTCCTAGTTCCACCTACACCCTCCCACACCTAGCTCCTGAGAGCTTACAGGGAATTAAGCCCGCCTCCACTATGCCGTGCTCCTCCATCCTTGCTCTGGGATGAAGGGTAGATTCAGTCGATTCTCGTTGTTTGTGGTGGCTCGATAACGTTCCATAAGGTGCTGCCAACACTGAATTAGCAAATACTGAAGCACTGCTCCTAAGGGAAATACAGGGTCAGGTTCCTGGAAGCCTCTGGCCACAACATTTTCATCAAGCTATCAATACATCACCTTATTTTATGTGTGTTGCTGTTTAAAGACACCGTATTTAATATATGTTGTTGATTCATTAACGTTGAGCTCATAGCCAACGGCACGGTAACTCATGCCTGAACGAAGCTTCTCTAACACGTTTTCTCCATAAGGCTGTGAGGCAGCCTTCTTGCCCTTAGGAACACCGGGCAGCAATTCAGCACTTCGCTTGGGGGCCATTTTTAATACCAAAATCCCCAACAAAAAGCACCAAAGTGCAAAAAATGAGGTGCTAAGTAGATCCCGAAAAGGACACTTGTTTACAGTATGAGAACTGAAATAAGAAGGCAGAGAGTTGCCTCGTTCAACCTCAGCTGGGAACGTTCACATCAAGCATCTCAGATTTTTGCCACTGTTGACCTGTCGAAGAGTGATCAGAAAAGTGCTCGAGTGTTGGTTTGGGGGTTATAGATAAATTTTAGCAAGTAGCTGAATTTGCAGATATGGAATCCACCAATAATGAGGATTGACTGTATTGGTGCTTGAGCTGTTCAGAGGAAGGACTTTCTTCAAGACCCAAGTGGCGTCATTCTTAGTGGAATCATCTGCTGGGCACGTTTTAGAGTGGAGGGTCAAATTAGTTCTGAACTGCCTCAGATACTGCCTCCTGACTCTGCTTTTGCCTAACTGTTGTTAAGAATACTATTCTGTTTATTCGAGTATTGCATTTTCCAGATTGCAAGTAGACTTGTTAGTAGTTGAGACTGGATATGTAACTTCCCCCTCTCGCCAGTGTCCCAGCTTTGACTGTTCTCTGCTTCCCCAGGTCCCCAGCCCCCAGCCCGATGGGTACAGGCTGTGTCCTAACTTCAGACTCTCTCTGCTCCTTTCTTTGGACCAGCATCTCCTCTCGAGCTCACATGGCCCTCTTGCTTTCCCGAGCAAAATAAAATGGCCTAATTTATGTGCAGAACTTGGGTATTCATTACAGTTTTACTCTAGGCTTACTCTGCAAATAACATTTCTCAACTTTACAGCAGCAGAAATACAATCTATAGTGTAAATCAGCCATGCGGACCATACAACTTGCCATGCAGTCTTTTCCAAGGCTCCCGTAGGGGAAACTAAAATACCATCACACTTCCAGAGAGTAGGAATGGTTCCCCAGGAGTGAAGACATCTGCTGCGTGTGTGCAGGAACAGAAGCGGATCCCGCCATCCCAGCTTCTTGGCCTGGACTTGCACAGCTCTTACTCAGGCTCTGAGAGTGTGGGCTGTGAATGTGATGTTTGCTGCCACAGATTCAGCTTTTGTTGGCGTTCGAGTGTCTCCAGCAGCAGAAGTTCCCTTTTCTGTAACACGTTCACTGTGCTACCAGGAGAAGTTTCTGTGGTTACTGTGAGATCATGATTCTTGGAGATGCTTCGTGGTAACTCTGAGCTGTCCTGGGCCTTGGGCTGCAGTGAGTTGGGGCCATTGGGGGGTGGGGGTGCGGGGCATTCATGATTGGGAGTTTGGTTAGGGGAGTTTGACAGGTGTCCTAGTTGGACATGCCAGGTGTCAGGCTTTAGAAGTCCCTGTTGTGTTTCCACCCTCCCCCACTTCATAAGAGAGCCACCATTTCACATCATAGAAGAAATAGTCTTTTGCGGAAGCTTTTGAATTTTTGAACAGTTAAACAAAGTATTGAGTTGTTTACTTGTTTCTTAGTGCTTGGATAAGTGCAGGAACGGTCCAGATCATACTCTCCAAAGGCTCAGTGGGCCTGTGCCGTGTCTGGAGGATCCCAACTAATGAGTGGGTCCTTGTAGCATGAACATCTTTGTGGTCTGAAGCTCAGAGTCAGGGTCGGGACAGTGGGACATCATGACAATGAGTTGTCTAGATCCCTCTGGCACCTAGAGAGGACATCAGCACAAACGTCCGCTTGGTGGCTCAGCTCCAGGACAGGACTGGGTTCCGCTTAGTGCCCAGGGTGTCGATCAGGAACCAACTAGAAGCTGAGATAGAAGGACTGCAAACACAGCACGCACTCAGGTCATTCCTTGGTCCAGGTGTCCCAGGATCCTTGAAGGCTCCAATCTGCAGGCCTCTGTCAAGGCCCCAGCAGCTAGTGAAGATGGAGCTCTGGATAAGCCTCATCAAGATTGGATTGGGCACTGGGCAGGGATTAGCCCTCTGGAAGGACTGGCCCTCCCGTCTTACAGCGGAGATATTTGGAGGCACATGATAGCCCCTGACCCTAGCCCTCATTACCGTCTAAATGGATATTTTTATATAACTTTTCTATCACTAGGCATGGCCTTGATCAGGATTTGTTGATAATTTAGAGCTAATCATAATAGCAGCTAACACACTGAATGCTTACCATGTACCATTTCTGAGCACATTAGATGTACGATACCATTTATTGCTCCCAGTGTTCCTTAGGATGTAAGTACTACCATTGTCTCCATTTTACAGATTAGAAAGCTGAGGCACAGGGCAGATCAGTAACTTGCCCTGCGTCACTCAGGAATTAAGTGGGCAGCAGGGATTCACACCTGGTACTCTGGCTTCAAAGTCTAGGCTACATATATTTTTCTGTAGTAAAAATGGCTATACCAGGCTCTCTGCAAGGGCGGGGTTCTCCCTGCAAGGATGCAGGGACTGAGGATGATTAACCTGCCGTGGGCACAGCCAGAGAGCAGTGGTCCAGGATTCCCACCCCGATCTGGTCCACTCTTGCCATAGCACCTCAGTCAGTCTTCTTTTGACAAATATTGAGCATGTAGCATGTGCCGGGCCCTCTTTTGGGTGGTGGGCGTTTAGAGGTCCACAGCACAGGCCTGATCTCAAGGACTTCTTGGGATTGAGTATTCCTGGTTATAGAACAACTAACGTAGAATAAAGAATAGTTGGATCAAGACTAGGCCTAGGATCCATCTGGTCCTCAGCTGTGTCACTTTGCTGACCTTCACCGAGCTGGTTTCCTCTTCTGTAAAATCAAGATAATAATCCACCTTAAGGATTAAACCTCAGGTCAAATTCTAGCTGCTGCTTATTTACTGTGTGATCTTGGGCAATTCCGCTAAGTTCTCTCCAAACCTCAGTTTCTCATGTATAAAATAAGAAACCCTGCTTGTAGGGTTGTGAGAACGTGGGCTACATGTTGTAAAGCATGTGTAGCGTTAGATTCAGCACAGAGTAAAGACTCGAAAAATGGTCACTGCTAGAAAGGTGACCATGATTACATGTGAAGATGTCTAATGCGATATACCTGCAAGTTTATGTTTAAATGTGCACAGACACATAATTTGTTCTGTGACCTTCTGGATACATGGGGCCAAGGCTCTTGGTTGAACCCTCCTCCACTCAACTTTTCCATTGATAAAAATAGGCCTCATAATGCCAGCCTGGTTCCTGGGCAGGAAATGACTAATGCAATTATCTGTTTATGTACTAAATCACAACCCGGAGGTCTGTCTCTGGCACCAGCGATGAATCTCCCAGGGTCCTGGCCATTAAGATGTTGAAGCGGGCTCCTCTGCTTGCCTCTTTGCTCATCAGCCTGCAGTGGGCTGGGCTGGTTATTAAAAACTGGAGTGGATTTCCTCCAGAGAATGAATCCTCTTGTTAGCGAACCTGAGCATCCGGTCAGACTTACATTTCTCTCTGTAAGTTAATAAGTTGACATTCAGGTTTTTACTTTTAAATATATATAAATTGTTCATGGTGTGGTGAGGATTTACCCTACTCAGCAGATTAATGGGAGTCGCTGTGGAGCAGGCATCGTAAATGATTTGTCATTGCCATGAACCACTGGACTTTCCCTAAGGGCAGAAAGCCTTTCGTTTAAGAGACGGAGCAGGACTCTGGCTGAGGAAGCCCAGAGGCCTCAGCCCCACTCTGAGCTGCCCCTGGGCCCATCCCACGGGTTGTCCCTGAACTTAAGAACCCTCAGCCTTCCCAGAACACAGTGGGAACCGCAGTGCTATGGCCTGTAGGGATAAGAGCACAGGAAACAGGCATTTGATTGCAGGTGTATTTCCTTCACCTCCATGGGGACATCTACCTCCAGTGATCTGTTACCAAGAGTTGGGGGTTGAGGAGGGTGGCATGGAGAGAGCCAAGGAAGGATGGAAGGAAGGAAAGACAGGTGATGGCGCCCCCTGGTGGACAGTGTGTGAGGGCACCCAGGCCGCCTCAGGGCTAGTTAGTGCCTGGGGTGGAGGCTCTGATATACCTCTGAGAAGTCTCAGGGCCAGCCTGGAGCAAGAAATCTAGACCTAGGGGACTTCGAGGTACTCATTCCATATCCAGGCAGTATTTTCTTCTCCTCAGGGTGCTTCTGGCCTTGAATTCTCTGGGCCTCTTTAGAATGGGACCAGGTCTCCCTGACCTCTGGTGTCAGCCTGGCCTAGCTGTGAAGTACCTAAGATGAGGGGAGGGGTTGTGCATGCATGTCACACGAGTGATTGTAGGTCCTCTCTGAGGTCCCCAGGGGTAGCATGAGGTATGCCTGCCCTCTCTCTCTCTCCTTTAGGAATACCAGCATCGTTGCCGCTCCGAGGAGGCAGTGTGGCTTGGTGACAGGAGTTTATCAGCACATAAACTTGGTTTGAATGCCAGCTCCACCATATGCTAGCTGGTCCCCTTAAGTTTATACACCACTGTATTAGTCTGCTCAGGCTGCCGTAACAAAATAGCACAGATTGGGTGGCTTAAATGACAGAATTTTTTTTCTCACAGTTCTGGAGGCTGGAAGTGCAACATCAAGGTGTTGATAGGTTTGGTTTCTTCCATGGCCTCTGTCCTTGGCTTGCAGATGGCCATCTTCTTGCTGTGTCCTCACTTGGTCTTTTCTCTGTGTTCACGCATCCCTGATGTCTCTTTCTCTTCTTATAAGAACTCTAGGCCTATTGGATTAGGCCCCGATCCTTATGACCTCATTTAACCTTACTTTAAAGGCCCTGTCTCCAGATAACAGCCATGCTGGGGGTTAGGACATCAACATATGAATTCTGAAGGGACACAGTTCAGTCCGTAAAAACCACCCTGTGCCTCAGTTTCCTCATCTGTAAAATAAGAATAGTAATAACATCTATCTCTTATGTTGCCATATGGATTAAGTAAGTTGATTAAATATGTAAAAGAAAGTATCTGGCGTATACATACCTGTCCCCTGTTCCTGGCATAGGAGTCCTAAAACCCTTATAGTTTCCTAATTGATAGGAGCATCTTTTGTTCTAATATTTGGTCTTTGACCTCGTTTCCCAACACAGGGTTCCTAAATCCCTTGGAATTTCCTGGGTGGTAGCAGTGTCTTTTGTTCTAATGATTGATCCTTGGTGGGCTCCTGGATGGAAACTGGTCACCAGAATGACCAAGCCGTGATTAGAAGCTTGGAATTTTCAGCCCCATTCTCTAGAGAGGAGAGAGGGGCTAGAAATGGAGTTAATGACCCATCATGCCTGTGTGATAAAGCCTGCATAAAAATCCCAAAAAGTACGTGGTTCGGAGAGCTTCTGAGCTGGTGGACATGGGGAGGTGCTGGGAGAGCAATGTGTCCAGAAGCTGCATCCTCCTCCCCACATAGCTTGCCCTTTTCCGTCTGGGTGTTCCTGAATTACAGCCTTTTATAATAAACCAGTGATCTAGTAAATAAAATGTTTGCCCCGGTTCTGTGAGGCACTCTAGAAAATTAATTGAACCCAAAGAGGAGGTCATGGGAACCTCTGATCTATATAGCCCATTGTCAGAAGCACAGGTGACAGCCTGGCCTTGTGATTGGCGTCTGAAGTGGGAGGACAGTCTTGTGGACTGAGCCCTTAACCTGTGGGATCTGATGCTATCTCCAGATAGTGTCAGAATTGAGTTGAATTGTAGGGACACCAGCAGGTGTTGTAGAGAATTGCTTGGTGTGGGGAAAAGCCTCCCCACATTTGGTGACCAGAATGTTCTGTGTGAGGAGTAACAGAGACACACAAGACAAGTGAGCTTATCCTACTCAGCGTGTAATGTGTACAGACACTCCTAATGAATGCGTGTGTGTGACACTCTTGTCTGCCACCTCAGTCTTCCCCCACTCCCACCCCCTCCTTGCCACCACATTGACAAATGTTAGGACTAAGTATGACTGCCACAGAACCCCAAGCCAGGTTTTTCAGAATGTTTTATGAAACCTTTAACTTGCCAGGCTTCCTTTAGGAGTCTGTTTTCTCTTCTCAAAAATAAGGGGAATACCTCTTTGACTTGGTTGTGAGAATTAAACTGAATTAATCAGATAACTAATAAAGCACCTCTAACATAGGAGCTCCATAAATGGAAATTCCCTCCCTCCTCATTCTAATTCTGAAATCCCCTCTCCTAAGAGCTAGTGAGAATACATATTGACGTCATGAGTTCATTGCCACACAAAAGTGCATATCTTGTGTCTTGAATGAAAAGCCAAACACATTGATGTCATGATTTCAGTGCTGCGCAAACTGGATCTTAAATTAAAGCCTAAATCTTGGGCAGTGGCACTGTCCCACTCCCCACTGTGGCCTCCGACCATCAGCCTTTGTGCACCTCCTCCCCCCCCTCCCTCCTGCCGCTTGAGGGGACAGGAAGGAGCCCAGGCTACTGCCCACCCAGTTGGACTGTCTCATCCTTCCCAGAGAGACCTCTCAGGGAGAAAGGATGGGGAGTGTTTGTTTCCCCTGAATTAGAGTGTTCGGGAAGCAAAGACTCACCAGCGACAGTTAAATATTTAAAGTACGTGCAGAACCACGTCTCGGTCCACTCCAGTGTGACCACCCTCGCGCATTCTCTCCAGCACATCGATGGTTCAAACCTCGGTTCCTGTAAATCTCAGAGTGATTGCTTTTCTCAGTGTGTGGTGGCGAGTCAGCGAGCGCCTTCTATACAGCAGAGGGAGCAGTTGAGGAACAGCCATTGCAGGCAGGGGCTGACTCGGGAAAGACACTGAGAGGGAGAAATAAAGACGCGTCTGCTTTGAAAGAATCCTTCCATTTTCATTTAAGGATTTAAAATCACTGAAGCCTTTAACCTCGGAAACCTGCATGGCTCCACGTGGCGTGTGAGGGAAGATTGAAAGCACTGCTTCTTAACTGTGAAACATCTACCCCTTCTTGTGCTAAATAACTTAGCTTTGAGTCCCTATAATTGTGCATGCTCTGAGGCATTTCCCAAATATAGGAAACACGGTGGGAATTCCTGCCCCCTGACCTTGCAAGTTTCCAGAGCATTTGCTAGGGATGGAGCCTATTATTTACTAGAGACAGAGGTGACCCAGCTGGGAACCAGCCTCCGTGAACCGACCAGCCGGTAGTGGGGCGAGTAGATAGGCGAGGAGATGGATGTCATAGACAGTGCTTCAATTATAGATCAGTCCTTAGTGCCTGGCACCTTGTGAGCATGCCGTGGATGTGAGCTGTAATTATGACTGTCCTCTGTGTGGAAGAGCCCGTCAGCATAGAATGTTAGCATAGGGTGTACTTTTCCAGTAGGGTTGTCTTGTTCTAAAAAATAGGAAGGGAAGAGAATTAAGTAAATGGCACTAGTGGGCCCAGGGCCCCAAGGGGCCAAGCATCTTGTTTTCTGCCCGAATGCTCACTGTGTTGCCCACAGTTGAAGAGAAACAGCAGGAACAGCAGAAGCCGTCATTGAGGTCAGTTTAGAAATGCTCCTGGGTCCCCCTGGCTGCCGAGGTCGTTGCCACGCTGAAAAATTAATCAGCCTGATTCCTTGCTTCAGCCGCATGGAGAACTGGGTCACGCTCCACTCCGGAGTCCCCAGACACCTCTCCGGCAGAGCCCACTGAGATGCTGGATTTGGAAAGCATTGTACTGTTTCAAAGAAAAGCAATAGCAAATAAAGTCTAATTTTATTTCAAATTGCGTCCATCACAACAATGACGTATGTTCCTACACGTAATGACCACAAATACCGATTTACTGAAGACTTCCCTGTTATGGAGACAACGTCCAAGGGGAAGATTTTGAACCTTGAAAAGCCTATGCATTTTTAGAACAGACTCTGGGAAAGTCGTTTGAGGTCACAGCCCTTTGCGTCCTGGCTGCTTTATTTCTCAGTGAAATCTGGACGGGTCAGAAGACTGGCCTCTGGGAAGAAATCAGTCCGTGCTGTCTGGTACTGGCAGTCACTGGGAAGTGACAGGGAGAGAGCTGTTCTTAACTCTCAGGGGAATGTCCCAGAATGCCGGATCTCAAAGGCAACGAACGTACCCTAAGTGGCTCTGTTATTCTGGCCACCAATATGAAATAAAAAAGGATGCTATCACTGATCACGTGTGGGCTATATGATTATTAAAAGGTCCTTCTTCCTAGTCACATGTAGCAAGAATACATGCTTTGTTTCCACCTGACCCCAAGAACACGGGTATAAAAGGTCCCCACAGAGCAGTTCTGCGTGACTCAGACAGCAGGCAGATCACCACTCCTTAGGATCCAGGTGAGACAGGCTCGAATCCCAGCCCCAAATCCTCTGGAAGTCCGTGCGTCCTCCCCACAGCTCTGCCCATTCCCTGGGGCTTATGTTTGTCTTGGAATGACTTCCTATCTCCACTCTGAGGCTTTTGCCTGTTACTTCTTCTCTGCCCAGCACTTCCCAAGGGGCGGGTACACCCTTCTCTTTAACTCCCCTGAAACGTCCACCATCTCTTTGTCATAGCCTTTTGCTGGAGCATCAAGGGCAATATCGAGGGGGCTTACGTTGAATGAAAAACAGTCACTGGTTTTATAAACTGGGTATAGGACTTCCCTCGTCCTTAGAAGTCATTCAGACACACCTGCCTTCAGAGGTTGTGCTCCCCCAGAGGTTGTGCTGCCCTCAGAGGTTGTGTTCCCAGAGGTTGTGCAGCCTCTTCGTGTTCCCCCTTTTACCCTCTCATACCCATTTCTTCTGTTCTCCCCTAAATTCTGGATCATTTAACTATTTTCCTGATTCTCTTCTCAAAAAAGAACTCTGATGCCAAATAGAAAGCTTTTTCTACCCTCAATGCATGTACCATAATTGACGTCTCGGTGAGTGAGTACTCTGGTAGCCAACCTCCTTGGAATTCTTTTAAAGTACTTCATATTCTCAGAGCCTTTGGAAAGCTCGTGAAAGCTTTGGACCTTCTTTCCATAATATGTGAACCTGCACACAATTGGCATATATTTTCAGGAGGTTTAGAATTTCCTGAAGCCCATTCATGGATCTCCCAGGTCCTCGGCTGGCCCTGTGTCTCGCCCTGCCCCCAGCCACCCAAGGTGCATCCTTAGGGACGTGGGATCACTAGTTGGAGAAACAAAACAGGATTGACTGGCTGGCTGTTGGCAGCCTTCCCTAATCCTGGTGCATTTGGCAGGGATCAGATACCTTGGGAAAACAGTGGCCAGCTTTTCTCAACCATCTCCTTTGGGCCAGGCCCTATAAAGGTACTTGGCATAAACCCTCGTATTTAATCATGCCAGTACCTGGGAGGTCTGTACCATTATCCTCACTGTAGCAGGTGAGGAGACTGAGGCTCACCAAGATTAAGTAACTTGGCCTGGATCACATGGCTAATAAGTGGCCAACCTGGAATTTGATCCCAGGTCAGTGACTTGAAGACCTGGGTCCTAAGACACTATGCTCACTTCCTCTCCCCAGCACACCATTGTACTTTATGCATCTTGGTTCCTGTCAATGGAGCTGTGTGACCTTTGGTGTCACAGCCAAATGAATATGCCTTTCCAGTTTTTTGAAATACTACTCAGAGCAGAGCGTTTGGTCTGTTTGGTTCATTGACGTATCTCCAGTGCCTGGCATATAGTAGGATTCAGTAGATATTTGTTAAATGTATGAACCCATCCATCCTACAAGGCTCAGCTCGGCAGCACATCCTTCAGGAAGCTGTCCATACTCTCTCTGAGTTAAATACTCCTCCTTCCATGAGCAACCGCCATGCACGGTGCCTCTGTGTCCTGTTATTTCATGTTGCCGTGCTGCAGATTCCCACTTCACATCTGCTCCGTTACAAGTTCTCAAGAGTGGAGCTGTGTCTGACCCATTTCTCGATGTCTCCAGGAACTCATAGGCACCTAATAAATGTTTATTGACTTGAATGCACAGTTGTTATTGTGCTGCAGGGTAATTAGGCTGAAATGGTAAGTAATTCCTATAAATGAGTGTTAATTAGGATTACACTTGTAACACTAGACCAAATTGTAACTTATCTCTATGAACTTTTTGTTGTTGTTTTTGTTAAACTTTATTTTGACACTATTTTTTTAAACATTGGACTTTTTTCTTTTCTTTTCTTTTCTTTTTGCTGAGGAAGATTATCCCTGAGCTAACATCTGTGCCAGTCTTCCTCTACTTTATATATGGGACGCCACTACAGAATGGCTGATGACTGGTATAAGTCCACACCCAGAATCCAAGCCTGCAAACCCGGGCCGCTGGAGCAGAGTGTGCCAAACTTAACCACTATACCACAGGGCCGGTCCCTTTTTTAGTTTTTTAATATCTTTAATTTAGTGTTGCTGTGGATTCAAGGATCGTTTACCTTTTTGTCATTATCCCTCAGTGGTTATAGAGCACCCACTGTGTTCTGGGCATTGAAGGTGCAGCTTCGTGGACAGTAACTCATTTAAGCCCCATCTTTGCTGCTGTGCACTGAGGCGGGCCCATCTCTGGATGGGGGCGAGGCTTATGCCCCGCTCTCTAGTAACTCCACTTCCCTCATCTGATCTCCCCGTGTCCCATCCTTGTCCTACCTTATGGTGCGGGGACGAGGACCCCCAGTTTTCTGCCAGCATGCTCTCATCTTTCTCGCCCTCCTGAAAGCTCAGGGGGAGGAAAAGTGGAGGGCCTGTGGGAAAACAAAGAATGAAAAGAGAGTCTCCTGGAGCCAGAGAGAAGAGAAGAAAGTGAACATTTGCCGAGGGCCTACGACGTGCCCGCTGCTTTCCCTTCCTCCTTTCCTCTGGATCTCCTGGAAGCTCTGGGAGCCTAGTAGTTGTATCATTTTTTAACTGAGTAAACTTAGATTCGTGGTGGCTGAGCACCACTGATGTGAGTATCAGAATTTGAACCCAGCACCATCTGGCCACAGAACCCGAGGCTTTGCCCTGTTCCGTCCCTCTACGCATGATTGGGACGTCTGTCTCTGTTAATACAGGACTCACAGAAAGAGAGGTTGGAGCAGGATGTGTGTTTCCAACCTAGATATGACAACTTGATTCCAGTGTGGGGGGAAGAGAGAACAGGTGGGAGAGAAGGAGGCCTCAGGCCGAGAGCTGTGTCCCTTCTAAGGCGGCTGTGACCCCATCCCCTTCAGTGCCCGTGATAACCAACAACAGCAACAGGAGCAGCAAACTCTATCCAGTTGATCCTCCCAACATGTGGCAGGCTGTTGTGAGACAGCTGTTTTTAGTATCCACATTTTACAGATGAGGAAGCTGAGGCTCTGAGAGGTGAACTAACTTGCCCAAATAGTAAGTGGCAGTCCTGGTATTTCAACCCAGAGTTCACTTTCAGGACCAGTCTGAGGAAAGCATGACTGTGGGACCATCTGTCTACAGCAGTGGTTCTCAAAGTGTGGTCCCCAGACCAGCAACGGCAGCATCCCCTGGGAGCTTGTCGGAAATGCAGATTCATGGGTCCTACCCAGACGGACTGAATGAGAGACTCTGGGGATGGGGTCTAGTTTTCTGTGTTTTAACAAAGCCTTCCAGGTGGTGCATTCACATGTAGTATGATCCACACATCTCCTTCACATGTTAGCTTTGGCTGAAATCTGTTAGACCAGAGAAATCTTTGAGATCCACACATAGAAAAGAGTTAAAATTTATCAGTCATCTAGTAAACACTTATTGGGTTTTTACTATACGCCAGGCGCTATGCTAAGCACTTTGCCTGCATCCTCTCATTTAGTCCTCACAGCTATAAAGCTTAGGTAGTTATTATTCCCATTTTACAGATGAAGAAACTGAGACTCTTAGAGACCTGAAGTGACTTCCCCAAAGTCACCAGCTGTTAAGTAGCAAAGTTGCAACTTGAATCCAGATCCATCTGGTGACAGTTCATACTCTGAATCCTTACTCATTTTTGCCCTCTTGCTAAAAAGCTGTTAAAGTATGAACATCAGTTAAAGTGCAAGTTGGGTTTTCTTTTTCCAAAAATTGAGAAAGTACTTTAAAAGTCAGATTGATTAATTTTTTATTGAAGTTTTTTTTGAGGAGGATTAGCCCTGAGCTAACTACTGCCAATCCTGTTTTTTGCTGAGGAAGACTGGTCCTGATCTAACATCCATGCCCATCTTCCTCTACTTTACACGTGGGACGCCTACCACAGCATGGCTTTTGCCAAGCAGTGCCATGTCCACACCTGGGATCCGAACCGGTGAACCCCAAGCCACCAAGAAGCGGAACGTGTGCACTTAACCGCTGCACCACCGGGCCAGCCCCTATTAAATATTTTGATTGAATATTGTGAGCTCTCCCCATACTCTGAAACAAATGTTTATTCCCAGAGCTGACTACATTAAGCATCGTTTTTTCCTGAGATTAAGGAAAAGTGGTGGTGGTTATAAGCCTTCCTGGCCACACGGGGGCAGCACCAAACAGTGCAGGTTGCTCTTTGCCTCTTGGTTCTTTGGGGGGAGGCCGAACTCGCCGCCTGATAGAGCTGGGTTATTCCCCATACACTCAGTTATTCCCCGTGCACCTGTTACCTCTCACTTTGGCCACGTAGACTGGTGGTGAAGGTTTTCAGATCAGAAACTAAATTACAACAACAGCAGGACTGCACAAGAAAAATTGCTTACGTTCATTGTAATAATGTAGTCAGAGGTCCTGCTTTCTTTTTATCAGCAGGACAAAACAGTATACAGTGGGCCCTCTGTATCCACAGACTCTGCATCTCTGGATTCAATCAGCCTTGAATCCAAAGGACTATGATGGTCACATCTGTACTGAACGTCTACAGGCTTTTTTTCTTGTCATTGTTCCCTAAATAACACAGTATAACAACTATTTACCTATAATTTACATTGCATTAGGTATTACAAGTAGAGATGATTTAAAGTATACAGGAGGATGTGCGTAGGTTATATGCATATACTACCCATTTTATAAAAGGGACTTGAGCATCATGGATTTTGGTATCTGCGGGGGTCCTGGACCCAATCCCTGTTCGACAGGAGGGACGACTATACTTTAATGTACTGTTGTGGGGTTGAGAGATTCCCATTTCTCAGTCAAAAAAGATGCCCTTGATTTTTAGTGAGCTTGTTGAGTTTGAAATCCATGCATTCTTGGAATCAAGGGACAAAAAGCAGCCAGTATTCTTTTTTACCTTCCTTGTTGTTAATAAATTCTTTTGAGTATTCACAGATTATAGGATTTGGCAGTAGGCAACTAGAGGAAGTGGGAAAATGTGTTCATGGCTTCTAGTTTCAAGGGCATATGACCATGCATCCCATACTAATACTGTTGTCTTAGGTTCACACCCACCAGCCTCACCAAGATGCTCTACCATTAGCAGCTTCTGTTGATCTTGAACCCCATTTCCACTTGGACGTATCTCACTATCCTTGATCCAAGCTTCAATTTCCATGCTAGAGGCTGAATACACTGGAATTTTGACTACAGCGACTATGATAATTTATTATCCAAACCAGAACACTTTTGAGAGTAAAAAGAGTTGCTCTTAATAATTTTGCCAGAACAACGAACAAACCAGAGCTATCCTGGGGACAATTGGAACATGTGCTCACACTAATTACAAATCTTCTGCTCCTTTCATTTTCCCCCTTTGATGATTCCACTTAATATTTATGTGGCACTGTGTTCATTTTCTCTTTCATTCAACAAATGCTCATTGATTGTTTTCTATGTGCTGGGCTCTTTACCTGTATTATATTGTTTTCTCCTCTGAGGTAACTATTGTTGTTATTCCCATTTTCACAAATGAAAAAACAAAGTTGAGACTTTGTAAATTGCTTGCCCAAGATCACAGTGCTGGTAAGTCAGAGCTCAGATTCGAATCCAGGCCATACGTACTCTTGAGCCATATATACTCAAAGTTATTGACGTCGCCTACTGTGTTCTTGAGCCTTCTTTATGCCTGGCCCCATCTGACACTGTCCTGCCAGTAAAACCTCAGTCATATAGCAGTGTTTAAGAGTGGGAGCCCAGAAGTCAGACTGTCTGGGTTTGAATCCTGAGTGCTTACTAGCCTTGTGCTTCGCTCACTTTCCTCATCTGTAAAATGGGTACAGTAACTTTGTTTCAACCTCAAAGGCTTGAGGTAGGGAGTGAATGAGTTAATACCTTTGACATTCGAACAATGCCTCGTTTGCTATATTGAATGATACAACCATGCTGTGCTTATTTCCTGCTATTTAGGTAGGTTGGGGTTGTATAAACGTTCTCCAAATCAAGAGAGTTTCTGTTTCTTTTCGAGGCAGGAGGGGGCTGCTGGAGATGGTAGATAACAGCATCAAAATGGCAGGCCAGCGGTGGGTGGTGGCATTGTCATTCTACTGACTAAGGACCATGATGGGAAGCGATGAGGGAGGGAGGTGAGTGAGCTACTCCTTGGAGGAAGTGGAAAAGGGGTGCTCATGAGGGCAGAGACCCGGGAAGTTGCGGGTCTTATTAAAACGGGGAACATGTGCTGTGGTGTGCACCTGTGACATACCTGACGTGTCCACCTCGACAATCTCGGTCTGCTCTGGGGCTGAGGAAGCAGAGCTGCAGAAGGGCCAGGCAGACCAGCTAAGAAACGTCCCAGCTGCTGCCTAGAGGCCGGCCCTCAGGTGCTCACAAGCCGGCCCCTGTGCCCGTGGGCATCCTCTTCTCCTTGGAGCAGTTTCACTGCAGCAGATGCACACTGAGGGCATCTCCCAGAACCTCTCCCCAGGACGCAGGGTCCTGAGTAACTCTGCGCTTGTCTCAGGGATGACCTTCTTTTTTTGGTTTGTCTGTAAAAGGCACCGTCTGCACCGTCACACACGGCAGCTGTCCCGCTCCAGGTGGTCACAGTACTTCCCTCTAGGACGTGAGCATCCGCATCCTTTCACCTAAATAGATTGTCTTTGGTATTTTGGTGGTTTTTCCCCTGAGAAAGTATAATTAGCCACTCAGGAAGGAGGCATCCAGTCTGGGCCTGGGGGCTGAGGAGGGGAAAGTTGAACTAGCTGAATGTGCTCACTGTGGGATAGTTGGCTGCATTTTTTCATTTTATTGGGAAGTTTACCTTTGGAAACTTTGTAAGACACTCTTTGGGCGCCAGCCTGTTGTCCTCCTGTCCTGGGAAAGTGGTCTCAACCTGCTGTGCAGGTTGAGGGGGACCCCGGGCCACAGAGAGGGGTGATGGACCCGGGCTGCAGGGTGGGCTGAGGGACCTCAGTTGCGGCCGTCTGCGACCCTGGCGATGACCAGCAAGGTGGATGCTGTAGCCGAATTGCCCTCACGTGTCCCATGAATTTCTTTCTTTGTACATCTTTGGATTTTTTACTTGTTACAATACACATATAGTACTCATTATATTTTTTAAAAAATTGAATATCTGAACTTTTTTTTTTTAAAGATTTTATTTTTTCCTTTTTCTCACCAAAGCCCCCCAGTACATAGTTGTATATTCTTCATTGTGGGTCCTTCTAGTTGTGGCATGTGGGACGCCACTTCAGCGTGGTTTGACAAGCAGTGCCATGTCCACGCCCAGGATTCGAACCAACGAAACACTGGGCCGCCTGCAGCGGAGCGCGTGAACTTAACCACTCGGCCACGGGGCCAGCCCCTTGAATATCTGAACTTTGAAAAGGAAGACAAGGAGCATGATCTCAAAATATCTCTAAATGATAAAAGCAGAAATGGAATTTGTGCTTTAAGTTATCTCACAAGGCCATGGTTCTGCAGGCTTTTTGAGGTAGATGCTATCGGACCTGAGACCTATTGTTGTGAAAGCATGAAAGCACACTTTATCCCATTTTCCTTCATTTCTGGGTATTAGAGAATACATTTTGCTTTATTGTTATTAGAAACAAGTACCTAACATGTATTTAATTCATTCTGTTTCCTATTGTCTTTTTCTAGGTGCTCAATGAGTAACAGACCTTATGGGGGTTGTGTTTCTTACTATAAAAAAAAATCTGCCTTATAATAAATAAAGGAGCTTAGGAATTTTTATACCCAACAGCCCCATAATTCTACTTCTAGTAATCTATTCTAAGAAAAAGATCTGAACACACACACAAAGTTAGGCAAGAAGATATTTATCACTATGTTCTTTTTTCTTTCTTCTTCTCTCCAAAGCCCCCTGGTACATAGTTGTATATTCTAGTTGCAGATCCTTCTAGTTGTGCTATGTGGGACGCTGCCTCAGCGTGGCCTGACGAGCAGTGCCGTGTCCACGCCCGGGATCCGAACTGGTGAAACCCTGGGCTACTGAAGTGGAGCATGCTAACTTAACCACTCGGCCACAGAGCCAGCCCCTTATCACTACTTTTTTTTAATAGCAAAATGTAGTTACAATTTAACTTCCAATAATGGTGGGTTAGATGATTGAACATTATGTAGCAATTAAAGATACATTAAGCATACCTTGCAGAGGATTTTAGGGTAATCTGATAGAGATTGACCTGTGACCAGTGAGTAATTTCCTGCTCTCTGCCTCTGTCTTCTAGTGTTTTGCTGTGCGCTCTCTGGGCTGGGTGGAGATGGCAGAGGAGGACCTCGCCCCTGGTAAAAGTAGTGTTGCGGTCAACAACTGCATCCGGCAGCTTTCCTACTGCAAAAATGACATCCGAGATACGGTCGGCATTTGGGGAGAGGTAAGTAACAGGTGGAAATAAGTAACGGCAGGCTTATTTAGGTTTTGCTTTGGTTCCTGAAATCCCAGACCTCCGGGAGACGCGATGGGGAAGGCATGGAAGGTATTTAGCAGTTGCTTCTTCCCGTGAAGCCAGGTAGTGTAGGCACGGTGATGTGTCTCTGAGCACTGCCAGGTCCCAGTGAGGACCGAGGCCCTGGGAGAGACCATCTCTCAATGTCTAAGTGACAAGGTCTAACCTGGTATCCTCCAGGGATTCATGGATGGACTTTAGGGCCCAGAAACCCCCTAAAATTGGATGTGCCCATATCTAAGAGCAGTTTCCCAGGAAGAAGACCCACGCTTCTCTCAAAGTATCTTCTCAAAGGGGAATGTGTGACCCCCACATACACAGAAAAATTTTGATGCCCCTGCTCTAAAAGTTGACACATTATCCTTTTTAACACATTCTTCACTTATAATCTGAAAATTGACATTATACCTGAGTTTTGGAATCGTTACGTATACTTTCTCACTCTGATCGAAGTAAATTTGTTTTGAATTTAGTTGAGATGATTTCAGAAGGGAAAGTAATAAGTAAAACTGCCAAATTTGTATAACAGTCCTATGAAACAAGAAAAGCCGTATTCCTGCCGTGCTCTGAGACCGTAGAACAAGCCTGGGGAGCGTCCTGGAACGGCGGTGGCTGCGTGAGTCTGCCCCCACGCTCCACCCCCAGTTAACAGAGCATTGGTAGCGGAAGTCTGCTTTTGGGTTGGGCCGTTTGGAGCTCCAGTCACATTTTAGCCTAGCAGCACTGCCATCATGGGAGGAAGCATTCCTTGGTGGAGTCTGTCTGTGGAATGGGGCTGAGTTGCATTGCCAAGCAGACTTTTAGATCCTGGACGCGGGGGAAGAGGCGAAAGAAGGTTCTCCTGTCCAAGAAAAGGATGCTTTTGTGGTATTTGCCTTTACCATCCTTTCACTGCAATACCTCCCACTTCCCACCCAAATACCCAAGCCTCTCTTTCCCACCAAATTATCCACCTGCCTTCAGTCAAAATGCTATTCTGTCAAAGGAACAAATCTCAGCTAGGATTTAGAAGGAAGGTTGGCATAATTTATACTAACATGTGACAGACTGATGAATCCCACCAGATATTTGCCATTTTATAGGAGCTTAGTAAGATTCTAAAGGAATCTCCAATTGGCAGGATTCCAGCAGGAGAGAGCACTCTGTATAGGGATGTGGGAGGCAGCCATGCCTGAAAATCTGCCGTGCCTTCCCCCCCAACCCACCTAGGCCGTTCTTATTTTTCTCAGTTCTTTCCTCTCCTTCTGAAACAATAAATTCATCAGGCAGTGTTTCTAGTTCGTTGTGTATAAAGTACAGCTCAGCGCTTAGGGTTATGAGCTGTGACTTTTTGCCATGCCTCGCCACACACAGCACAACTCCTTAAATGTTTGTTGAATGGCTGACTGGAAATAAAATCATGACTTTCAGATGAGTGTTTCATCTTTAGATGACATCTGCATAAGCACTGGCTGTTTTGGTAACAAAAACCAATTAGCAGGACTTTACACTGGTCAACCAGAAGCTGCTGTGTGCTGATGAGAAAACTGAAGGGGTCTATGTGGGAAGACGTGAGTGTGCCAGATGAACTCAAGAGAAGCCACGAGGTGTTTTCATTCGGGGACACTCCACACTCACCTAGCCCTTCTCATTTTAGATTACTGGCTGGAAGTTGTCACTGGTTCTGTCGAATATGCAAGGATTGTCAGCAGAGTTAGTTGATGAACTTGGCCTCTTTTGCATTGAGGGGACCAGTTGTGGTTTCTAAACTGAATCAACCCAAAGGAAATGCAACGCCCAGCTCGAGGAGCGCAGACTTGAGGAGCGCAGACTTGACCTCGCTATGGGTCACATCCTACAAAGCCTGTTTAACATATCAGGTGATGATGTCGGCGAAAACAAAGCCTTTCAGAGTCTGTTAGTACCTGCAAGGTGTTTGCCACGAAGCAGCCACACAGAAGAGAGTGGGAGTTACCAGGTGGCAGTTGTACTGGGGGCCACTCACCAGTGGGTCTGGCTGAAGATCTCTTTTAGGCTGCAGTCAATGCTCAATTCCTGCTAGGAAGGGATAGAGAGAGGAGGAGAAGAAGGCACCAGAACCCCCAGACAGCTCTCAGTTATCCCAGAGCAAACCACCTGGAAGGCCCCTGGGGGACCTGGGACCTGCTCCACCCTCTGGTTTGCAGCTTTCCGGGGCTCTCTGATCATGTGGCTCCTGAGCACCACTGCGTGACAGCCCTCAGCTAAAGGCTGGAGGGAAGGAGCCCCGCCTCTAGTGAAAGGGTTGGGTGGGGGACTGCGGCCCACCTCTGTAGCTTGGCTCCTCTCCCCGGCTCTGCCAACTGTTGCTTAGTTACTGGCCAGTTACCCCCCTCTGTGAGGTGCTGGGAAACTGAATCTTTCCAGGACCTGCACCTCAGTCATGATTAATCTACAAACTGGGTAATTAAGAGTTGGCTTTTTGCCCAGGGTCTGGATACAGCTGTGACCTTGGAGTGTCCGCGCACTGGCCCTGCCCTACATCGAGCAGCATGAGCTGCAATTCCCCGACAAAGACGATGGGGGCGACGTGGGTCCGAGGCGGCCTGCAGCCTGTTGCTCCAGGCTCTGCGGAGTCTGCGCAGCTGCAGGTCTGCCCAAGTTGAGCTTTCTGCCAGTGCTCTCATCTGGAAATGGCTTTCCTGCCCTTTGGGAAGGTTTCAGGTCCTCCTGGATCTCAACTGTAGACTCTCATCTGAAACAGTGGCTGGCAGAGGCCCGAGATACCCGTTTCTGCCCCTAAACAGCAGAGCGTGTGTTCACTCTGAGAACCTTGGATGGGAAACTAAAACATTGTTCTCAAGTTCACATGCTCCGCTTTGGCGGCCCGGGGTTTCAGCGGTTCAGATCCTGGGCGCGGACATGGTACCGCTCATCAGACCATGCTGAGGTGGCGTCCCACATAACACAAGCAGAGGCACTCACAACTAGGATATACAACTATGTGCTGGGGGGCTTTGGGGAGAAGAAGAAGAAAGAAAAAAACTGGGGGGGGGGGGCGTCATTCTCAAAACGAGACCAAAGAATGCTTCATCTGTCCGGCTTTGAGATTTGAAGATGCATCGACACACCTCATCGTTCTGCCCAGCTGGAACTCTGTGGCTTCAATGCCACAGCGTCTGGGCTGACTGGCACCTTCAGGAGACACGGTCTGTCAGTTGTACAACAAATGTTCGCTAATTTCATAAAACGATGCCTGAAGGTTTGCAAGGGGAATGAAGTTGAGCTTAGCATTCCTACCATCAAAGAGCCAATACAGATGGAGGACAGGAGACCAAAACTTGAAACCCTGAAGAGCGATGCCACGGACATGGAGGGGTGGCCTCCCCGTGTTGGTATTAGGATAGCGCCCTTGTAGCCGAAGGCATCACAGCTTCCCTGTCAGACCTTGAGCGAGTTACTTACCCTTTAAGCCTCGGTTTCCCCTGCTGCTAATTGGAGATGGTAACAAACCAAGTTCTCAGGCCAAGTTAGAGAGTTCCTGAGCCAGTGTACCTTAAGCACGTGGCGTAATATGTGAGATGTGATAAAGTCATATAAATGTTAGTGATTGTCATACCGAGAAACGTCACAAAGCTGTACCTGCTTTCTGCAGCCAAATCACACAGATGGGAAATGGCGTAAAAACTGAGAAGAGACGGACACCATTGTGGGCCCATGAAGGCCGTTACGGGGATGCCTGGCCGGGTCTGACTCGAGAGGAAGGAATGGGGAGAGAGGGCTTCTGAGAGGACGACGGGCGTGGAGTTGGTACGAGACCAGATTCTCCAGGGAACCCACCATTAGCCTTTTTTCTTAAAGATTCAGAAGTGTAAATAATTAAAAATAAGAGCCAGCTAAAAAGCAGACTGAGGGACACATTTCAGAGGACTTGGAAAGAGAAATTGGGTGTATGAGGGGACTATGAAAGATTTATGAATATTTTAGTCAGAAGAGGATGTTTCTCTCATAGGAAAACAAGTTATAGACCCAAGGGGTGGCTTCTTTTGCTCATTGAAATGACATCCCTAGATAGCCACAAACATCATGAGGATGTATAACTTCATGAGGAAGGTGATATGTTTTCTCATTGACTCCCAGGGGAAGGATATGTACCTGATCCTGGAGAACGACATGCTCAGCCTGGTGGACCCCATGGACCGCACCGTTCTCCACTCGCAGCCCATCGTGAGCATCCGCGTGTGGGGTGTGGGCCGCGACAACGGCCGGTGAGTGCCCTGTGGTGGTGCGGTCATTCGTCACCGCAACAGGTGCCCCACTTTTAGCTTAACACCAGAGTGTGGGCCCGCTGTTATTACACTTCACTGCATGTGAAAGTTGACAGTAGACTCTCTTTAGAAATGTAAAAAATTAAAGCACATCTCTGTTTTCCTGCCTCATAAACCCTCCAGCCTACTCCCCTTCCTGGTTTCTGGACCTCAGACCGTTGTCAACTCTGGATCCTGCCTGGAGTTCTGCGTCTTTCTCCCCCTGCTCATCCTCATTCACCTTAGTTCCCGCCTCACCCAGGCTTCTGAACCCCCTGCCTTTTTTCTCTCTCTCTTCTCTGCAGCCTGGTTTAATCCTTTATTCCATTCAATTGAGTGTCAGCCATTGCAGACACCCTCCTGTTGGTATTTTCTTCTCGAATGCTTGCTTGAAGGGAGAGGTTGTGCAAGCTTTAATCACAAGCTTCAGATCATTAAATCATGACGATCAGGCACTTCTGGGGTTTGGGGTTGGTTTAACTTTTTTAATACTTGAAACGTCTGGCCATATCAAAATTCCATTCAATGTGTATTTTTCTGAAATTCTACTGAAAATTTGTTATTTACAGCAAGTGCTTCTTACTTAGATGTGTTGCGAATTTTCTGTTCTCCAGGATGACTGGAAACAAGGAGTTTCTGATTTTCAAGTACATATTCTAACTAATAAGGTGACAGTTACCACAGACATCATCCTTGGATACCATTGTTTAGTAATAGGGCTACATTAAGTGCACTTAACTCTTAAATTATACTTAGTCCTTGGCAAGTCTCGAGGTACCTGAGGATCTCGTAGCATTTAGGGAAGAACTATAGGATGATTAGTTATTGCTTTGTTGAAAATGGACAAGAGCATTGCAGCAGCGGCTGAAAATCCCAGATGACAGAGATGGCTCTCCTGGGCTCGTGGTTCTAATACTGGGCGTTCTGGTTTGTTGGGGCGTGTAGTCCTCTCTCGGGAGCTCTGCTTTGGCTTATCCCAGCCTTTGTCTACGAAGGCCGGGCATTAGTGGATTTGATCATCTTTTGATTCAGTTCCAAGTCCTAAGTCAGAAAGGAAAATGGTTAAGCATTCATCAGGCAAAGAACAAGCATTTTTGCTGGAACCAGATGTGAGAAATGGTCTGCAAAGGAGAGAACTGAAGTGTCCTCCAGCTGCTGATTGGATAAACCTTCCTGGGAGCACAGTTGTGTCTTTAAGCGCTTGTAACAGTATGAACAGTGACAGCTGGGCCAGGTGCTTTGGGGGGAATGAGTGGATAGATTATGCATACACACCTGTCATTCACTTGCTTGGCAGAGCTGTAGCGCTGGAGTTGATGCGTTGACATGAATTAATTAATTTTACAAGGAAAATACCTGCTGATGTTTCTTCATCATTAAAAACACTTAGCCTTGATGGAAGGGTGTAAGATGCTTGATCCTGCCCTGGTTTCTGTCCTCTAAGTTTGTCTTTAAGGCAGGAGCCAAGGTGAAGATCACTATATACATGTACAACTAGAAGGGATCGCAGTTTCTTAAGGTTAAGTTGTGAGGGGATTTTATTGTTAGGTTTTCAGTTCACCCCAGCTCTTCAAAGTGAGGCCAAATGCTACACGTTCAGGGAGAAAAAAATGAGTCAAACTCCAGTTAACAAAATCGTCCAAGCTCTGAGACTCAGTTTCTTTCATCTGTGAAATGGGGATCATCATAATGACCACAAAGCAAGTGTGGATGTGCCTGAGTGTGTGTATAGTAATTGGCCCAGTGATGGGCACATGGCAAATGCTTAATGAATGTTAGCTCTTGACTTGTTAAAGCAACATACACTAGCAGATACAGCTAATTACATGGCTTCCTTTTATAGACGGGTGTGGAGTATGGTGGGGTCAAACCTCAGGGAGGTTTCAAGGACAGTTTATCATTTGATACATAGGCTGAGATGTTGTACCAGACACTATGAGTTCAGTTGTCCTGCAAAGCACGTAGAGGCCCCACACCCCCTACCCCCTAATGATATCAGTGTAAATTAGGTTGCATTGCCTTGGTTATGTTTTTGAAACGTGGGCTGTGTTACTCATGTTTTTTAAACCACTTCTTACTCTTACTCAATGTTAGCAGAGAGGTATAATTTAGAAATCCACTCAGGGTTCCACATCAGCTGTCAGGACCTCAGCGAGCTCATGTAGTGGTTGGGGGCCCTTGAGCCGGATTGCTTTTGGAAGGAGTAAATTAAAAAGTAAGTTTGCCAATGAAAGGTTCTGTTTCTTCCCATTGGTCCCCTGAGTTTTCATTCCCTAGAAGAAGGGGCCTTTGTATTCCTACTTTTTTTTTTTTTAACTTACTTTTGCTTTTGATTCTTTTTTTTTTTAACAGCAATTTACAAGAGCAAATTCAATTTGTAATGCTGCAGAGGAAAGGGGTTTTCACTTTGCATGAATAAAACATAAAAGTGTTTCATTTTGCTTGAGAAAACGAGCCCATTTCGCATTCTCTTTTGTAGCTTTCCTTGCTGAGAAAATGGAATCTCTTAGGGGATTTCTTGATGTGGTTAAAGTGAAGAGGAAAAGTATGTGTACCAGAGGCTGGAAGGGTGCAGAATCTTTCTTGAAATTCAAAATGTCTCACTGAGCCATGTAATTTCAAAATTTATAAAGTTATTTTGGATTTAGCATTTTCTTAAGGTTTTCAAGTGGATTTGGTTTGCTCTAAGGAAATTTCTCATGGGGTAGGTTTACTTTGGGTGAGGAGGTGATCAGCCGTGAGGCCCTGCACTGATCCCCAGGGTTGATTTGGAGACGCGTCTTATTACGAATGGCTGAGGAGTTGCAGCCACATCAGGGGACAGTCCTCTGTGGGGTGTTGGTGGTTGTGGGACTGAGCTGAAGTTTCTGTCTTGTTCTCCAGAGGTATTTGCGTTTGCATTATTGCCTGACAGAGGGGGAGCCCCCTCCTCTCTCTCGGCTATTCTGTACTTTGGGTCCTTTTCATCATAGTGAGATAAATGTCAAGGCTCCCGGACACGGAAATGAAAGGGGTGAAAGGGGTTCCTGAGCCTTGTATTTCCAATCAAGGCAGCCCTGGGGAGCACCCAGCTTGATCTGCTTGGCTCCTGCCCACTGTGGGGGGCCATCGTCATGTGTGTGAATGGCTCTGGTCTCAGAGCTGGCATTTTGCCCCCAGTGGCCAGGGCAGACAACTGCAGCGCCACTTCTCATCTTGTCTCTGTGGGCCTGCCAGGCCACCATTCCAAGGATGGATGGGAGGGATTTCATGACCCTGTTTCAGGGGTCCGTGCTGATTCCCGACCACAGCTCTCTTCTTACTCATTCAGCCCCTGGGAAGCAGCTTTCTCCTTATTCTTTTATAGAGGTATCAAAAGCAAGCAAACATAGTTTCCGAACATAGGGGAGTTTAAACAGGGACTTTCCTCACCTCTTGTGACAGATATGGGTCTGTCTTCTGGGAAGGGCCAAACAGATCCTTGGGTGTGTTGCCAACAGGCAATAGGGTCTGCTAATCCCATCTGTTTCCCATGAGAAAGGCAAATGGGTGAATGGTATAGTTGAAGGGTTTCAGACCCCATAAGTGGTGGGTGACTTCCAGGTGGGTTTCCCAGGTGACTTCCATCAGTACCATAGAGCACTGATCAGGTAAGATGTTCATAGACTTTCCTTGAGGAAAAAAAAAGATCCTAGGGTCATTTGGGAAACTGGGTTAAACATAGTGCGACAGGCCCCTTTACCCTGGCCCTTCACGGAGGTTTTCCTATGCTCATGTGCGCTGGAACCCTTTTCTTCATGGAAAGGCAGTCACGTGGAATACACTTTGGGAAATGCTGCTCTGGTCAGTAAACTCATTGATTTAAATTAGTGGCAACAGTAGATGGCTGCTTTTGTTTTTAAGAAAAACTGGAATTCCTTTTAATAAATAACTGTTATAAGTGGAGACTGGTGGGCCTGCTCCAACAAAGGTAAAATTCCTTCGTATTTAGTAGCAGCTATTACAGCCACGTGCACATGTGCTTTTTAAAAAGTGCTTTCTTATGCAGGTTACATGTTGACCCCGTGATATTGTTTACGCTTATAGTTTGCTTAGCAAAGCCTCTCTTCCTAGAAGCAGTTTTATACATCCCTTTCCTGTTTTTGGTAAACAATTTTTAACAAAATTTTACCATGTGGTAGATTATTCATAAATTTCCAAGTGACTTTATCTTTGACTTAATTGCTTTATCTGATTAAGATCTCCGGGAACTTTTATCTAAAGAATACAGTAAGCCTCAAGTGTACTGAGTATTTCTTTCATATTCTCTTTCCTAGAATATTCCCACCTGGTTTTATCCACCAAGACCCTGGTGTACGCTGTTTTAGAAGGCAGTTGCCACACGTAGTTCATACTCTTCTTTTCCTGCCAGTGTTGTCTTGTTTTGATTTCTGTTGAAAAACACTGCTTAATTTTAGGGCGGGGGGAGAAGGGGAATGTGGAGAGTCCTGAGTATTACTGGAGTTATTAAAATATGCAAAACTTTAACTCAGAGGGTTTTAAATTTAAAAGATGGTTTAGTAACCATTGTCTTTCAACCTCTTTATTTTAGAGATTAGGACTGTAGGCCAGGAGGGTGTGGTTTACCTTAGATGACCCGCCTAGTGGTGGCAGGGCGAAGAACAGAGTCCTGGTATTTTCCTCTGTCCAAGCAGGACACTCCTCTGTTGATCCTGACAGGAGATGATAGATGGTCTAAAATAACCTGGAGTCGGTGGGGAGACCAGACTCTACAGCCTGGTCCCTGTCCTTAAGGATCTGCCTTCTTAATTGATGAGAGAAAACTGCAAGTGTGGATTGAAAACAGGGGTGGAGGAGCCGGCCCGGTGGTGCAGCGGTTAAGTGCACACGTTCTGCTTCCGTAGCCCGGGGTTCGCCAGTTCAGATCCCGGGTGCAGACATGGCACCGCTTGGCAAGCCATGCTGTGGTGGCCGTCCCACATATAAAGTAGAGGAAGATGGGCATGGATGTTAGCTCTAGGGCCAGTCTTCCTCAGCAAAAAGAGGAGGATTGGCAGCAGATGTTAGCTCAGGGCTGATCTTCCTCAAAAAAAAAAAAAAAAAGCAGAGTTTGACCAACTATGCCCCAAGCTAAGATTGGTTTTTGCACCTTTACTGGATTGTTTACAAAAAGGAAAAAAGAATACACCCATGGGAGACCCAGGACAGCCCAACTCTTTACAGAAAGAGCATTAGAGTAATAATGCATTCAGAATACAATTAGCGACCTTTGTGGCTGGTGTAGGAAGTCACTGTAGAAAAGGCAAAGTCCTTTCCACCAGCTCTCTCCTTTCCCACTGGCATCTCAGTTCTGCCAGCTTTTCCTGGGGTCCCTGTAAGCATTGCTCAGCCTCACTGCTGCTCCTAGAGCTAAGCCTTTGTGTACTGAATAGGGGCCAGGCTATGGCACCAAGTGCTCTGAAGTCCACTGGCTGAATACAAGAGATTGGTTCTCCTGTAGCAGTCTGCAGCGGGTGGTACCATTGGAGGGAGGTAGCCCTGTGGCCCCTGGGCCCCGGCTTCTTCTAGATTGTTGCTCTGCTGTCCCTCCAGTGTTGTCCTAGTCTGACCAGGCTGAGGGACCTGGAACTTGCATACCTCATATTGTGCTCACATTCTGTTCATATCTCATTAGGACTCTGGGAATGGAGTTTCTAGCTGGGTCGAGAATTGCCAAGTTAAAACTATTATCAAAAAAGAAGAGGTGAAATCACTAGCATTCTGACGCAGTCTGAAAATAAATCACTGCAGCTTTCCTAGCCTGTTGCTTCCTCTGCCAGGTACTAAGCTGCTGTCTCTCAGCTTCGAACCCACCCTTCTCTGCTCTGCTTTGTGAGGCTGGGGCTGGGACTCTGCAAAACACATTTCTGCATCTCTGGTTTGCCATCTGTTAGACTCTAACTGGAAGGAAGCTGCAAGGCTGGGGGGAAAGAAGGGACTTGGTCCCTCCTTTGCTTCCTGTTTCTGTGAGCATCATCCCAGAGAAGCTTCTCCATCCCACTGTATCAGTTCTGACTCCACTTCGCAGTTTTCCCGACACTCACGGAAATGCAGAACCAGCTTCCTCACACCCCTTCTTCAGAGCCACCAGCAAACTAGCTGGCATGCCCTCTGGAAAGATCTGGGTCCATGGGACTTGGGGCCCCTCCTTTGAGCCTAGAGACACTGGCACCAGCCAAGCAAGGCCTCCTCCTCAGTGTCAGAGGGTTTTGCTTCATGGGGCTCCTCCCCCAAGCTTCTAGGTTTTATTAATTCCAACCTCTGTCCTTTGTTCCCTCAACCCTGCAGGTCACAGCCCCCTCTGGCCGTTGCTGCCTCCATGACAACTTCTTCGTGTTCCCTTTTTGCCTTTTTAGTTACCTAGTTACAGTTCCTTATATAACCTCTCTGTTCAGATAACGGGTATGGTTTCTGTCTCCTGCCTATGCTCTCCCTGGCTGACCCTTGAATTGAATTGGCGATGACTAAGGGAGGCAGCCGCTTACCCCAGCACAGAGGACGTGTCTGCCACAGGCAGGGTGTTTGAGAGAGCTGCTTATTGAGCAAGCGAATGAGTGTGGCTGTTCTGACTGTTCAGCTATACCACCCTGCAGCTGACACAACCACGCTTGTGCCAATGAAACTTCTTTTCTCAATTGGTAGAAGTTGTCAGTGATAAAGACCAGTTGTGTTTTAGATGACAGGGATCTAGAAATGGTGGGCCTCTTGGTTTTCGAGCTAATCTGAAAATTATCTCTATTCTCCCTTTGCCATTGTTTCTTTTCCTAGGAATAGTTGGTGGAGGGCTGGGGGTAGGGGGGCGGTGCTCTCCCTATGGAGGATGGAGAGCTTCCTAATGGCATCTAGTCAGAGGGTTCTCTGAGCCAGACAGTAATGAAAGATTGATGGAATTCCAAGATCTGCTGATAAAAGTTTAATCTAGGGTTTGTGCTGTCTTGCCTCAGGGAGAAAAGTCTTCAGGGAGAGCGCCATAATTCTCTCCCTATGCTACAGTATTATCTTGACCTCTAGAACTAATTTCTTTTTAATACAGCCCCATGATAAGCAGAGGCATCAGGATCTACTTGGCCATTTTGCTGACTTACACTGTAGTTATATTTTATCTCTTTAGAAGTGGCTTCCTTGCCGTCTATTAATCATTCTGGGATGCTTGCTAATACTTTCGGCTTAGAATAACCTTTAAGGAAAGACATTGTAAGTGATCGTCCAAGAAAAGTTTCCCTCAGAGGAATGTGTAAAGGTGTTTGCAAGCAGATCTTGCATGGTGGCGCTGTCCCTGTTGGTGAATATATGAAGACAACCTTTTCTTGTGAGGAAGGCGTCATCCATTTTGATAACTGGTTCGGTGCATAATCCAGCATTTCTCATAAGCCTGTTTCAGCGCCAGCCAGTGAAGTGTGGGGGCTTGAAGTTATCACGTCAAGAGAGAGCAGGAAATTCTTTTGATGATCCCTGAACAACTTGCATCTCGCCCTTCCCCTGAGTCCCAAGCCAGATGAAGAACGGGCCTTTCTGGATGCAACGTGAGGGCGATCCGTCATGTTTGGCTGCCGTGATTCTCGGTGTCGGTCCTCAGAGTACCATGATCTTCTTGGAATACTTGGAGCTTCCAATTTCAGAAGGAAGAGTAGTGTTAGTGGAGAAATACCTAACAACCCATATAAACATGGATCAGGGTCTTAGAGAGCAGAAAAAGTTGTAACTATTCTAACCCAGAGCCTCGCTTGGTTGATAGCATGTTGTTTATGCTCAGTAAACGATGGGCGTTTGTGAATTGCTAAAAGCTCGTGTTGTTGCAGATGAACAGCCGTCACTGCTTTTCATACTGCTTTTTCTACACAAGTCATCACCTCGAACCCTTTTACTCAAACATAATTATCCAAGGTTTTTGGCTTCATGGTGAGTCCAATGATTGTGAACATAATGTAGCTCCTATGATCTGTTTCTACTCGCAGAACACTGACATCAAATGTGTGAGGTTTCCGCACCAGGCACTTCTCCAGTTCTCTGTGGATGCCAATGGGTGTCCTACAATTTAATTCAATTCTGTCACTACCTGGAGTTAGTGCAGACCCCACAGGTCAAGGGCTCAGTCCCACAAGACAGCTCCCCACTTTAAATGCCAGTCACAAGCCGGGGCCACCCATACGTCTGACCAACGGGCTATAAATCAGAAGTTCCTTCAACCCCTCCTGAGGTTGGATAATTTGCTAGAACGGCTCATAGAACTCATGGAAAATTTTATTTACTATTACCAGTTTGTTATAAAGGATATAAATGAACAGCCGGAGAAGAGGTACGTAGGGTGAGGTTCAGAAGGGTTGTGAACACAGGACTCCTGAGCTTCTGTCCCTGTGGAGTTTAGAGTATGTCGCCCTCCTGGCACCTGGATGTCTTCACCAACCCTGAAGCTCGCCCAACCCTGTTGTTTAGGGCTTTTAATGGAGATCCCATTACGCAGGCATAATTTATTAAATCGTTGGCCATTGGTGAATGGTTCAACCTCCAGCCCGTCTTCCATCCCTGGAGGTGGAAGTGAGGTGAAAGTTCCAGCCCTTTAATCATGCCTTGGTCTTTCTGGCCACCAGCCCTCATCCTGAAGCTATCTAGGGGCCCCCAGCCATCTCACTGGCATGCAAAAAGATACTTTTATTACTATGGAGATTACAAGGGTTTTAAAATCTCTTGTGTCAGAAACCGGGCTGTAAGACCAAATATAACAAAAGATGCTCCTATCGCTCGGGAAATTATAAAGGTTTTAGGAGCTTTATGCCAGGAACTGGGAGGAAGACCGTATTTATATTTCTTCTTATACTACAATATCACAGTAGCACAGTCACTCACTGAGAAGAAAAATTTGAGAACATCAGGCGGAACTCGAGGAGTCTCGCTCATACAATTTTGTCACGTTTTTGAGAGCTAGAGTTGGTCAAGAGAAGCAGTACTGAAGTAGGAATCCCACTGTTTGCAATTTAATCGTGACTCTCCCCTTGCACTGATGTTGAGGGACGCTTAGTGTCCCAGGCTCTGCGTCTGCAGTGGGGCTCGTTGCTGGGATGGCAGAGATGTGGAGGTGCTTTCACAGAAGTATCATGCATTGTCCCTGGTGGCACTATTTTTAGTAAGATAATATTTCCTTGAAATATTGCCCTGGGTCAACCGTAACATTACAGTCATGCGTTGCTTAACGATGGGGATATGTTCTGAGAAATACATCTTTAGGCAATTTTGTCGTTGTGTGAACATCGTAGAGTGTACTTACGCAAACCTAGATGGTACAGCCTACTACACACTTAGGCTATGTGGTACCAATCTTATGGGACCACCATCATATATGTGGTCCGTTGTTGACCAAAACGTTGTTATGCAGTGCATGACTGTATAAAAAATGGGGAGAAATTGAAACACATGGGAGGTTAGTATTATTCTGTCTTTGACTTTAAACATCTAAAGATCTTCCATTATTGGTTCCCTGTGGGTCTTGACTGATGAGTTTGATGCTTCTTCAAAGGCTAACATTGATGTTTAAAGCTCCCTAATGGTTTTGTATTTTTCTAAGCCTGTTATTAAGCCGGGCTTGTGTTTAAGTATCACAGCTGTGCCTTAAAACCTTGGAATGAATTGTGTTTAGTGGAGTTATTTTTTAATAGAGAAAACTGAGAATTTATGGAAATTATCGTGTAATGAATTTTCAGTCCAGTCACTTGGGTTCCAAGACTTCCCAGTGCTGTCACACGTGTCAGCATGAGCTGCACCAGCTTTCCCACTGGGCCCCATTTCTATTCTCCTGTTCGCTGGCCTCTCTCCTTAGGTAGGAAGACAGTTGAGTGATGTTCCCTGTTCTCCCTCTCAGCAGCAAGCAACCTCTGGGTCCCATGTTTCTTTGTTATAACTTCCACTGGGAATTCTTTTCTTCTAGACAATTCCCCAAAGGGTACCCTGGGGAAACGCTCTTTAGAGAAGGGAAGAAGAGAAAGAGATTCAAAAGCAGGAGTTAAGATACTCAAGTCGGGCCAGCCGGTGGCGTTGCGGTTGAGTTCACACGTTCGCTTTGGTGGCCCGGGGTTTGCCGGTTCGGATCCTGGGTGGGGACATGGCACCGCTTGTCAAGCCATGCTGTGGTAGGCGTCCCACATATAAAGTAGAGGAAGATGGGCACCGATATTAGCTCAGGGCCTGTCTTCCTCAGCACGAAAAGAGGAGGATTGGCAGCAGATGTTAGCTCAGGGCTAATCTTCCTCGAAAAAAAAAAAAGATACTTGAGTCAAAGTCCTCAAGCAAGCACCTATTTTCTGAGAGTGAAAAGGGCTGGGAGCAGAATCACACAGCCATGGCTGTGGTGGCCAGCGGACAGAAATACCATTCAGACTTTGGACCAAATGAAAATAAGTGAGACACGCAGTTAATTTTAAACAGAAAGAGTAAATCTCTCTGAGCCCAGGAAGAATCATTTAGACTATAAATAAAAGAACACAGAGTGGGTGACAGACTGGATCTAGCACCATTCGCGTATCTAGAGAAGTTAGGTCGGGGGTGGAGGGAGAGAGAGTCAGAGAAATAAAACCTACAAAATTCAGTCATTCAGTCAGATATTTTACACCAGCAACATACTGAAGGGGAAGAGATGTTTGAAAGTGCTGGGGTGGGATAGGTTAGGGAGGGTTCCCCATTATAGACTCTAAAGGAGACTGGGGGGGTACTGACAGGGCTTGCTGACATGGCGAACAGACTGATTGAGTAATTGGGAGGGAGGGTAGCCCTGAGAAAGCCAACTAGACGTGGGCTGCCCTTCTCTCTGCAGGCAACGTCGTGTGTTTCTAATTGCATCTCTAGGCCTAGGCACCCACCCTGTCTTGCCGAGCCTCCCCCATTAGATGTGGCTCCAGTGCATTCTCAAGAGCTTGTTTCTTCCTGCACAGAGCTCCCTGGCCCGTTGGAGATTTGCGTTCAGGCAGGGCTCGTGCACCGTACCCTGAGCTGCCCAGCTCAGGATGTGGCAGGCCATAGTAGACTTGAGAGTCCCTTTGTTACTGGAAAAGTGTTCATGGCTCCTGCCTCTTGATCCCTAAATCCTTTCCTGCCACTCCCCTGTAGGAGAACTCCTAAGAGCAAATTTGTTGGAAACAAAGCCAGAAAAACCTAAGTCTCAATCTTTAACTCAGTAGAACCAAAGGTCTCTGTTTGGGCACTGAAATCAGATCTGTCCCAGGAAGCAAGCTAAATAGGGAATGACAGCCTGCGAGATAAGGGTTGCAGGAATTTTACATACAGCACCTGTAGAGGCAACAGTATCCTTTGTCTTTTAAGAGTTAACCCTTCTTTGATTACCAAATCGGTGCAATAGATAGTTCATATTGGAAGTATCCAAGCTAGTATTCTAGATTCATGCATCCATTCACTCAACACATGCTGAGTCTGCTGTGGTTAATGGCTCTGCCATCTCATCAGCTGCACAACTTAGGGGTACTTTCCCCTTCCCACATGCAGGGAGTGGTCAAGCCCTAATGATTCTACCTCCTTAGCATTTAGGTCTAAGTCTAATTTTCAAAAAGTTAAAAAACAGGCTCTCATAGATGCAGTGACTAATAAGCAAAGCTGGGAATAATCCAAATATCCATCAGCAGGGGAACAGATAAACAAATTGTGGTGTATTCATACAACGGATATTCACCCAGCAGTAAAAATAAATCAACCACTGATAAACACAGCAACATTGCTGAATCTCAGAAGAATTGTGCTGAAAGAAACCAGACCAAAAAAAAAAAAGAGTACATACTATATGATTTTATTTCTATGAAATTCTAGAAAATGTGAGGTCAACTAATCTATAGTGATGGAAAGCAAATCAGTGGTTAGGTGGGGAGGGACAGAAGGTGGGGATTATAAAGAGGCAAGAGGAACCTTCGGGGGTTACAGATAGATTCACCACCTTGGTTGTGGTGATAGTTTCTCAGGTGTATACACATGTCAAACTCATCAATTTGTATATTTTAAGTATATGCAGCTTATTGTATGTCAATTATATCTCAATAAGGCTGTTTAAAATATAATTTTAGGGGGCTGGCCCAATGGTGTAGTGGTTAGGTTTGTGCACTCCACTTTGGTGGCCCAACGTTCGCCGTTTCAGAGCCAGGGCACAGACCTACACACTGCTCATCAAGCCATGCCGTGGCAGCATCCCACATCCAAAAACTGGAAGAAGATTGGCACAGATGTTCGCTTAGGGCCAATCTTCCCCACCAGAAAAAAAAAAATTTTTAAATATATAATTTAAAAAATATACAGTGAGTAACATGTCAAAGATTTATTTAACTCGTGATTGAGGGAAACCAGCAGGACACCAAAGCCAGTTCAAAGATATATAGGAAAGGCTGAAAATCTTCCAGAACTGCTAATCAGGAAACACATGTGCTTTCAAGAATCCCAAAGAACCTCAAGAAGGATGAATTACACCCCCCCACAAACACACCCCCCACCTAGGCACATTCTAATAAGATGATTGAAACCAAAGGCATAAAGAAAATCCAAACAACAGGCAGAGGAAAAGAGAAAATGTTAAAATAAATGACTAAGTTAGATACAAAACTGGTTAATGTTCTACTGACAATAAAATCTTCACCTTTGGGGTGATCTTTTTTGGGTTTTTTTTGACAGAAACTTGCAGAAATTACTTACAACTTATTAATCTTCTACAAATTTACAAATAACTTCACAGAGTCTGAACCCTAATCACTAGTAAAAAGTAAATCAGACAAAGACGCATTTTCCTAGAGCTGGGCTGTCCGGCACAGTAGCGGCCAGTCGCGGGTGGCTCTTGAGTACTAGTCTGAATTGAGATGTGCTGTAAAGTGTAAAATACACACCAGAATTCAAAGACTGTGCAAAATAAAGGATGTAAAGTAGCTCATAACATTTTATACTGGTTATATGTTGAATGATAATATTATGGAATGTTAGATTAAATGTATTATTAAAATTAATTTCACTTACTTCTTTTTCATTTTTTTTAAGGTGACTATTAGAACATTTAAAATTACCTATGTGGCTTGCATTATATTTCCGTTGGACAGCATGGCACTGGAGAATTAAGCAATCCTCTGGAGGTCCTGTTAAATATTGCTCCACTGTGACATTGAAAAGGGACACAGTCCTCCTTTTGCTTTGTTTCCAAGTTGGGGCTAATTTTCCTTACCACTTCTTATACCTGCCTCTCCACTTCCCTCTCTATCCTCCATCCTTCTCTCGACATCCCCTGTTGCTGAGCTCCAAATAACCTGCCAACTGCAACCCAAGTAATCTTTCTGACAGGTAAAGACTCGTTGTTCCCTGCTGCTTAAAGGATGGCATCCAGACCCCACGGTCGGACACATGGGGTCCCACCCCTGCCTGCTGCTCCAGCTGCCTCCCCCGGGCTCCCCGACTTCCCTTCCAGCATGGTGGCACAGTGCACGCACCCAGCTGCACTGGGTTGTGCCTTCGCCCTGCTGTTCCCTTGCCCTGGGCTGCCCTTTCCTGCCTGCTCATTTTCTAAGCCTCCTCATGAAACCTATATGTTTCCTTTGATTGAATCAGCCTTCCCTTCCTCTGAGTACAGCCAGAGCCTGTGGAAACTTACCCCCCAGCACCTCTGAAAGAAGTTTTATTTAACTTGCTGATTATGTATGTGTTTACCCACATGAAAATAAATTTTGCAAGGACAGTTATTAGATTAAAAAAAATTGTTGTGTGAACCCCCACATTCTTTATAGTCATCTGTTTTTCTCTCATTGGCTTTCAAGCTATTTTGTCATAACCCATAGGAAATATAATTTATGACATGACCTGATGCTCGTCCCCCTCCTGCCATCTCTCTTTCCCTCTCTCCCTCTGTCTCCTTTACTTACTCACATATAACTAATAGAAGATATTACACAGTAGTGCTATCTTTACTATGTGCCCTGCCTTTTGGGGTTTTATTTTTGTTTTTTTTTTTAAGATTTTATTTTTCCTTTTTCTCCCCAAAGCCCCCTGGTACATAGTTGTGTATTTTTAGTTGTGGGTCCTTCTAGTTGTAGCATGTGGGACGCCGCCTCAGCATGGCCTGATGAGCAGTGCCATGTCCGCGCCCAGGATCTGAACCAGCAAAACCCTGGGCTGCCGAAGTGGAGCGTGAACTTAACTTTAACACTCAGCCATGGGGCTGGCCCTTGCCCTTTGGGTTGTTTTTTTTTTCTTTGCTACTTTATTCTATTTATTTAACTTTTTAAATGCTGTTTGTTACCACTAATTGGTCATAGTTTGAATAACACTGATCTTGGTTAACTTTTCTAAAAGGTTTTTGAGCCACACATTCTACCAGCTTAGTAGGTGATGTGTAAATTTTGAAAGATTCCATGGCCAGATAATTTGGGGAGTCACTATATGCAGCCTCCTGCTCTCAGAGAGAGCCCCGAACCCACAGCTCAGATGTTGGAGGCTCTGAGCTCCTGCACTCTACACTGTGTGAGCATAAAACACATTATGTGCTTCCTCCCAGTGACCTTCCAAAGGATCTGCGTTTCTGGGGTCTGCCAGGTTAGAAAACTCCGAAGAACACTGATCTAGGGGTTCTGAATGATGTCTCCATCAAGTTCTGTTATAACAAAAGCTAAATTTTTAGACGTTGATTTGCGTAGCACTCCACCCACTGTGCCTTCACTGAAAAGTGTTGAATTCTTAGGAGCATAGCTTTCGTGCAGCCTGTGAATATTGTCTCTTAAAGGATTTGGGTGATGGTGAAAATTGCATAGTTTGTCATGTTTCCCTTTTTGCCAGGAAGTTTCAAGTTAAATTAAATCCTCAGTTGCAGTAATAATATTAAACTGAACCATATGACTCCTATTTTTGTGGATCAGAGATGGTTGAATGTGGTTTAAATTAATATTTAGCCGAACTGATTTACAGAGTTACTTCTTCCTTCTATTTGGTTTGAAATTTTACTTTTCTAATTTAGGAGCCTGATAGAATGTGTGCCTTTTGCTGTGAACCGCGTAATTCTTTTGGGAAGGCAATGGTGTTAATAAACAAACAAACAGAGTCCAGTTGTGACGCCCCATTAACCAATGGAACGTATAAAATACAGATTTGTTTTCTGATTACTATTCAATAGTTAGGAAGTGCTATGTATTCTGCAACAGGAGTACTTTGAGGGGGATTTTCTCCCTGTAAAATCCCTGAGTGGCTGAAAGAATAGCAAAGTTAAAAATATATCTCCACAGTCAGTTAATATTTATTGACCGATCCAAAAGTTATTTGTGGCATTCTACATGAATTAAAAAATAATAGTGTCACAGAAACCACTGCAGCCCCAAAGATTTGGTTGCCAAAGTGCCTCCACCACCAGGGATCCCATTACAAGAGAAGCAGCGATTACTAAAAGCGTTACACCTAATGGGCGGTGTGGGATTTCTTAATATATTTCCCCCACCAATTTGGTGGCCTAAAGTAATTATCTGTGCCCCTTTCTTGCCTAAAGGAAATGTTTTGATTTATTTCTGTATAGCTTCTAGCTAAAGAGTTTCTTTGTCTTTTTTATTGACATAAGAGAAGCTGTAGAAGATATTTATTAAGAAAGATAAAACCTAATCCTATTGATTAAATTCACTAAGTCAAGGGTTGAAAACAAAAGGGAGGGAAAAAATTCTTCTAGATAACAGATAAGGTTTTAATATGTGTGTACTGTGTAAGTTAGAGTGCTTCGCTAAAAAGGAGAGAGAGAAGATAGTATATATTTTAAGTCTTTAAATCTTGGGTCACTTTTAATCATAATGTTGTTAATCATTCTCTTAAGACTTGGGACCGTGCTGTTAGAACAGATTATACCAAGAAGTATGTTAATCAGGACAGGAGGAGAATAGAAATGGCAGTCATCATGCAGAAGGGGCGCCATCTTTCTTTTTTTTTTTTTAAGCTTCATAATTATAATTTAACCATGATTGTAACTGTATATTTTTAAGTTATCTGTCAAGTTGGCTTTCTTCAAGCCCAAGGCCTCATTGTCCTCACTCCTACCTTGAAGTGTCAGCCTGTGGAATTTCTTTTCTCTCTCCTTCTTGCTCTATTGTATGGTCCCATCTACCTCTCTGGGAATTCATTAGACACCCATGTGTTAATTCCCCACTATGTGTCAGCCACTGTGCTTGGCACTAAGGATGTATCTATGAGCAAGAACTGCATGGTCCCTGCCCTCATGGGAGGTACTAAGTGGAATAGTAAGTAGTTACATAAGTCCTTGAGTCCCATGAAGCACTTTGTATTATAACTATCAAGCCCTGTACAAGTGTTATATGGCATTGCTGTCCTTATGGCTTAGTTCAGGTGCTTAGTTCAGGTGCTTAACTCACTCTGAGCCTCAGTGTCCTCCCGTGTAGACATGGAGGCTTTAGAACCTTCCTGCAGCTCGTGTGAGATAATAAATAAGACAAGGCCTGGCGTGGGCACCTGGCAGAGAACCCCGCCCCTCCGGCTGCGCTGTCGCTTCCTCAGGCTCTCCCTCCTCTGCACCCCCAGGGATGGGCAGAGTGGGCTGGAGGCAGAGGATGCTGCCCGTGGAGATTCCTAGAGCACCTCCTCCCATTTATTTTTCTACCTCTTCTGTTAGCCTTTCTATTGCCATTTGTATCAGTCAGCACTGGCTAGGTTATGCTGCCATAACAACCAAAAGACTCAGTAGCTTAAAACAACTCTCATTCTGCTAAATGCCCCTGGCAGGTTGGCTGGAGGTACTGCTCCTTGTAGTAGTTGTCTTCATTCTGTGCCCAAGACTGGTGACACAGTCGCTCTTTACACCAGAGTATTGTCAGCCATGGTGGCAGAAGGGAAAGATGCACGGACTCTTAAAACTTCTGCCTGGAAACAACACTTAGCACTTGTGCTCACATTTCATTGGCCAAAGCAAGTTACATGACCAAGCCTGGCTTCAGGGGATGGGGAAGTATACCTGAACGGGACTGGATAGTCACACCCCTGCAATGTCTTATGATCTCTTTTATCTCTATAGTCATGTAGATCTTGCTGGCACTTAATGTTTTCAACCTTTTATTGTTCTTAACATTGTAGATGTGTATGTCTCCCCAGTTAGATTGTAAGTTCCTTGATAGCCAGCATCATGCCTTATGTTTCCTTGTATGTGACTCAGCATGATGCTATTCTTATATTAGGTGCTTAAAAATGCTTTTGATTGTATGAAGGAGAGAATGAAGGGAGAATAATCAGAACTCTTTCCGTGTTTTTTTTTTTTTTGAGGAAGATTAGCCCTGAGCTAACATCCACCACCAATCCTCTTCTTTTGCTGAGGAAGATTGGCCCTGAGCTAACATCTATGCCCATCTTCCTCCACTTTATATGTCGGACACCTGCCACAGCATGGCTTGATAAGTGGTGTGTAAGTCTGCACCCATGATCTGAACCAGCAAACCCCAAGCCACTGAAACCAAGCGCACTTAACTGCTGTGCCACTGGGCTGGCCCTCTCTCCATGTTTTAATATAGTGCTTTATAGTTTGCTAAGGATCTGTGAACACTGTCTCCTTTAATCTTTTCAAGGATTAAAGGACATATTATGCTTTTGCAGATGAGGAAGCTAAGACCTAGAACTTTTCATGACTTTCTCAGTGTTGCACAAAAAAAAGTGACTTAGTGTGTCTGAAACCGTGAATTCTAAATCCTGGACCAGTGCTTTTTCTGCCCTTGTAGTTGTTAACTTGAACACCCCAATTTTTAACTTGTGCTGAAGATCACACAGGCGAAAGGAAAAGGAAGCTTCAGAAAAAGAGTTGAAAGCCCCTGACCAGGATGGGGTATATCTCCTGGTATTTGGGTCCCAGCAAAGCTGAGGGGCGCACAGAAGCAACTCCCAGCTTGTTTTCAGCAGTCAGTGTGTTAGTTTCTTGTGGCTGCTGTAACATATTACCACAGACTTGCTGGCTTAAAACAACAGAAAGGTATTCTCTCACAATCTGGAGGACAGAAGTTCAACGTTAGTTTCACTGAGCCAAAATCAAGATGTGGGCAGGGCCCCACTCCCTCCACAGGCCCTAGGGAAGAATCTGCTCATTGCCTCTTGCGGCTTCTGGATGCTGCCAGCGTTCTTTGCCTGTGGCCGTCACTCCAGTCTCTGCGTCCTCTTCACATAGCCTTCTCTTCTGGGTGTGTGTGACCTCTCTCTGCCTCTCCCTTATAGGCACATTGTGAGTGGATTTAGAGCCCACTCAGGTAATCCAGATAATATCCACACATCAAGATCATCAACTTATTCATATCTGCAGACCTTTTTTCCTTCTAAGGTAACATTTTCAGCTTCCAGGGATGAGGGCCTGATACCTTTGGGACCATTAGTCAACCTACCACAGTCAGGGTGGTGGGCAGCCCCTCCGCTACCCCAGCTCTTTTCTCCCCTGCTCTCTGCCTCCCTTGTCCTCCCCCGACTCGCTCTCCCCTCTGGGTGCTACAGATGATATGGTATCATGGAAGGACCTTCAGAGTTCAGCACGCCCCCAGTGGATCCCTGGATCTGCCTCTTCTTGCTAGTGTGACTCTGGGCAAGTTACTCCCTCTGAGCCTCAGTGTCCTCCCGTGTAGACATGGAGGCTTTAGAACCTTCCTGCAGCTCGTGTGAGATAATAAATAAGACAAGGCCTGGCGTGGGCACCTGGCAGAGAACCCCGCCCCTCCAGCTGCGCTGTCGCTCCCTTGGGCTCTCTCTCCTCTGCACCCCCAGGGATGGGCAGAGTGGGCTGGAGGCAGAGGATGCTGCCCGTGGAGATTCCTAGAGCACCTCCTCCCATTTATTTTTCTCAGTGAAGTTAAAAACACACAATGTTTATTAAATAATTAATCATCCTTTCCTAGAAGGGTTATTTCATTTCATGGGTGAGCAGTTTATTGCCAGAGAACTATGTCTTCCTCCAAAATGATGTATGACATGATTTGGTATCTACATTTTTAGACACTTGAATGTTTTTTTCTCTCTGCCATTTAAACTTGAAGGGAGTGTAGTGCATATTCATTTGCACTCTGTTCCTTTCAAGAGATACACATGTACATCATGAGGTGACCTCTTATTTTTCCATTTCTAAAGTCGTATGTAGAATCTGATAGGTTAGTGCGTATAAATTCTGGTCAATTTTAGTATTTACTGAGTACTAAGTATTTAGTAATAAATACCATAGGTAATAAGCCTTCACAGCATTAAGCCTATGAAGAAAGATAAACAGCTACATAATTGGCAAGGAAACTAATACAAAGGTATAAACAAGAAATATGAAAGCTATTTTTTTCTCAGAAGTTTTTGAAGTTTCACATACATTCATTGTCTGCCTTCAGAATCCAAAATTCTAGCCTGATTTGTTTATAAAGCAGTCCTCTTAGACATTTGCATTATTTGTAGGGAATGTTAGGATAGTAAAGTAGGGGTTATTTGCCATCGCTGAGCTAATGACGTTAGGGGCCTGAAGTGCCAGGTTGAGAAGAGCCATGAGACCAAAACCAGCCTGTGATCTGTTAGTCATGTCTGCCCTGGACATGGAGCAGAAGGGCATAGGCGTGATGCAGTATGACTGTTGAACAAGTGATTATTGGAATGTACTTCATCTAGGCCCTTATATGATCAGATTGCCCCCAGAGTCATCAGTTAATAACTTTTATACAGGAAAGGTAAAAACTGGAAGAAAAAAAGGGTCAAATATTAAATACTCTCATTACCTACCATCATATCTGAAATTTAGTAGTTTGTTGATAAATATCTATTGAAGGAAGAAAGGAGAGAATTGTTTTCCTAGAAAATTATGACCATACTTGCAAAGGGAAAACTCATTTTTAGGACCTGACTGTGGCTCAGGAGGGCTCTGAGTTTGTAGCGGCTCCAAGCACAGACTGGTTCACGGTGCTCAGAATAACCAAGAACACCCGCTATGTGCGTTTGTGGGTAAACAGCATAAATGCAGGCTTGGAACATTAAATATTTAAAACATTTGCATTGTCTAACAATGGGCACACAGCACTTGCAACAGTGTGGCCTTTTGTTTTTGTTTGTCACACCACTGGAAGGAATAAAATGGATTTTTAATATTTGAATCCCAGCCCCGCCCCTTAAAATTTATGTGTTCGTGGGCAAGTTACTTAAGTAACCTTGCTTACCTCCCAGTAGTAGGTGGCTACTCTTTTTTTTTTTCTAAGATTTTATATTTTTCCTTTTTCTCCTCAAAGCCCCCCAGTACATAGTTGTATATTCTTCGTTGTGGGTCCTTCTAGTTGTGGCATGTGGGACGCTGCCTCAGCGTGGTTTGATGAGCAGTGCCATGTCTGCGCCCAGGATTCGAACCAACGAAACACTGGGCCACCTGCAGCGGAGCGTGTGAACTTAACCACTCGGCCACGGGGCCAGCCCCAGGGTACTCTTGCTAAGAGTTGAGCACAGTGTCTGGCACAGACATAGTAAGTACACTAGTCCCTCTGCCCTCAGTTCCACGCCCAGTCCTCCCCCACTGGCCTCTGACCCCTGCAGGCTGTGTTTCCAGGCTCTGCCTGGGTATGGCCTCTGGGAGGCGCTGAAGGCTGGAGGAGGGAGAAGCCAGGGTTCCTCTCCCCTCTGTCTGCCTCGTGGTTGTGTCTCCTCCCGGCTCCAGCCACCTCCGCACAGGCTCACGTGTCGTGGCTCCTCTGGGTAGCCCTGGCCCCTGGGCCCTGGTTCTGCCGCCTCCTCCCTTGGCCCTTCAACCTAGCAGTGGTAGGTTGCTTCCTGCCGTTGCTAGTCTCTGAGTGCCTCCCTGTCTCCTATTTGCTTTTCAACTCTTCCATCACCTACGTCACCACTTTCATCAAATTCCCTCTGTTTCAAATATTCAGAGCGGTTTCTGGTTTCCTGGTTGTGCCCCGACTAATAAAGACTTGATAAGCGTTTATCATCACATGATTATGGTTGTTGCTGTCGTCATCATTGTCTCATATACTTCAGAGGAAACTGAGACTCAGGAGGTGAAGTGAATTGAGCAGGACCCACAGCTGGTGGGTGACAGACCTCAGTGTAAAACCCTTTTCATGAAATCTCTCCTTCTGCCATCCTTTGTATGGGCTGGTGTCTTCAACTCTGATTAGTCTGAATTTATACAGTGTATTGCATAAGGACCCCTTCCTTTTTGGATTCCCACACACTAGAAGATATGTCTGCTTGGCCGCGTGCTGAGGAGACAGCTGTCCTAACTGCCAGTGATTGCTGTTGGAGTCATTGTGTTGGGACTGAGCTCAGACCTCATTGGTGGGGGGCAGAGGGGTTCGTTGAGGATCATTGATTATGAGCTACAGAAAACAATTTGAATAATCTTAACCAAAAGACAATTTGGTTGTCTTCTGGAACTCCAAGGCAGGGGGATGGCCGAGACTTGAGGAAAGAACAGGGTGTGAAGTACTGTCAGGGTGCACATCTGTTTTTCACCTCTCTTCTTGGCTTCACTCTTTTCTCTGCTTCTTAGTTTTATGGTAGAAAACGACCATGTGCGTTTCTTTTCCAGCCAGTCTAAGAGGTGCAGTCTCTCAATTTCAGATTCCTGAGGGCAGAGACTTGCACCCAGCATAGACCGGGTACCCACCCTGGTTTAAATTAACTGGCCATACAAGATGTCACCCAGGGGCCTGCTGTTGCCACATAGGTTGGGATGGTGTGGTATTTCCCAGAAATGGGAACCAGGACAGACAGGCCAACAAGTGTCCACTATAGAGCTCATTTCAAGATTTCACACAGCCTAATTTATAATCATAGGAATAGCAACTGCCATATTTGGGCACCTACCATTTGCCAGGCACAGTGCTAATTACATTATATCTAGTTTTGTTTGTTTGATTGGTTTTTTAATTTTAATCCTTACAACAGCCTTAGGAGGCAGGTTTTATTATTTGTATTTTGTAGATGAGGAAAGGCCAAAGGGAAAATTATGTATTTGTGCAATATAAAGCTGCACAGGCCAAATAAATGTTAAGGGTCTTTGCTCGTGGTAACAATTAAAATATATCAACTCAGAGAGGCAACACTGGGGAGCTAATGCTGATGAGGAGTTACGATTAGTGGCTAAGTATACCTTTGATTAACAGACAAAAGTGGTGTGGGGAGAAATCACCGTAATTTGTTATTTGTACAAGAAATATATTTTAAAGTAAGAGGTCCCTTGGTGGCTAAAATAGTAAAATGGCCCTTTGTTATTTAAAATGATCGATTTGGTCCAACCTCCACTCTTTGAAAATAAGAAATTTTGCTTGAGGTAAGTAATTTGGCTCCTTTGTGGAAAGTCCCTTCAACTTCTAAGATGATTCAGGGTTTGGAATTACTGATTCAGTCTTCCGACTATATCAGGAGTGTTTAAATATACATTTTCTACTCAATAAGTCATGAATTCGTTTAATTTATCATCAGTGCACTCAGAAGTCATCAAAGTAGACTTTGAGCTGTGTGAGCATTTGCTTCTCTCCTTCTGCTTAATTCTGATACATCTATTCTAAAAATGGGATTGCTTACTGTCCAAATTGGTCATTGGGTTGTTGTGTTCCCAAAGAGAAATTATGATACGTGATTAAATGAAATACGAAATTAAATGATTTAGTTTCCCCTCTTTTCCTCAAAAATTTTCTACATGAGTGGAGAAAGTGGCATCCGTGGTCCTGTAGACCAGTGGTGCTCAGACTGGAGCACCCATCTGAGTCAGCTGGAGATCTTTATAAAGCAGATGCCTGAGTCCCATCCTCAGAGTTTCTCATTTAGTAGGTCTGAGGTGGGGCCTGAGAACTTGCATTTCTAACCAGTTCCCAGGTGAGGCTAACTTTATCTATATACCACATTTGAAAACCCCTGCTCTAGGCTGAAGAGAGGATTTGCTGAGAAGAGGCACAAATGCCATCAGTCTTGTAGCTTTAAGAGAAAGCAGTGGGGGTGGCAGATTTAAATAATTAGTTTGTTCACCAGAAGGCTCTGCTCTTGGCTAGGAACTCAATTTGGAATATATGAGTTCCCTTTCTTTAAGGGGTGAAGATAATACACAGAGGAGGACTTGCCATTATGGTAATGAGGTTTAAAATTTAAGACACCCTCTCAAGGCCCTGGGGAGGGGCCCTAGCAGTGAGTTCACGTGGGTTTTGTAAAATTTGAAAAAGGAAGATATTTTTGTATTCTTTTTCTTAAAGAGGGCACCAGAAATTATCTAAGCTTTAGCTCTCGTAAAACCTGAAACAACTCTCTGATAATTAATTAGTATAATTAGCTAATGTATATGAAAGGAATACAGTTTGTAACAAAGAGAAATTTTTTTGTAGGTTAAGCAGTCTCTAAGTGCCAGAAATAAGGGAACGTGGGGACATCATCTCAGAGGACATGACCCTCCTGTGTGAACCTTGTGTGGAATGTACTTTAACTGAATGAGCTCAGTGGAGCATTTAGGCAGATGAAAATCCAAGTTGATCTTAGCTCGCCCACTAAATAATCAGCCTGCTCTGTGTGCTATATTTCATTATCTATTTATTTGTTTTATTTTATTTATTTGTGACAAGAGCAGAAGATTTGGAGAATCAGACAGGTTCAAGTTTGGCTTCACCGCTTATAAATAAATTCACTCATTCTCTCTGAGCCTATTTTGTCTGTAAAAAAGTGATAGTAATAACAATAATTGCCAGCTTAATAGGGCTAGTGGGGTAATGAAATGATGATAGGGGCATACATTTGTTCATATCTGAAAATATAAAATGCTACACAAATGTTAGTAATTAGTAACAGTGTTACACAGGTAGTACACTAATAGTTCACATTAATTGATAGCTAAAGGGCTTTACTGCTAGATCAAGAGTCAGCAACCTTCTCCTGTAAAAGGCCAGATTATACATATTTTAGGTTTTTGGGGTCATTCTGTGTGCCTTAACTACTCAATTCTGCCACCGTTAGGCAAAAGCAACCATAGACAAGATACAAGTGAATGAGCATGACAGTGTTCCAATAAAACTTTATTTATAAAAACAAGGGCAGTTGTGCTAGGTAATGTACCAAAATGCCACTGTCCTTCATAATTAAGAACTTGCAATTGAGCATGAAGATAAAACGAATATTTGCAATTGTAAATGATGTTTTAATTTAAACTCAATATTGAAGGATCAAAATGCTGGCAAATTTTGTCTGCTTTACTTTCCATAGTCCCCTGATGTAGCTGATATCTCTTTAGGGGATGAGGGCATGTAAGTGGAATAGGGCAGGCAAAGTAGGGAGAAGGGGGAAGTCAAGGTCATGAACAGTTAACGGTCAAAACAGCAGCTTGTTTCTTGTTATGCTTCCTGACTCTGGAAGTGGCAATAACAGGGTGAGCTCCTGCTTAAACTGTCTCTAGGATTCAGCCTCAACAGCAAGCTCCTAAGAATGGTGTTTTGTGACCACCAAGAAATTAAGTGGTTCTATTTTATAATCTCCTAATTATTTTTTTAAAAATCACTGCTATGCCCAGGTCCATGAATGTTGAAAAACCAAAATAAACCAAAGGAGTTTTAGGGAACCCATTAAAAGGCAGTTGCCCATACACCTGAAAAAGGAAGTTAATCATGAACCATGAATAAAGTTGCCATAAACATTCACATACAGATTTTCGTGTGAACATAAGTTTTCACTTCTTTTGGGTAAATTCCTAGGAGTGGGATTGCTGGGTCATTTGGTACCAGTATGCTTAATTTTATAAGAAACTGTTAAGCCACTTTTTGAAGTAGGTGTGCCATTTTGCATTCCCACCAGCAGTGTAAGAGAGTTCCAGTTGCTCAGCATTCCCACTGCCACCTGATATTGCCAAGTTTTGTTTGTTTGTGGAGTTTTGTTGCTGTTATTTTAGCATTCTAGAATGTTTGAAGTGGTAACTCCTTGTTGTTTTAATCTGCATTCTCCTAAGGAATAATGATGTTGAGCATCTTTTATGTGCTTGTGAAAACCATGTATCTCCTTTCGTGAAGTGTCTGTTTAAATTTTTTGCTCATTTAAAAAATTGGGTGGTTTGTTTTCTTATTATTGGCTTTATTTATAATTGCCCACACTGGAAACAACACAAATGGCCATCAACTGGTAGATGGATAAACAAACTGTGGTACATCCATACAGTGAAATTCTCAGCAATAAAAAGGAATGAGCTACTGATGCATGCAGCAGGTATGCTAAGCAAAAGAAGCAAGATTCAAAAGCTATATATGATACAATTCCACTTGTATGACATTTGGGAAAAGGCGAAACTGTAGAGATAGAAACCAGATCAGTCATGGTCTAGAGGGGAGGGAAAATACAATTTTTTCAAGAATTTCTTTTGGCTTCACTCTACCAGCCTCTACCCTCTTACCCCTGCCCCCACCTTCCCAACTATGGATTTAGTATCAATTTAAGCTTGAATTTCTAAGACAGAAACACAAACATGATTTTTCTCTAACTTTAATCATGGAAATTGCTAGACAGCAGGCAGTTCCCTTGGCCCTCCATTTTCATTCCTGAGTGAGCGTGAAGACAGCCTGGCTGTGTCTTCATCCTCATGCTTTCAGTGCCCTGCTCCTCCCTGCAGTTCTTTCCAGAGAGAGCAAAGCAAGGAAGTTGAGTAAGGAGACGGTTGAGCAGATGCGTTGGAAGAATTGAGCGTTTTGCTGGTTCTATTAGGATTCTGAATCATAGAGGGTAACCATTTATGCTCACTTCCCACCACCTAGCAGTTGGGAACATGAGGACTGTTGATTGAGGTAGGGAGAGGAAAAATAAGTCAAATCTCTTTATAGTACAGTGAATGCCGGGGAATTGCCCAGGGTCCTTGTTCTAGTGGGAGGTTCTGTCTGCTGAATATTGCATAAAGAAAATGAGCTATGCTCCCTGCCTAGGGCTTGGAAATGTCTTCCACTTACAAAGATTTTTGTTGTACACATTTATTATGAATAGCCTTTGCGTTTTATAGGGCAGAACAGGGAAGACTCCAGACCATTGGGCAGGAAAGTTTTTTGTTTTTTGGGTTTTTTTCTAATTTTTTGTTAGAGCTGAGTTAAAGAGATACCATAGTAAAACCAGGAGGTCTTTAGAATAAAGTTGCATCCTTATGTGAGTGCAAATAAAGCTTCTGCTGTATCTGATGAGCTTTGTGGGGTGGTGGGGGTTCTTTTGCAAGTGCATGTTAGGGATTCCTCCAAGAGCAACATCAGGTGCAAAGTCCTTTAAACTAAGTCAAGAAATACTACTCTTGGTCCACAAGTCCCTGGCTTTTGTTGCCTGGATTCATTGTAGATCTGAGCTTGAATTCTTTTTTGCTGTTTATTTGTCCTTGTGACTGTCATTTGGCTAATTTGCATCTGGGTTCTTGCCACTCAAAGTGGAGTCTCTGGACTAGAGCATCAGCATCACCTGTGAGCTTTTTAGAAACACAAGCTCCTCCCCAGACCTACCAAATCAGAATCGGCATTTTAACAAATCCCCACAGGATGCATTTGTACATTGAAGTTTGAAAGGCACTGATCTAGGTCAAGGTCCTGCCTAAACATTCCACCTGCTCTGTTGATAACCTTGTTAGGTTCATGTGTGACCCTCAGAAGGGCACACTGGTGGATTCTCCTGATGTCCATGTGGGTGTGAGTGTGGGTGTATGTTACCTTCCTACAAATGAACTTAATTTATTAAATGCTCAGTGCTGAGCTGGGCGCCAGATACAAAACCAAAGAAAGCATGGTTGAGCTTCAAGCAGCTCAGAGTCTAGTGGGGGATGCAGAAAGAGCTACAGCATGGCATTGTCCAGGGTCTTTATCTTATCATTTGACTTCCTTCACCCATGCAGAGTACGAGTCTCCTCTGGAAACAGTTTTCTCAGTGTACAGTCCACAGGTCACCTGCTTCAGTTGTTTGGGTCAGAAGGGGGGTGCTTATGTGAAAAGAGCAGGGGGTAGTTCCAGACCAACTGAACTGTACTCTTGGGGCAAGACCCTGGCTCTTCATTTTAACGATTATTATGCACATTATAATTTGAGAACCACTGTAAGGATCTTTGAGGATGTATTTAAGGATTGTTCAAATTCATATTTATATATTTTCCAGTAGCATGTTTTCTAGGAGAAAATTAAAATGCTTTGTTCTATAATGAGTTAACAGCATGAATATTGTTATGACAGTCCCGTGACTTTCTTGTTTAATGTTTACACTCATCTAATCAAACAAATTGAAATTGGATTATGGCTGTTGCACATTATAGCAGTTATTATCCAGTTTAAATGCAGGTCTGAAGGAAATAAAATTGATTTTTCTATGCTACTTGGGGACATCATAGGTTATTGGTATGCTGGTTGAATTTTCAATTAGATTTGTATGGAGGAGAGAAAGATTAGTGGTTGGTTTTTTTTAAATTCTCTTAATGTATTATGTAAATAAACTGTAATATTTCATTCTAATTAGGGAGTCAGATGACTTTTAAAGTTTGGTAATCTGCTTCCATATTTTTATTTAAAGCATGTCAGGTTTTTAAAGTGGATCATAATTTTGAGGAACATTTTTATTTTTAGAAAGAATATAATAGAGTAGAACAGCATTATAACACTCAGTTACTGCAGGACCAGCTATCTTATTTTTCATGGAATGAGCTGCTATATGTACCAGAATTGCACAGATAACTGAACCTATCTTTCTATAAACCAAACCCTTTTTTAAAAATTGCCTTCCTTCTGCAAACACCTTTTGTGCACCTGCTCTGTGTAAGCACCATGCCCCATGCTAGGGATTCAGAGTTGATCTGCAGAGGTCCGTCACAATACCTTCAGTACTACCGGCCACTGCCAAAGCAGAGCGATGGGCCAGAGAACACAAAGGCAAGAATGACATCTTAGGGAGTAGGGAAAGGCTTCATGGAAGAGGTGACATTGGATTTGGAAATGGAAATTTATTCTTTAAATTGTAAAGGCATTACACACTCATTTTTAAAGTACCCATGGAAAAAATATTTATTCAGTTTTATCATTATTACATGTATTAAGCACTTCCTGTGTGTCAGGAAATGTGCTTGCTGCTCAAATTACAATGGGGAACAGTCATAAGACCACCCTTAGGTTCAATAACTTGCTGGAAGGACTCTCAGAACTCACTGCAAGCTGGTAAACTCACAGTTAGGGTTTGTTAGAGCTAAAGGATACAGACTAAATCAGCCAAGAGAAGAGGTACATAGGGCAGAGTCCAGGAAATTTTCAAACATGGGGCTTCAGTTGTCTTCTCCCCTTGGAGTCATGGGCAGCATCACTTTCCCAGCATTGATGTGTGACACCGTGCACAGAGTACCACCAACCAGGGAAGTTTATTCAAGTTTATTGTTAGACTATCTAGTGTGACCCCAGACTCCCAGGTAAACAAAACCTCTCATGTCAGGGATGACATTCCACGGTCTTAGAGATCACCTTCCAGGAGGGGAGGGCAAAAGCCAGCCCTCTCTTTGGCCAAGGTTGAATTCTTTACAGGAACAAAACCAGACACTACTCTCAGTTTATAAAACTCACCATGAAGTGAAGGAGCTGAGGACTATGAAGGAAAAGTCTGGGATGCTTGGGGTTGTGGGGCTGGCAGGACTTGTCAAGCATGACTTTCCAGACCCTCAGCTGTCACACTGTGCTGTCACCTGTGGGCATCTGGCAGCCCCATCTAATTTGTTGCTTCCAGTCAGCTGTAGGCAGATAATCAGATAACCAAACTGACTAGAATTATGTGTAAGGAAGGAAGGGCTGCCCCTGAAGGGGTGACAGGTGCAATCCTGTGAAATTGGTTCATGTTTCTGGACTTGGTGATATCTGTTCTGGCTGCTGAACTCCAAGCCTCAGACCCACCCCCACCCCCACTTCCAGTTTGGGCTGTGTTCCAAACAATTATGGTTGCCAGAGTGTTTCATTGTAAACAACTCTTGTAAATAACTGAGCTGTTACTGGTCATAGATTCAGATACACTGTGAATTAAATCATGCCCCCCTTGAAAGACAACCATTAACCAGAAAAGCCTAATATAAAATTGTCAGCACAGAGCCTGGCACTTAGGAAGAGCTTAATAAATGTCCAATAAATGAGATGTTAATCCTTTTTAAAAATATGAACATTAAAACGAGTTTCACCTGTGGTGTGTTTTTACTAAACCCAGATAAGACCTCCTAGTCACATACTCCCTTGATTTTCCCTGCATGTTTCCTATTTTCTGTTCCTTTCCCTATAAAAGGAGTGTATGGTATTTTTGAATAGTAGCAAAAAACATGGCCGATGTCTCCTGCCTGTTTCACTTTGCAATTGCTCAATCAAATGACTTATTCTTGCCCAGAAACAATTAGAAAGAGGAAGCACTTTCAGGACACACACAATAGTCAGTAACATACCTGGGATTTTCCTTTCAAACTATTTTGGCCACTGGCTGGCCAGCACTCTTATTTAAAATGCTATCACTTAGCCAACTGAAAACTTTTCTGCTTCCATATATATGGGGAGGGGGGTTTGTCTCAGCTAGAGATGACAATTTTGGGGTGCCAATGTCATCTTGGCTTCAAATCAGCCATAAACAAAAGGTGCCTTGAGAGGCAGGGATCAGAAAGGTGTGTAGGGGTGACGTTAGGTGCTTCGTGTAAACTGGCAGGGAATTTTGAAAAAGACCTTTCAGCTCAGTTCAAAACGTGCTGCCCAGTTAATCAAACCCCAGTTTGCTCCCCCTTTGTCGTGGCATTGCAGAGGCTTTCCGCCTGTGGGTTTCTATATATCACTCCCCCCCCCCCCCCCCACCCTCCGCCCCCTCTCCGTCGCACGGATCAGGCAGGGTGGTATTAGGAACCAGAAACCCAGGCCCCAGACGTCCACTTCCTAAAGAGGTTCAGTGGGATGAGAGTGAACTTTCCAAGTCCTGGGAGTCCAAAAAGGGAAGTGTTCATCCTGGCATGGGGGTCTGTCGGGGTGGGGGTATTCCACCGCTCTCTCTTCTCCGGGAGCCCAGCCTCTGGCGCCTGGGACCACCTGGCGTGGGCACCTGGCGGGGGCGCGGCGCAGGGCGGGGGCGGGGGCGAGGGGTGGCCCACGCGCATCCCCAGCAGCCAATGGGCGGCAGCGGCGAGGAGCGCGGGCGGGCCGGGCGCGGGGAGGTGCGGACGCCGCTCACTTGAACTTGAGACTGTGGGACAGCGCGGGGCAGGCTGCAGCCAGCGCCTCGTCCCAGTGCCGTCCCAGCGCCGGGGGAGGGGGGGAGGCAGCATCCCCGCCCGGCCCCGGGGCCAGCGGAGACCAAGGTGAGGAACACCAAGGTGAGGAACGTGGGGAGGGGTGGTGCGCCTTTGTCTGCAGGTGCGTGCGGGGTAACAGACCGGACCGGGTCGGAGCCTGAGCTCACTAGCGGGGACAGCGAGGCGGCCCGGGAGACCCGCCGGACAAAGCCTGTGCCCACCCTTTCCCCGAGTCCGCGCTTCGCGAGGTGCCTGGTCGGGGCAGCGGGGAGGGCTGAGGAGGAGTCTTGCTGCCTCCCTGGTGGGAAGGGTGAGGATTGTGCGAAATGCGGGGGTAGGGGGTCTTTTGATCCCAGTTTACTAGCGTGCAGGAAGCTGTCCGTTGGTGGGCTCTTCAGATGGTCCGGCTGGGCATTTCTGTTGTGGCCAGTGTTACATGACTGAGTAAATGAGTGCATTCATCTCACATGCCCTCTGGTGAATCCAAATTTATGTCTTCTTGTCTATAGTACGAGTGAAAAATATTGCAGCATCTTGGTAATCCAATTTTTGGATTAAAAGCAATATCCTTTGGTATAGAAAGACTGTGCATTTCCAAGTATTTTTAGTTGTATGATTTAGAATATTGGTGTGACTTCCATGTGAGAAAATGTCTCAAATTCCCAAAACGTAGAAAAGCAGCCAACTTATCACGTGCTTGCTTTTGGCATTGGAAAAGGAGTAATTTTTTGGAAAAGAAAAACATGACTTAAATACTGCATATAACACTCGATTGGGTTATTAGGGAATATGTGCCTTTTGTATCTATTATCTGTTTCCCTGGACCAATATTGTATCCAGGCACGTCTATTGATTCCTTAATTAATGTGTTGGCTGTGAATCTTCATTACTGCCTTGGGTGGGAGAAGGCAAGGAGGAGGCAATCCCATTAGTCTTTTTCTTTCTTTTTATAACTGCAGCCGCAGCCTGGCTTTGACTTCTGTCACGAGTGGTGGGTTCTGCCTGCTTTCCTTACGCTGTTCTCTTTTGGTTTTCTTAGACCATTGGGCAGTCAGGCCCTCCTCCAGCCTTGCTCTGTACAAAGGCAGTTTCATGAGGTTTTTTTCCCTAAAGTTCAGATCTTTGCTACTGCCTTTTAGTTGTTACTTGCTTTGTGAAAGGAATTATTAGGTGTCCTGAGGCCTTTCCCAAGAAGTTAGAGGCATTACTATTGTAAGGAAAGCAGCTCTAAGTCTGTATTTGTAAATTTTTCTATAATTTTGGAAAGGTTATCAGTGGCTGTGTTGTCCAAAATGAAACGCGAATAAAAAGCTTAATGGGGAAAAGACTTTCCACAAAGCATCAGCCATTGTCATAGAAGAAGGGGCTGTCATTCTTGACTCAGTGAGTGAAGGCATGGGATGGGCTGTGTGCTGGTGTCGTCAGGAACCCCACCTTTCTGACAGCTGATGTGTTTATGAGTTTTTCTGTCATTCTAGCAAGCCCTGGCTTTTGAGCAATGGAGATAATTTATTTAACAAATATTTATTGAACACCTGCTGTGTGCTGGGCATTGGTACAATGATTAAAAGGTAAATGCAACAGGTACCTTCTTGCTTTCGTGGAGCTCACACCGTGCAGGCATAGGGCCCATTTCAGGTCGTCTGACCTGACGCATACCTGGAAAGCAGTGTGAGTGACAGTGAAGTGAGTGAAGAAGATGTTGCTGCTGGCTGCTGCCCCAGAGGTCAGCTGAGCCCAGGGCTGTAGGTGCAAACAGGTGGGCCGAGGTCACCTCCACTCCAAGGCGAGAGGTCTTAATCACACCAGTGGATCACTGTGCACTGGAGTCATCCTCTTGAACCTGCTTACCTTGATCATGGATACCTCTCAAAGGAGTCTGGGGCTGCCAGGAGGACCAGAAGCTGGGTTCTGAGAGTTTGAATAGTGGCATTGTTTATTAGGATGTGGTAATCCAGTCTGTTTGGAAAACTATCAGTCATGCTGTCTCCTGGTCTCACCTTAACAGCTTTCATCTTGAACAACCCCTCAGGGAAATGAATTTCATTCTGTACCACTGACTGAGCAAAGCTTGACATCTGTCCATAGTCTGCCATGTGTGGAGAGGTGACTCCTAGGTTTAGAGACCTGGAACACAGCTGGAAAACCCCTGTTTACTCTCTCTTTACTTTCCCTGTGTTTTGAAGAGGGTGCTGATGACACATAATTTCTTAGTAGTCTTGGTTTTCAGACTGCCACAAATCCCTAGGGTCACAGAAAACATAGTAAATAGTAGTGTAACTTGTTCTTTTCTAAGTACCTATTTTAAACACAGAACGTAACATGACTGAGAAATTCTTACACCTTTGGTTTTCCCTGGCCCTAACATGCTCCCTGGTATAGGATGTTCTCCATAAATAATGGGGTTGTTGAATGGGGAGGTGAATAAATGTAGATGAAAATATTTCATTTTCTATTTTTAAGGTTTAACAATGGCCATAACATGTACTTGGTATTTATAATCTATATATTTGCTGTTCAGTAGTTATGGAACATCTGTTTGTCAGGCATCTTGTGAACTACATGAGAGAATGAGACAGACAAAGTTCAAAGAGGCAGGAGATAAGCTGAAAAAATAATTCAGAAGCAAGATGATATAGATTATGGTAAATTCCCTGAAGACAGTCAACAGCACAATGCAACAGAGGGTAGCTCAGTGGGTAAAGGGGCCACCAAGAGGCAGCCCGTCCTAGGAGGTGACATTTGAGCTGAGCTTGGAGGCTGAGAAGAAGCCAGGCATGTGGGGTACAAGAAGGAAGCTCTGAGGAAGAGGAGTGCTCAGCATGTTCAGGAATGCGAGAAGAGGCCAGGGTGGCTCAAGCCAGGAGGTGGGGGGACAAGGTCATATGGGGCTTTTTGGCTATAGTTGAAGGTTTGGGTTTTCTTCTTTCCTTTTTTCTTTTTTTGTGAGGAAGATTGGCCCTGAGCTAACATCCGTGCCAATCTTCCTCTATTTTCTATGTGGGACGCTGCCATAGCATGGCTTGATGAGCGGTATGTGGGTCCGTGCCTGGGATCTGAACCCATGAACCCTGGGCCACTGCAGCAGAGTGTGTGAACTACACCATGAGGCCAGCTGCTGGGTTTTCTTTTTAATGCCATGAGAAGCCTTTGAACAATGGTAACCAGGGGGGGTGCCATGATCTGATTCATTTCATTAAAAAGATTTCAGTGAATGCTGTTACGGGGAATGAATATCAGGATCAGAAGTGGAAGCTGGGGGACCAGTTAGCAATTATTGATCTAGGAAGGATCAAGCTGGTGGTAGAGGGGATGCAGAGAAGCGGGTAGGTTGGAGAAATGTGGAGACTGAACTGGCAGGATTGACTATAGAAGATGCAGGAAGAGGAGTGATCCAGGACCACAACTGGATTTTTACATTCATTGTTTATTTCTGTCCAAAATACATACCAATAGAAATAATGACTGTCTAAGGACCAAGTTATTAAGCAGTGGAGCAGCTTACTTTCAATTCATGTTGTATCAAGGCCTTGACTTAATTTTCTTTTGTTCTCCAGTGTGGATGGACAGACATATCCAGTGGAGTGCTATGCATTTGGACATTTTCCAAGACGTTTTCACTCTTCAGTGCCCTTCTCAACTGGTTCTCAGACCTTTGAGCATTTTCTTTGTTCTCTCATAAAAATCAAGGATCAAAATAAGAAAGAAGACAAGTTTAAGCTTTAATCCATGTGGAATTACTCTACCTTTGCTCCCAGTTTTATAAAAAACCATTGATAATTACATTGAAATTATTTATTTCACATGCAGTATCCTCCATAGTTCCAACAATTGATATTCTGTAACAAGTGAAACTTGTTCCATGTGTATTTCAAATCAGAAAGAGTAAAATTCCTTAGCAACTTTGCAGGAAATTCACGGAGCATTTTGTGAGCGGGAAAGGCCATTTCCTTGTACCTGTTGAGGCAGAGAAATGAAATGTTTGGTTTCTGATGGGATTTTTTGTTCCCTCCTCCTAAGCTTCAGATTTGTGAAATTGAAAGCTTACAGTGTCTTTGTCAGTTAACTTTGGTTTTGAAACCAACTTTGGTTTGGGTTGGGAAAAAATATTGATGCAGAAAATACTCCTCCTGCAGTCCGAGTTTTAGGCAGATGAGAAGGGGCACAAGTGACTAGGGCTGCCATCTCGTCTGATCTGGAAGGCCAGAGTGGTTACCCTAGAACATGTCAGCTTGTCTGGGGATGAATAAATTATGACAGTTGAAATAATTATGATAGAGGAAAAGCAGCTGCAGAGACCACAGTTGACAATTGGGGCTGATTTGGCCTGATTCTGTCATGTCAAAGCATGCATCTCTTTGCCAGGTTACACGAAAATGCTGTTTTCAAGGAGTCTAGTGTGTTTCGTTTTTTATTTTTCTACTCCCTCCAAAGAAAAAAAAATTCTAGGAAGAGCGATAGCCTGCTCTTGAAATAAAATGGCTGGAACAGAGATCATATTGATTCTGGTTCTCCTGTTGGATGTCCATGTAAGATTTCAGTTGAGCAAAAGATTTTTTTGGTTCTAAAGAAACTGCAAATTGGAAGAGTTCTTACTCCTGCCTCTGGGTGGAATAATTTCTGGCTGACCCTGGAGTTTGTCAACTGTAACAAGGATTATTCCACCCTCTCAGCCAGTCTCACAGGTGTAATGCACGCTTGGTTTAATGCTCTGCTGTTACCATCTTGAAAAATCGTAACAATTTTCTCACACTGGGCCATGCATTTTCGTTTGGCACCGGGCCCACAAATTATTTAGCTAGTCCCAGCTAATAATCCAATCTCAGTGTTTGTCCACATTGTATGTTGCACCCCTGAATCAGGCTGTCATTGAGAGCAGGGTCAGCAAACTTTATCGATAGAAGGCCAGATACTAAATGTTTTAGGTTTTGTGGGCCATATGGTCTCTGTTGCAGCTACTCAGCTCTGTCATTGTAACACAAAAGCAGCCTTAGACAATAGTAAATGAATGGGTGTGGCTGTAGTCCAGTGACACTTTATTTATAAAAACAGGCAGGAGGCGGATGGTCTGTGATCCTGGGGCCATAGTTTGCAATCCCTGATTTAAAGGACCTGAGTGGAACCCACAGTGTTAACTGAAATAGAGACCTTGTCCTTTGGAAGTCAGAAGGCTCATCCCCTTTGGCCAGCTTTGGGGTGTTCTGAAAACCAGCCTCCAAAGAGAATTCCTGGAGAAGGTCTGGCTGTTTGGGGTACTTCCGTGGCAAACCATTACTCGAACATCCCAAGCCCACATTTGAGCTCCTTCAAGATGGTGTGTTTATTCTGTTTGTCAAATATGAACAAATGTGCACAATAAAAGAAAGGTAAACTCAGACTGTAAAAACAGTCTGCTACCGTGATGGGATTGTGGTTTCTGTTTTTTAAAGATTTCTTATATTTGATGGAAAAGAAGAAAGATGCTAGAACAAGGAGACTAGCTGCATGTAAAAAGTAACCTTACTGAATCGGAAAGATGCGTATTCTTTCACACTGTAGCAAGAAGTCAACTCCTGCTGAGACAGCGCCCCACCTCTGGGTGCTGGGAGATGCTCTGTGATGCCTGTGGCTGTAGCCCTGCTGCCTCTGCCTCAGTGCCTATGGAAATGCGTGATCTGGAGCCTTTTCCCTAAATGATAAGCAACCGTTTGTTTCTCTTAGAGTACAAATATAAAGAAAATAATCTGGGGAGTCAGTAAATCTTGATAGAAACCAATGTATAAAGGAAGTTTATATATTGATTTCTTGAGGAGCAGAGGAGCCGTTTTTCATTTAGACAAATGTTCTGAAGAAGGAATCGACTTGGAAGACGTTGTTCTTGTTTCTGCTGGAGATGATCGGAGTATAGAGTTGCTCTGCTTTCAAACAGAGTCACGAGAGATTAATAATCTTCTCAGAACTCGCCTGCTGCCCATTCAGATGAAATATATGTTTTATAGCATTGTTTCAGATAATATGAAAACGGACTGTGAACTAAAGTCATTTTTAAAGTACTGTCTGTGATAAACAATAGCAGGAGAAAAAGAATCCAGGCAATTCCCTGTTATCCATGGCATCATTCCCTTAGGTTCTTACCAATGTGATCAGGAATAAGGAGGGAAGTCCTTTGTTTACCCTATTTATTTATTCATTCATTCAATAATACTTATTGATTACCTACTATGTGCCAGGCAGTGGTGAGTAAATAAGGCAGAAATGTTCCTGCAGACACAGATTTGACTTTTTTGTTGGGGAGAAGAAAGGACAAACAATAAACAAATAAGCAGGATAGTTTTCGATGGCTGCGGATGGATGTTGGCGGTGACTGAGTGGTCCAGGGGGGTTTTTTGGCGGTAATGATGATAAGGAGGAGTCCTCTGTGGATTATCCTGGGGGATAAGCAATCCAGGCATCAGGAACCATGAGAGCAAAGGCTCCAGGGCAGAGACGGGTGTGCGGGTTTAAGAGCAGAAGGATTCAAGTGTGGCTCGACTCCAGTGGCGGTGGGCAAGGCAGGAAGTGAGGTGAGAGAGAGAGATGGGGAGTTTGGAGGGGTCATAAGAGGGGAACAGCAGGATAAGCAGCTATCGTGTAAAGGATGAAATCTTCAGCCTTTGCCTGGGAAAGTTGCTTAGACCAAACACAGCGCTTAATTTTTAGTCACCAGGTCCAGCACTGGTGGAACTGAAATTCTATTACGGACAGAGAAAGGAGCAGAGAGCTGAGGCCACCTCTCTTCATGGAGAGGTGCGGTGCTGACGAGAGCCCATTAACTGGGAAGGAGGCAGGCTCAGGGGCCAGGTGCCCCAAAAACACAGACCGAAGAAGAGACCGGCCAGGCAGGTCTATATTCCATGAGGATCCGGCACTTTCTAGCTGTGGCGATTTTGAGCAAGTTAACTTAAATTCCCTGAACCTTAGGTTCCTTGTTTATAAAATGAGAGTTGTGACGCTCCCCACAGGGTTGTTGTGTGGCTTGGCCATGATGTGTGCCAAGAACAGAGCCTGGCTGGGTAGCAGATGCAATCAAATGGGAGCCGCTATTGCTATTTTGTTATTAGCAATCATTCTTCTTAGTGTCGGGGTATTTGTGAAGTATTTTAGAGAGTATCAGGAATACTTGTATCTAGGTATAAATTTCCAAAATTCAAATGAAGGCTGGGTGTCTTGGTTTTTTGTGTTATCTGTGTTAGTACTCCTTCCATCTGCACAAATAAAGGGGGATTGGCTGTATAGTGATAGCCCTAAATCCTCTTGAAAATTTAGAAACAGAAGAATGTGCCTTACCAACAAGAGGCCCTCCCTGTGGCTGGGTGCATGGACTTGAAGAGAATTCACCCACAGGCTCACCATGGTTTTCATGAGGAGTCTTGTGTGTCCCTTGCCAGTGGTGTGTGCCCTCGCGGCACTTCTTGCATGGAAACCGTTTTCCCAGTACGGAGAGCTGTCATCCTCCCTCTGGATCAAAGTCTTTAAACGTTCGCATGTTCGTTATACCTTGTCAGATAGGACCCTTCTGGGTATCAAGTATTTTTTGTTCGTAGTTTACTGTCCCTTCTTTCAGAAAAGAAGCCAGCCCATGGTTTCACAGTTCAGGCATAATTTACATAATTTTATCCTTTTATTATGCCCTAAACTTTGTACCCTGAAACCGTAACACGGGCATGAGTCCTCTCTCACTTGAGAACTAAATATAAGTTGTGCGCGTGTTCTCTTTTTGCTGGTGTATTCAGAGAAGCAAGTTTTTTTTTTTAAACTGTAATACAGCACAGATGAAAGCCGATACTCGTTAATTCTTGCTCTTTTCAAAGATGGACTTTTAAAAAAATGCTCATTTCCTGGTCGCTTTCAAATATCCTTTTTTCCCTCATTAGTAAGCTGACTAGTAACTATTGTGTCTTCTCTCCAGTGGCATGAGAAAGTCTTTTGTTTAGAAAAATGTGCCTTGAATTTCAATAACCTTAAACCACTTTAGATCGGTCAGCTTCACACTTTCTCCTGTTGGAACTCTCACTCCTTTATCTCATGAGTGAACAGGTTGCAGGTTGGTTGGTGCTGGGGAGTGGGAGCAGGGAGGTAGGAAGGGAACCAGCTTAGCAAAGTATGGGACACTTATCTGAGAGAGCTGTTTCTGTCGCCGTTTGGTCCTGGGAAGGACAAACCCTTTCCCTGAGCTGAATTTTCTGAAACTCAGCAGACACCAGATGGTAAATTTGCATAAAATCAGAATTCAGTGCGGTTCAGAGGTCTTTCTTTCTTTTTTAAATATTGGCACCTGAGCTAACAGCTGTTGCTAATCTTCTTTTTTTTTTTCCCCCTTCTTCTCCCCAAAGCCCCCCAGTACGTAGTTGTATATTCTAGTTGTAGGTCCTTCTGATTGTGCTATGTGGGACACCGCCTCTGCATGGCTTGATGAGCGGTGCCACGCCCGCACCCAGGATCTGAACTGGTGAAAGAAACCCTGGGCCGCTGACGGGGAGCGCGTGAACTTAACCACTTGGCCACAGGCCCGGCCCTGGTTCAGAAGACTTTCACCCGCAGGGTGTGGATTCTGAAGGGGTCTGTGAAGGAGTTTCAGGGACTATTGAACATTCTCCCCTACCCTCCTGAGATTGTGTATAAAATTGTGGGTCTGTGCACATATTTTTCTGGAGTGTTTTTATCAGATTCCAAAAGGTTCCATGATCCAAAACAGGTTAGGAACCTTCCTCTTGGTAGACCTCCCCCTTACCCTCCGTGGTTACCGCACTGCCTAGCACGTGCCTCAAGTGCACACCGTGATGTCGTACTGCGAGCGTCTGACGTGGATTAACGCGTATAATCCTCACAGCGCTCTTAGGAGGTGGCTACCACTCGTATTCCCAATTTACAGTTGAGGAAGCTGAAGACCAGGAGGCAAAGGGCCTTGACCAAGGGCAACACCTAAAAGGTGTCAGGGACAAAACAAAAAAACTTGAAGCTGGGGGAAAAATAAACTGTCAGGTTCAGGAGTGTGTGAGAATTTTCGTGCCATAAAGTTTTATGGTTTTTACTTCATTGTTATGTGGATAATGCTGGGCTGGGCTGGTGCTCAAAAGGCTCAAAAGACCACGAAGAAAGATAAGCATTAAAAAGTAGCACCACGCAGAGAGTTCTGCAAAGATCGAGCGAGTCGCACGCTGGCAAGTCTTGGCTCTACGTGCTCGGTTTGTGAAAAGTGGAAGCTCGTGCGTGGCATGAGAAGTAGGTGGCTGTGCCGGCGAGTCGGAGATGTGTTCTCTTCCCAAAAGCTGGAATAAACACTGTCATTCTGGTGTGCTATTTATTTTGAGGAATTTCCTATTCATTTGGGTGCCCGGTAACACATGCCAAGTAGTTCTGTTATTTCAGGCTTATTTTAATGAAAACATTGCCAATTACTCCCACGTTCCCTTTCCCAAGCAGCAGCCGCCGAGAGCATGCTCATTGAGCAAGCTTGGGTGTGCAGCTGGTGCAGAATTAATCCTGTGGTTTAATTCTTCCACTGGCATCTTGTGCAGCGAGAAGGGAGTCAGCTTGTGCCTGACTCTCAATTTAGCCTCTCTGCTCTCAGACTGCTGTGTCTCGTGTGGAAGCCCAGCTTTGGGCTGATGTTTTTTTCCCCGGCAAATTTATAAGGTGTCACGTTGGTGGAGGAGCAGCCCCTGTGAGTCTGCTGCAGTTTTTGAATGACATTTCAAAGATCACTCTGAAGTCCCTCTTTATGTCTGGTTTTCACTTTGACATCTAAATCAAGCAGCATCTATTAACCCCCAAAGAATGAACCTTGTTAAAAGCTTGCAGTGTCATTCCTCCGAGTTCTGCCTTCAGGGAAGACACAGCAGCTACATATTGACGTTATTTCCTTAAGTGAATCACTAGTAATGGGTCTGATTTAAAATATCCAAGGCTCCAATGAGAATTATACACAAAAGAAACAGATTGTATCCTCAGGTCTCTAGATCTAAGGTTATTGGGCAAAGTTTTTGCCACACAGTAGGCATATGCTTTTTATTAAGAATAAAAAATGTAAAGCATTTGGTATAAATCAAAAGTTAGTCAAGGAAATGCTACCTGCTTATTCTTGTTTGTAGTAAGAGTGACAGCACTTAACAAATCCTTTTCTGATAAAAATCTGAGCACCTGGCGATTCCTAGAGCATCTAATCTGGGATAAGAGACCCGAGACTCAGAGAGGTTACGTGACTTGCCTAATGTTTACTCAGACTCGGACTAGAACCCAGGTCTTTGGAGCCTTTGCTGATGGTCTGAATTGCCTCCAAATACTGACTTGGAGGGTAGGGCCAAGGCAGTGCAGAGGGGCGTTAGTGGGAGGTGACTTGTCCTCCTCTTGGGGTTATTGGTGCCCAGCACATCTCAGGAGAGTGCCACAAACACTTCTTCAGGTGAGCTCCCTTCCATGGGAGACATTTCTCTTCTTTTGTTTTGGAGGAAGATTAGCCTTGAGCTAATGTCTGCTGCCAATCCTCCTCTTTTTTTTTTTTTTTTTGGTCTTGTGCTGAGGAAGATTGGTCCTGAGCTAACATCCTTGCCCGTCTTCCTCCACTTTATATTTGGGATGCCTGCCACAGCATGGCTTGCCAAGCAGTGCTAGGTCCACAACCGGCATCCAAACTTGTCAACCCTGGGCCGCCAAAGCCCAGCGAACCCTTGGCTGCCAATGTGCGAACTTAACTGCTGTGCCCCTGGGCCGGCCCCAAGACATTTCATCTCAAATGCTGCCCAGCAGGACCCCACTGAGATGTGAAACTGTCAGATGATTCAGTGATTATAACTACAGTGATGTGGTTTATTGCACCTTGTTGCATGCCAGGTGCACTTTACATACACCATCCCATTTAAGGTAATTCTCATGATCACCCTGAGCCAGGTGTCCTCATCCCGTTTTCACTGGCGAGGAAGCAGGTTCCAAGGGCTCATGTCTAACATGGTGTGCCCAGCACATAGAGGGACCTGGGAAAAAGAGAAGGTAAGTAATGGACCCAAAGGAACATGGCTTCCAGCAGGATTTGAACACACTTGTCTACTTACTCAGCCTAAAGGGCCTCTCTTGGGAATTTTCAGCTGCCTTCTGCCCCTACAAAAGTTCACAGGCCAAGGAAAGGGAGGGAGGTCCCCTTCTTCATCTAAAACCCCAGGTTCTTTGCCGATCCCTTGCCCCTATCATGAACACCTGTGCATAGCAACGTCTGGGTCATTTGGGAGACAACCCATAAGATGGTTCTGCAGAACCGTAAGAAGTGTGGGGTACCCGTCATAGGTGCATTCTAAGAAGACTCGAATTAGAGAGTCCTGCAGACCTGTGATCAAACCCTGACTTCATCATGTCCTGGCTGTGTGACCTTCGTCAAGTTCCTTAACCTTTCTGAACTTGTTTCCTTTTGTATCAGTGAGAATAGTAATATTTCTCATGTCAGGTTGCTGTTAGGGCAACACAGAGCCAGAGCTCAGTAAAGGGAAGTTGTTGGGAGTATGGCTGTAGTGGTGATATAGATTACACGGCTGTTCCTGGGGCCCTGGGCATGCTTCTCACAATGCTTTGCTTCAAAGATTGAGGTAGATAGTTACATATTTTATTACAAAAGTCGCATGTGCTTATTGTATAATATTCAAGCAAATATGTTAAATAAAATCCTCCATAACCCCCCCTCCAGAAAACACTTGACAATTTGGATGTTATGTTGTTCCCGATTTTTCGCTACGCGTATATTAAAATACGCACGCAGGCTTTGCTGCTTTTTGTATGAGAGCATGTGTCTTGCGATGTGGATGGTTTGCTTGTTTGCTTTCCCCACCTGATGATGCGTACCAGTCATTGTTCCAGATCAGGATGCTCAGCTTTGCCTTTCCACCTAATGACCGTGCTGCACTGTCTGGCGTGCTTGCTGTTTCACACCATGATTTTAGCTCTCATCTCTGCAGGGTCCTGTCGGCCATCCATGACCCTGGCCTAGGGCGCCTGGAAGAGCAGTTTCCTATGAAAGTTGCATTTCTTCCTTTCCTCCTCGTTATCCGGTGCTCCCACCTCTTCAGTCTACTTGCTTTATGTATAATACATGCATGAGACCGACTGGGGGGCTCTGTCCTCCGGCCCTTGCAAATTGGCTCTGACAAGACCAGGAAGGAATGGTGAGCACTCTGGGTCAGGAGGTTAAGTGACATCATTAGGGTCACGCTGGTGGCTCAAGGCAGCTCTGGGGATGGAACTCAGCATTCAGCCAAAAACCCCAGCTTGCTCTCAGCTGCCCTCTACCTTCCACCCCTCTCTTCCCTGGCGCATCTCTGTTTCCTCCCCCGGGAGCTTTCAATTACTGCCCCCCACACACACACACCCGTCACACCTCTGCCCTTGACCTTCTGCTCCGTCTCCGCTCCCTTCTGCTCTTTGCCCTCTTGTGATGTATTTCAGCGAAAGCACCGAGACTATAATGTTGTAGCTCTGTTAATAGACCGTCAAAGGTGTTAGTAAAGCAGGTAAGGCTGTTTCCATGTCATTGTTTTCGTTTATATTTTACTGGGAGCAGGTGGAGCTGGAAAATGAAGATAAGTGCCCTGCCAGTGTTTACTGCAAACAGTGTCCTGTATCTGACTGTGATATTTTAAGCTTGATTACCTACCCTGGTTGATATGTTGCCTCTAAACTCACTGGCATCTCTTGGCTTCATCATAACATGGCTCAAAATACACACTTCTGTGTGAGAGGGTTCAGCTAAAATAAGCACCAAGAGGCTATTGATAGCAGCAAAGGTGGGAAATAAGATGGGACGTCAGTGCTCAGAGCTGCCGCTAACGGGACTGTTTAATCTACTGGATGCCATGTGAATGCTAACGTCTTGTTTCTGCTCTGTTCCCTCATGCCTTCCCGGATTCAGAGAGAGGTAACCAAGCGATTTTCACTTCTCCCTCTTTGTGATGTCTCAAGTGTCTGGCAGAGCTCACTTGCTTTCTTCATGCCATATTGCCATCGTCACAGCCATCATTGTCTTTGAAAGGCAGAACTTTTTTGTTTTGTGTAACCTTTTATCATCATCGTTCTTATGTGTCCTACATTTCAAACAGAGGATGGAACTGCAACAGGGTCCCTCATCCTCTGTTGCGTGTGACCCTGTTTGGGACGAAGGTGATGGGCAGAGTGATGAAGTGTAACGGGAAATTGGTCACTCGCGCTGATGGCTGAGAGAAGTCTTATCAGTGTGCTAGGGAGCACACGTGATGGAAATATTCAGGTTATGTGCCATGATGTGTAAGGAGGCTTGTCATGCTTCTTGAAGAATTAATTGTAGGACTGGCTTACCTTACGTATTCTCGGGAGTTTCATTGGTAAGGTTTGGCCCTCGGCTAATAGCCAGAGGACTGACTCAATTTCAGTCTCGATTACTAGCCAAAATATATGCAATTCTTCTCCTCCCTTCCCACATCGAGAGGAACGGAACTATGGAAAGGACATCACTCCGGCATGAGAGGTATTGATACCTCGGGTGTGTGTTTCCGCGCTCTGAATGTCAGCATGCCCATTTGGCTGATTGGGGGCTTTGAGCTCCACTATTCCATAGCTCTGTCACTTAATAAAAGCTTCATTTTGGATGGAAGAAGAAAGTTTTGAAATTTTTCTCCTTTAAAGAATGGTCATGGTTACTGCTTGGCAAAGTGAAGAGAAACACAGGCAGTCGCCTCTTTGTGTTAGAGTCGATCTCAGGTGAACTCCTGCCTGGTGAGGTCCCAGCTGTCTCCAGCTGAGCACCGTTTTCCTCCGTTAGGATGAGCTGCTGTCATTGCTCAGTGGGGAGGAGGGGAACAGGCACAGCATGGGGGTAAGGCTTCTAGGATCGGTCTTCCAGAGGGTATGATTAGGAGACTTTGCTAACGTGACTGACTTTTTTACTTATCTTTGAGGAGGCCCTGGCCTCTGGAGGTGGTGGAAGGTTCTGGAGGATGAAGGCTACGCGTTTGGATGTGAGCTCCCCCATCTAAAGCAACGACAAGTCCTATCTGTGCCGACGATGAGGATATTTTCAGATATTTGCTGGTTCCTACCCTTTGTGTTTATTCAGGTCTCCTCACCAGGAAACAGTTGCTCTGAATATTAACAGCTGGATTCTATTCTAGAGAGGGCTACAAATTCTGGTCCGCCCAAGCCACCTGGATTATTTGTAGGTGGTGGAATTTCAAATCTGCTTTCTACACAGTCTGTGCGTTTGGTGAAGGATTCCTTGTGGAGATGTGTGTTTGCCCAGACGATGACTTATTGGGATGCCATCTGCAGGGGGCATCGCAGTAATTTAGCATCTTCAAACTTAGCATCTTCTTAAGCTTGCAAAGGAGGAGAAAGAAAGTTGAGTTTACCGACCTAGAGCCTGAGCTTTGTGAAGTTGGTGACACTCACATATGGTACATGTGCTCCTGGGTAAAATTAAAACAGCAAAGTCATGTGTGTACCTTTCTGGATTGGCCATCTAAGAAGTCGACATTTCTCATCCCCTTTCTCCATCTTGCCTCCTCCCACCCCCAAAACAAGATTTTCAAAGTACAATCAGAAAATAAGAGCAGGTAGGCAAAGAAGAGCCGGCAGTCTTGAAAACAGAACTCCTTCTCCCTCCAGGCCCTGTGCAGGTGAAGCAAAGAGGAGAGACAGCCCCTTGGCATAAAGGGCTGGAGACGGAATGTCTGGATCAAATCTCTATGCTGCCCCCTTGTCCTTATTTGGAGAGGGGACCTGCCCTCTGCAGTAGTGACAACTCTGGTGGCTTGTAGCTTCTACAGAAAGATAAGCTGGGAGGAAAGTGTCTTTAGGTTCATTTTAGCAAGTCTTAATATAATTCATATGAGTGCAAATAGTTATTAAGACATCCCTCATGGATAAGGAGAGTATTTCAAAGTGGGCTTTTTCTTTGACTTCTTTTTCCTCATTTATAATAGTAACTACTGTTAATCGAATGCCTATCATGTGCCAGCCTTGACAAATGCCCAGCATCAAACATAACGTGTCCTTGACCTGAACAAACACAAATTATGTGAAAGACATTATCAAACTGTGGAGACTTGCTAAGGAATGCTAACCAAGGCAAGTTGTTGAGAAACTGAATGGAAGGGAGTCTAATAGAAAAGAGGGAGAGAGTTATTGCTGGATGAGTCCGGGCTATCATGTAGTTGACAAGGTCAACTCGTTCTGGGCTGCTCCAGAAACCAAAGCTTGATCCCACAAACAAAAGTTGCACAGAGGCAAGCTTCTGTTCATTATTTAGCAAAAAATATATTTTGGTTCACCTGGAGCATTCCAGTAGCGGAATGGGCTGATTCATTAAGTAAATGAGATTTCATACACTGAAATATTCTAGGAACCACCTCTCCGGGCTGTAGACGGGACTTTGAAATGTTAGCCTCGGTAACCACGGAGAGGTCTGTAGATGCCTCTTAAAATCCTTTTGAGGAGGGGTAAACACAGGAGCAAATTCCACTTACATGAGAGAGTTGCAGGGGAGAGACTGAGGAAAAGGGTGAGCTGTTCTGTCTTGGCTGTTTTTTAATAGAACCTATTTGCATAAAGAAGTGTTCATTCATTCCATAAAGATGGATTAAGCCCTTACAGGGTGATTAAAATGCTGTTCAACTGAGAACAAGAAAAGCAATCTTTTGTCCTTTTTCTTTGCCATTAAGAAATTTGAGGCTGTCGTGTAAGATGTCTTAGCACTGACATTTTTCCCTGGCAGAGCGCAAATCTGGTCCTCTAGGTGAGTAATTACTGGGGAGAACAGCAAAAGGAGGGGAACAAAACGAGTTGGAAACACAGGGGCTCAGTAAACGCGTGGTGAAAGGGAGTTGATTTCTAGAACTCAATTCTGTTGCAGTTTAAGGAGGCAATACTAGAGGTTTCAGCCATAGACCTTCCATTTCCTGGTTTATAAAAGAAACCGTGATTCCCATGACTGCGAAAAATAAATGGGGTGAAACTCTGTGTGTGGGAGCAGGGGACCGGACTGGCACTTCTTTTAGCCAATGGCTCCTGATCCAGGATTGTACATGGAGTGAGCAGGAGCAGAGGACAAAAATGGTTCTTGCTACTGAGAATGCCTCAGACAGACAGGCATCTAGAATAATTTGTTGGAAAAGAGCTGTATTCTGACTGGACCATGGAGATGATTTGGGCCAGTCCTGTGGTTTCATGGAAGACTAACACTGAGGCCCTGGAGGTGCATGGCCACTGGGGGGCCTGGTGAATGGGGGGTAGAGGAGAAGCCCATCTGAGCTCACCTCAGCTCTCTGAGATGGGACACTCAGGGCTGTGAAAGCCAGGTAGCTGCAGCCCAAGTGCCACTGGTGGCTCTGAGGAGAGAACTGGGGTGTCAGGAGAGCCACTGAGGGCCCCGCAGGTGAAAGCTCCTAAGATGCCCCTGCAGCGGGCTGACCCGCACCCTCAGGCAGTGTCAGAGCTGCTGCGGGCCCCGCCTGGCTGTGTGACACCCGAAGGCACCCCCTGCTCTTTCCTCCCAAATTCACATGAGTGGCGCTAGGCTGACCGGGACAGTTTGTTTGCACAGTCTGTCAGGAACGCTCTAGCTGTGGAGGTTTCTTTATCATAAAGCAATTTCTTTTCCCTCTCAGAATACAGGAAAACCTCTAGAAAATATTAAATTGCTCTTACCTGTGAGCATAAGGTCTTTTAGGATCATAACACTGGTTGGAAAAGAATGTCTATCTGAAAGTCTTGGTCACTGTTGAAGCTGGATGATGGGATATGGGAGTTCATTGACTATCCTCTCTACTTTTGTGTATGTTTGAAAAATTCTAGAATGAGAAGTTTAAGAAAAAAGAAAAAGGCATACTCTTTTCTTTTAACTCCTCAGTCTCCTGAAGCTGCACCCGAAACTCCGTTCTCTAGGGAAAGAGCCCAGGAGGCCAAAGTCATCACAGAACCTCCCTGTCACTAAGACCTAATGGCCGGTCTTCTGCTGCTCAGCCTCTGCGGCTCTGGAGACGTCTCCTGAAACACCCGTTCTTTGATGTCTTTGGAACCAGCCTGTCCTGGGATCCCCCCTTCCCCAACATTTTCTCCACCCTTTCATTGGGTCCTCAGCCACCACTAGGCCTTTAAGTGCCTTTCTTCCTCAGAGTCCAGGCCGTGTTTTGTCTTTTCCCATTCTCCACATTCTGCTGCCCTGACCTCAGCTGTCTCCAGCCCAGACACAGGCCTGAGTTCACAGACTGCGTGTCCACCTGCTGGGTGTGCCCAGCCACTTGGTGCCCCTCCAGTACCTGACCTTATCCAGCCTTATGTCCAACCTGACGCTCATCGGCTTCCTTCACCAAATCCCTCCCCTCTCCTTGCCCCAGTAGTGAGCGTACTTAGTTGTCCTAGCAGGGACCCCAGGGTTATTCTTGATTCTCTCCCTCATCTGCCACACCTGTCAGTTCTGCCACATACCTTCCAGTACCTCTTTTCCATCTGTCGCCTCCAGCCTGCTCTCCTTAGCCTGCACCTTGTTCATCCTCTCCCACCTGCACCATAGCAGCAGCCCCCAGTGGTCTGCTCTCATGACCCACTTTGTTCCACCAGAAGGAACTTTTTAAAAAACATATTAGGTGGGGTCACATGCCATATGGCAAGGCTTGGCTGGCTCAGGGTAAGGGCTGACTCCTGGGAGGGCACAAAGTGCTCTGCAAGCTGACTCCGGACTGCTAACAAGCTCCCTGCAGCTGTGCCCTGGCCCCTCACCACAGAACCAAGGGCATACGCACAGGACTGGTCCTTCCAAACACTCTGTGGGCTTTCTTACTTCCGTGCCTTTGCTCATGCTCATTCGAAGGTTCTTTGAACCATCCACTGCCCTTGTTACCCTGGTGAGACGCAGCTCAAATCTCACTGAACATCTGTATCATTTAGACATTGGGCTTCCTAGGCTAGAACCTTGTCTGTGTGTTCATCTCTGATGCCTGGTACATAATAGTGGCTCAGAAGGTATTTGTGGAAGTGGATTGAACATTTTTTTTTAATATAAGTTCTTAATATCATAGCGTAATTTAGTTAGACTATAAAACCAGCTGGCAGCTGTATTGGTTTCCTGTGGCTGGTGTAACAAATTATCACAAGCGTAGTGGCTTTATTCTCTTACAGTTCTGGAGGTCAGAATCTAGAATGGGTCTTACAAGGCTAAAAGCATGGTGTCAGCAGGGCTGTGTTCCTTCTCAGGACTCTAGGAGAAAATTGCTCCCTTGCCTTTCCAGCCTTTAGAGGCTGCCTGCCTTCCTGGGCTCATGGCCCCTACTCCTGTTCCTTCAGTCACGGGGAAAGTGCCTTCTTTCTCTCGTAATTGTGTTGGGCTCACCCACGTGATCCAGGATAATGGCCCCATCTCAAGATCCTTACGGTAATCACATCGACAAAGTCTCTTTGCCACGTAAAGCAACATAGTCACAGGTTCTGGGAGACACCACTGCAGCCTTTTGCAGAAGGCAGGTGCTGAAAATCAAGCTTTTAAAACAACCAGTTAAAAGATGTTTGGATTTCATTCTGAATAATAATGAGATTCGATCAGCCATGGATCACATTGCACACAAAGGAAGTTGCTCGACCTGTCTGTGCGCCAGGTCTGAAAGAGGCCTCACTGCCTCTTGCACACCCCCGCGTTTGGGGCTTTCAGCTATTTTAGGGTGACTCGGGATATGTTTCATGGGAATAAAATAGGAGAGTCGTGCAAATCTCTTGACCTCCACAGTGAAGAGAAGAAACTTGTTTTTTCCCGGGAAGGAGAGGGAACCCCCAGAGGGTGAGTCACCAGACTCATTCACTGTCAGGGACTGACAGAGTCCTGCCTCTCTGATCTATTAGCCTGGTACGTGGGAGAGAAAAGGAAAAGATGAGGCCATAAAAAAAATCGTCAGAATCTCCCAAACAAAGCCTGCAGCTGCTGAGCTTCTCCTTTGCGAAGATGTGGGTTCCAGATGGTTGCCTGAAGCATTAATCACTCTCTCCTGAGCCAGAAGAAAATGAAGATTAATAACAGTAACTTTTAAAAAATGACTCCTAAGGGGTTACGTATGAAAGAACAGAGGAGGGCACAGAGCTGAATCAGATCGGAATGATCCATTGCTTATTGATCAGGGCCTGTTTCATCCCTACTGATGGTGACCTTGGAATTGCTACACCTGTAGGCCAGCCAGTTGTCATGACGAGTGTGATGAAGCTTACATCATAGCTTACATCTGGAAGCTTAGATCACAGAATATCAGAGCCAGAAAGGGACCTTGAAAATCATATTTTTCAACCCCTTCACTTAGAGGTGAGGTTAGACTCTGTGCCCAAGTTTGTCAAGCTCAGTGGAATCAGGAACGGGGCTAGAGTTTGGGCTGCCCCCATTCCGATTCCTCGCCCTTACTATCTCTGAGAGAGGACCGACACAGCTGAGACCTGTGCAGTAATTACAGAAGAGAGGATAACAATTTAAATACTCTTAAGCATTTAGACACAAGCAAGGTCCTGGGGGCCGGAGGGCCAGGCAGGATTTTGAGCCAGACCATACAGAGTCGATGGGGTAGTGCACTCCAAACGGGGCAGGGAGGCCAGAGGTCACCAAGCGAGGGGAGATACCACGAGTGGACATGGAGACCCACCTTTCTGGAGCAGAGGGGAGAGCTCCTTAGTTGGTGTAAGGAGGCTGGAAGAGTTGGTGGGACAAATTTTGGAGCTCCTAAGATCCAGACAAAAGTTTTTGGACTTTCTATGGGTGACGATAGAGCTTTGAAGAGATTCGACCTCAGAAAAATGGTGACTGAACGTGGAATTTTGAAAGAAAAGAGTGTGTGGGTGAGACTGTGCATGTTATTTTAGGATCCATCTAGGGAAGAAGAGTAGCCAGAGCGAGAGGGGCAAGTACAGGGCTTCCCTGGAGCCTGGTCTCCAAAAGTGATGCCTTCTCTTTGTTTCTTTTTTAAGTAACATGTTGCCTTGATGGTGGTTGACATTAGGATGGAAAGGCCTCAGGTACACTGCATGGAAGAAGACAGTGCTCACTTCTCAAAGTCTGGCCCAGCTCCTGACCCAGACCCACCTCTCAAACCACTGTCATGGGACCTGTTCACGCCTCTGAACAGGGGCCAACTTTCCCCACAGGAAATCGGGACGTGTGTGCCGCAGGCCCTGTGCTTAAGGGAGGAAGGAACCTATTATGGCCAGGCCTGGGCTGAGTACTGGGGATGAATAAGGCACAAATCATCTTCACTGAGTTTTAAGGAGTTGTGGGGAAGGCAGACTCGTAAACAGACACAGGACTCAGTGGTAAGTGTGGTGTACTTACCAGAATACAAGGAGCCACAGCAGCACCAGGAAGGGTGCTTACCCAGCTTCAGCTGAGTCCCACGCTCATGGCAAGGGCGTGGAGAGAACATGAGCAGAGGCAGGGAGGTGGGGACCTGCTTAGGATGCCTGAGGGTTGGTAGGGCTGGCAAGGAAGGGGGGAGTAGGTTCAGGACATTTTCAGGAGGTAAAATGGGCTGACCGTGGGGGTTGGGTATGCAGGGTGAGGGGTGTCAGGGAGGCCTCCTGGTTCTAGCGTGGAGGACACCAGAGACAGAACATGAGGAAGAAGGAAAAGGTTGGGGAGAGCAGATGTTGAGGTCAGATGCAGGCAGGCTGAGGTGAAAGTGCCTATGGGACAGCCGGGTAAAGATGCCCATCACTGGGAGCCCTGCTGCAGGCTGCCTGGGGCGTGGCAAGGCGAGGGGGGCCAGGCTTTTCCGGCTGGGCCTTCATGATGGCCAGTTGCCTCCAATGTGTAGATCCCTCTGCCTTCCCAAGGAAGCCAAGGATATCTTGGAGAAAGTATCTACCACAGTCTGTGAAAAGACTGCCAGTTCTTACATTAGGAGAAATAAATAAAAATAAACTCATCTGTGGTTATGTCTACAGAGAGTATCCTGGCTTAGCAACATATGCAGAGAAATCATTGTGATCCATTACCTGATGGGTAAATCTGGGTACTTATTTTTCATACGCATTTTGATCTTTCAACCACTGTCCTCCAATAACAACAGTGAGAAATTTAGTTGTATAGCATGGTTCTTTTGAAGCCAGGTAATGTCACAGTCAATAGCCTTTTCATCAGTGAAACAGATGGTAAACCCAGCACCAGCTGCATGCTCATCGTGGTGGCTGAGCTGACAATATATGGTGTGATGGTGCTGCCGTCTCCCTGAGCTCGGAGTATGAGAGCCGTTTAACAGAATCAAATGCCTTTGACGGGAGTTCAGCCTGTGGTGTCTCTTTGTGTTCCGTCCTGCCCTGTGATTGCCCGTCATCTTTGTCAAGCAGCTGTGGGTCTGATCCATCCTCTGTGCTCATGTTTACACATTAGAGCTTCTGCAACACCACTGTGTTTGTCGCAGTATCACTCATACAAATTCCTGTTCTTTCAAGCCTTTCTGTTTTATAATCGTAATATTTATAATCATAATATTTGTTGTTACTCTAGATAGCAAGTTCCTATAAAATTCGTTTTTCATGAAGGGTTGTTAGAGATTCCAAGAGTTCAACACACCAGGTTTGGGGAACGCTAGTCATTTTACTCAGAAATGAATTCCTAGTATCCATAAAGTTGTTCCTCTGGTTTAGGTAGCTGTTGAAATGTAAATTCTTTTGTGTGTGAGGAAGATTGGCCCTGAGCTAACATCTGTTGCCAATCTTCCTTTTTGCTTGAGGAAGATTGTCGCTGAGCTAACATCTGTGCCAATCTTCCTCTATTTTATGTGGGATGCTGCCACGGCATGGCTTGATGAGCGGCGCTAGGTCCGTGTCTGGGATCCAAACCTATGAACCCCAGGCTGCCAAAGTGGAGCGCTCAAACTTAATCACTATGCCACCAGGCCGGCCCCTAAGTTTTTTTTAACCATTGCCTACTCTCAGTTAACATTCATCACTAGAATGTGTGTTGGTAAAGGTTCCTTACTGATATACTGATGAATTTTGTTTGCACAGAGATTTTGCTTATGTAGCAAGAGACAAAGATACAAGAATTTTGAAATGTCATGTATTTCGATGTGACACACCAGCAAAAGCCATCGCCACAAGTCTCCACGAAATCTGCTCCAAGGTAAGGGGGAGTCAGAGCACAGTGGTCCATCCCTCTCTTTTCTCACTGCTTGAGCAGGGAGGGGGTTTGAAAGGTCAGGAGAGGGGCCACGTGGACCTGCAAATTGAGCTTGGGGAGAAGCGGGTTGACTCTTTGTTCCATCCACCTCATTACAGTGCTCTCGCTGCCTGTCAGGCATTGCTCTAAATGGCACTCTGTCTACCAAATGACTGCAGCCTTAGTCCCTCCCACAGCCCGGGGGGTATAATAGGTAGACACAACAGTGGCAGGTGCAGGGCAGAGCTGTGTAAACCAAGCCCAGCCAGGAAACAGGGGAAAGGAGTTAGGGCGGATTTCCCAGGGACAGGGCCACCTGATCTGAGAGTGAACACAGAAGCGAGGGTGCTAACAAACCAGCTGGGTGTCTGTGGAAATGCAGGCAGCTGGGGGTTGCCATGAACGCATGCTGACTTCATGAGGACACACGGCAGCTCGTGGAAACCCTGACCAGCCGTGAGGCAGGGCTGTGGTCACTGTCTCACACTGGTGAGGGTCCCGCTTCCTTAACCAGAGTCCGGGCATCGCCAGCCCAGCCTCCCACCTTCCCTCCAGCATATTCCTAACACAAATGTCCCCGCCCTCTGCCCAGCGCTTCCACTCACATCCATTGGTGGGGTCTTGTACCTTTCAGGAAAGCCTTCTATTATTGAGTGGTTCTGGCTGTTATAGAGTTCTTTCTTGTGTTAACCTGAACTTTTCCTCTCTGGAACCTCTGTGTATTTACTTGAGATCCGTGACCTGTAGCAACAGAGAAAGATTCCTTCAGTTTGTCTCTTTGCTGGGCAGCTCTTTATTAGTTGAAGCTGTGCCCTGTGCCTGGCACAATTAGAGATGCTGGACAAGTATCCATCGTTGAGTCTTCCTGCTCCTGACTTCCTCTCTTCTCCAGAATCCCCACCCCCATCTCTTCAGCCACTTTTGGGTCATGTGGTTACCAAGCTCCTAACCAGCCTCTTCTGGGCATACTCTGGTTGGTTGCCCCTGAATGAACACAGTGTTCCAGAAATGAGCTGGCAGAGAACAGACCATGGACCACCCTGTCCTTTGACCTCAAGAATACAGTACTAGGGCCAGCCTGGTGGCGCAGTGGTTAAGTTCGCACATTCCACTTCGGTGGCCTGGGGTTCGCCAGTTTGGATCCTGGGTGTGGACCTATGCACCATTTGTCAAGCCATGCTGTGGCAGGCATCCCACATATAAAGTAGAGGAAGATGGGCACAGATGTTAGTTCAGGGCCAGTCTTCCTCAGCAAAAAAACAAAACAAAAAAAAAGGATTGGCATCAGATGTTAGCTCAGGGCTAATCTTCCTAAAGAAGAAAAAAAAGAAGAAGAATATAGTACTAGGATGATTGGTCTTCTTAGCAATCATATCACCCACTGGCTTATATTCAAATAGTGGTTGGCCACACCCTCAGGACGCTGTCACTGACTTCCTTCAGCCAGGCCTTTCCACTCCCCAAACCTACTTATTGAATCTAAATACAACACTTCACCATCACCTCTGTTGAACATCACCTTTCTGATTTTGAGCCGACAGCATGACCCAGCCACATTCTCACAATTCCTCCTGGGCTGGCAAGCCCCAGGCTGTGGCCACAGCCACCGCCGTGGCACAGCCTGATATCTGAGCCACAGGAACGAAGCAGATGCAAGCCACAGTTCCTGTGGGAACTGTCTCCAGTCCCAAAAGAAACAGCCCGCCAGTCTGCAACTCTGACCCATGTGACAAGGACATGCAGGATGGGTCTGGGGACCACCACGTTTATCCCAGCCAATAGTCACGCTTTGCATGGACAGGACCAGGCACAGCTGGACCTTTTGCAGCGTTGCAGCACACTCCCCAGGCTTCCTTTTTTCAGTCATTCATGCCACCAATATAATCGAGCACCATTTATGTGCCAGGCACTGTTCTGAGGAGACAGCAGAGACCAAAACAGAAAAAAGGCCTTGTCCTTGTGGAATTTGTATTCGAGTGTAAAGCCCTTGGAACCTGGCCTGGAACAGAACAAGTGCTCAAGAAATACTCCACTTTATGATTGTCAGCAGCCCTCCTGCCCACCGCCCCAGGCACAGGTCTGGAAATGGACGGAGCGGAGCTCTGGAGAGGAAATGACTTTTGTTCCAGTTGGAATGGAAAGCTTGGGCTGGAAATGAAGATCTGAGTTGCTTTTGGGGTCTTTGAAGGGTGGGCTTCATTCAGCCCTTGAACCCACAGCACTGTGTAAACAAGAGGGAAAGGGAAGACTCTTAGATAGAGGAGACATTAATGTCCCTAACGGAAGAGAGACAGTTTGGAAGACAGCTGACAGATTTAAACAGCTTGAGAAAAACAATCACAAGGATAGCAGCTAATATTTCTGAGCGTTTACATGTGATCCTCAGAACCAACATAACATTATTGTTATTGGGGACATAAATGTTATCAGTATCCCCATGGACAGTGGAGAAAATGAGACACGAGAGGTCAGGTGACTTGGTCACACAGCCAGTACATGGTGGAGGTGGGATTTGAACCCATGTACTGTGTCCCCAGATTACCTTAAAAGAGAACCTAAAAGTCAGCATCCGGAAGCAGTGGGGGGAGTCCACTGCTCTGTGTTCCACTGACCACAGTGGGCCAACAGGCCCACCCTTGACTAGGGATATTTGTTTGGGTTGTTTTAGTAGAGTTGGGAGCCTGGTGAATGGAAGAATGAACTCCAAACAATTAGGAGACTTACTCTGAGGGATAGTCATTCACCTGTTATCCCTAGAGGACTGAGCACAATTCTCAATATACGTAGCTCAGAGACACGAGGGTGAGAAGGGAGGCAACAGACTAAAGCTGGGTTAACCTGGAAGTGAAATCAGCTTGGGCACGTACTGGCTGGGATGGCTGAAGACAGGGGGTCTCAACCACAAACCAAAGCTGTGCTTTCTCTTCTTCAGATTATGGCCGAACGGAAGAATGCCAAAGCCCTGGCCTGTGGTTCCTTACAGGAAAGAAACAATGTGAATCTCGACGTTCCCTTGCAAGGTAAGTCGGTGGCAACTGCTCCCTTCTTGGTGGTGCTGTCCATCCTAGTCAAGAACCAAAGGGTCTCAGATGGTTCCGTGGTGTTTCTAATCTCCTTAAAAACAATGCTCGACTCAACAAACACGCACTGAGCATGCACCCGGTGTCCTCCCCATGGCGTAGAGTTGATTTTGTGTCAGTAGGATTAGTCAGGAAGGGCCAAGGTGAGTTTTGTTGTTGGACAAGATTAAAGAACAGTATCTTTGGTGGGTTTATAGCTCACGTACAGTCTAGAGTAAAGACCAGCTGGTTTAAAAATATGTGGGTTGATATTGGGTGGGGCTCTGTTATTTTCCCAAACTGTGCCCTTTGTGATTAAATTTTCTCTGAGCATAAACCACATCTAACAAATAGGACATCAAAAGCTCTTACTTAGCACACATCAAAGGGACAGTAGCAGCTTTAACACAGATTCCAGTTCCTGCTTTTACATGTTTTCCTGCCTAGAAATGAAAGTTGGATGGGATTTGGATGGACAGAGCCCAGTGTCTCCATTCTTATAGAACAATTGCGCATTTGCCTTTAGAAACACAGGACAATATGGCACCGGGGGTGCGTTCCAGGTGACATAGTGATGGCTGCGTTTTATGTGTATGTTGGAACCACTGAGAAAAACGTGTTGCTTTTGTTCCCTGTAGTAGATTTTCCAACACCAAAGACTGAGCTGGTCCAGAAGTTCCACGTGCAGTACCTGGGCATGTTACCTGTAGACAAGCCGGTCGGTATGTGAAACACGTCTTTCCACTTTGCAGGTGTTGGGAATACCTCATAGGAGGTATTCAGCCTCCCAAAAGGGTGGGGTCTACTGTGTCACTGCCTTTCCATGTGTGGACTCTGGCCCTTGCACTGTCACCAGCCAGAGCACAGGAATAGTCCTGATCAAAAGAGCATGAGATGATAGGAGAGGACAGGTTAAGCTGCTCTGACCTGTGATCCCCACATTATAGGGACCTTAACAAAGCAGACACGTTTCTCATTTACCGAAGAGTCCAGAGATGCGCAATCCACGGCTGTAGCAGGACTCTGCCATTCTCAGATAGGGCCTCCTCCTCTGGGGCCAGGCACCTGCTTCAGTCCTCGTCAGCTGGCGGGCAGGGAGAAAGCGCTGGGGGAGCCCTCATGCCTTTCTTTCAAGGTGTGAGTCAGCAGCAGCACACACAGCAGTCAGCTCACATCCCAGGGGCAGAACTTAGTCACTTAGCCATCCCAAGCTGAGAGGAGCCTGGGAGATGTGGCCTTTCCCAGGTAGAAAAGGCTGTGGAGAAATCAGAGCCTTCATGTGCTGCTGAGGGGAATGTAAAATGGCTCAGCTGCTTTGGAACAGCCTGGCAGCTCCTCAAAAAGTTAAACGTAGAGTTACCATTGGATCCAGCCATTCTGCTCCTATGCACATGCCCAGATGAAATGAAAACATCTGTCCACATGAAAATATATCCACAAATGTTCACAGCAGCGTTATTTGTAACAGTCAAAAAGTGGAAACCTAAATGTCCATCAACTGATGAACAGATAAATAAAATGTGATAATGCCATACAATGGAATGCTATCTGGCAATAAAAAGGAACGAAATACTGAAACATAGTACAACATGGATAAACCTTGAAAACATGCTAAATGAAAGAAGCCAGTCACAAAGGGCCACATACCGCATGATTCCATTTATATGAAATGTCCACAATAGGCAAATCTCTAGAGATGGAAATTAAATAAGTGATGGCCAGGGGCTGGGAGGAGATGAAGGGTAACTCCCAAAACGTACAGGGTTTCTTTTTGGAGTGATGAAAATGTCCTAAAATTGATTGTGGTGATGATCGCACGACTCTGTGACTATACTAAAAATCATTGAATTATACACTTTAAATGAGTGACTTGTATGTTATGTGAATTATATCTTGATAAAGTTGTCCTGCCTCACCTCCAACAAAACAGCTGTGGGAACACCCAGCAAAAGTGCCCCATTGACTAGCACATAGAGCTCATGTAAAGGTGCCACCCAAACTTGGCCTTAAGTAAACAAGTCAGATGAAGGAAGGTGGGGGTGTACTGGCAGACGCTGGCTTCCGTTGGGTCCCCTTTCCCAAAGCCCCTTGCTTAGAAAATGTTGCATTTGCTTGAGTACTGTTGATGCACTCGGAGCTGGGGAATCTTTGGAGAGAGCAGGAGAAAGGAGTACGATGGTCCGATAGTCAGGACATCACACTACATCTCTGGATGTTCCTGTGGAAGGAGCTGGCATTTCTTTTAAGCAAACATGAGAAATTAAACGTCTTGTTTTCTGGGGTTTTAAAGATCAGTCTGGTTACAGCCCTTACGGGGTGATTTGGGCCCACATTTGAGAGTGATAAATAGCTTGAGGACTTTTCTCAGTTGTCCCTTCCATCCACAGGAATGGATACCCTGAACAATGCCATAGAAAGTCTCATGACCTCATCTGACAAGGAGGACTGGCCGTCAGTGAACATGAACGTGGCCGATGCTACTGTGACCGTCATCAGTGAAAAGGTACAGAGGGTTGTAGGTGCCATTGGCCTATGTGGGCGGCAGTGAGGTTTGGGACACAATAACTTTCCGTGAAACTTAGACACAGAGCCACGTCTCGACCTCTGGGGAGTTGTGCTTGCTTGTGATTAGAATAGCCTACATTTGAAAAAAAAAAAAAGATTTTTCCCCTTGTGTCTGGATCTTTGCACACCTTTGCTTTCCTGGACTCAGAAGCTCCTATTCTGGTGCTCCTGATTCTTTCTTCCTCATATGCCCAAGAGATTTAAATCGTTCACTGGAAGTGACTGTATGACGCTAGCAGTAACTCACTAATGGGGTTTGGTTTTCTGGCCAGTCACTCTCCAGGCTCCAGAATTGACTAGGCAGTTTTCTGGGGTTGGAGCACAGGAGACGCTTCTGTCGTGGAAGGTCCTGTGGTTTGTTCTGTCAGTAGTAGCAGGGGCCATTGGTCATCTTGAGAGAGGCCAGCATTAGCCTCAACTCAAACTATCCCAATTTTGTGGTTGAGGAAACTAAAGCACAGAGAGATTAAGTAACTCCCCAAGGTCACACAGTCAGAAGTAGTAAGGTCAGGATTCGAATCCAGGCAAACTGGCTCCCAACTCTTTACCACTTGTCTGCCTCTGTGAAGCAGCTGTCATGAAAAGGCCACAGTCTTTGGCCTGCTCTTGCTTCTGTCCACTAGCAGATCACCTTCAAGCCAGTTCACCTTCTAAAGAGGAGTGAGGTGCTCACTGACCCCAGCCGCCTCTCCAGCCTGCCATGCTGGGTTGTCTTCAAGTCTTCAGTCGTCATGCCCTTTCCCACCTCCGCATCTTTGCAAGAGCTGCTCCTTCTGTGCTCCACCCCTTTGCCTACCCAGCCCCTACCCAGAGCTCAACTCAGATGTCATTTCTCCTAAGAAAACTTCCCGGCCTCTCAGACTAGTTTAGTTTTCTTGTTAAACAATCCCACATAACCTGAGTGAATATTTAATAATTCAAGATCTTAATGATCCAAAAGTCAACATTCTGGATGTGTTTACTAACTCAAAAATTGCATATGGTTGCTGCAAAGGATGTGGCGTTCATAAGAATGAATTCTGAACATTTCTTTGCACTGCATCATATGGATACCATATGGATATCAGTTTGTGAAAAAGAAAAAGAAAATGACTTGGCAACTTTTTGTTTTACACAGAAATATGGTTCAACGTCCTGTTTAGCTTGGGAAGAAGAACTGGATGGAAAAGGATCCCATGGCTCTTTTTCTCTTGGTGCCCTGGGGTTTCCAGTGGGTTCCCCTGGGCAAATGGGTTTTGAGCCACTGGGTGCCCTGTATGAGCAAGATGTGAGAAATAGACATGACATTGTTCCTACCTTCGGTGGACTCACAGGCTTGCAACACAGTGGATAGGGAACAGAGCACACAAACCACGGTTGCAGTGTAGTTCGGAGCAAAATTAAATACCGGAATGAGACACTATAGCAGTGATGGCCTCTCCAGACGCATTTAGAAACTTGCCTCTTTAGAAAAATACAAGTCCTTTCTAAGTTCAGTCTGGCTATATATTTCCTAGTACCAGCTCCTGTATGCGGCCACTCTAAGCTTGATTCCATGATTTAAGAGCTGAACCTGTTTGTGACTATTGCCTGGCTTCCCAGAGAGCGAGGGCTGTGAACTATGTCTCTTGCAGAATGAAGAGGAAATCCTAGTGGAGTGTCGTGTGCGATTCTTGTCCTTCATGGGCGTCGGGAAGGATGTCCACACATTTGCCTTCATCATGGACACTGGGAACCAGCGCTTTGAGTGCCACGTTTTCTGGTGTGAGCCGAATGCCGGTAACGTGTCCGAGGCGGTGCAGGCCGCCTGCATGGTGAGTAATCCCACCACAGGGGTTCAACCCTCATGCCCCTGCCTTTGTTTTATATGCCATAAATTAGAGCAGAGTTACTAATTTAAAAGAAGACAAGTCTAATCTCTAAAGTACTGTTTTACCGTATAACACCCTCATTCCTGTGGACAGAGTCAGTTATGATGAGCAGTTTGCCATCTCAGGAGGCGAGGACACCTGAGAGCAGCAGCGCCGGGTGGAGCCAGATTCTGTGGGACTCCAGTAACATCAAAAAGGGTGATCTTCAAAACCACAAATTGAGGATTCTCAACTCTTGGTCCCTAATTAATTGGAGTATGTGGTCAGGAAATGTTGGTCGTGCATGAGTGAGTTGGTGCTGTTTGGGACCAACTCAGTACTTTAAAAATAAAATGCAATGTATTGAGTGAGTTTTATTTTAGATAGTTTGTTTAAGTGACTTGTTCTTACATATTTTGTTTTCTTTCTATCTGTGAACTCAGTCCTTACAACAATCCTGTTAGGTAGTTGTTAGTTCTGTTTTATTTATGAGAAAACAGAGGGTCGGAGGAGAGAACGGGCCCCAGGGCACAGAGTTGGTAAGTGACAGAGCCTGCATTCAGTGCCAGGTCTTCCAGGTACCAAAGCTAGTGCTCTTTGCATCACATATATGATTTCAAACAAAGGTACTTCATCATTTATTCCGCAAATATCCTTTGAGCACCTATTATGCCAAGCACTGAAAAAGTTCTAGTAAAAATGAGGGGACTGTATGAATGTAGGCATCCAAACCTGGGGTGCTGGTATATTCTAGCAACAGCAGATTGGATTGGTGGAACCAAGTGGGAGGAGGCAAGGTCCACCTCATGAAAGGCCTGTGATGTCATACTAAGGTGTTTATCTTCGGCAAAGATCATTAAGTGGGAGTGAATTGATCATGCTAGGTTTTAAAAGTGTACTCCAGAACAAAGGAAAAGAATGTGGAAGACGAGGCTGAGGTGGGGAGATCAGCCAGGAGGCCAGTTTACTGGTCCGGGTGAGAGCTTTGGAGCATCTAAATGGGAGAGTGGCCATGGGAATAAACAGGAGCAGATGATTGGAGAGACGTTGTAGAGAATCGCTTGGCCTTGGCAGGAGGAATGCTGAATTTGAGGCACCTGTGCTTCATTTAATCACTCCATCATTTATGGGCTGGACTCTAGGAGGTTCATGTAGGACTGAGATATGATCCTTGCATGGTGGAGTTTAGGTATATGGGGGAGAAGGGTTAACCAAAATTCTGCTGTAGTGTAGAGAGTGCTATAACTAAAAGTATGAGACTGCTCTGGATTGAGAAGTGACTGGGAGAGAAAGGAGTGGGGACCCTGACAGTAGATAACTCATGAAGTCAGACAGTGAAGGGGTAGCTTGAAGCACAACACTGAGGGGTTTGCTCATTTGTTTTAGGATTGGGGAGATTCATGCATTTTTAGGCTGAGAGAAGTGAGCCAGTGAAGCTGGATTGAAATGGGGGTCATATAACATATAACATATAACATATAACAAGACCTTGAGGCAAGGTCTTGGTGGCAGATTAAGAGCCTGGGGTTGGGGCTTAGCCTCCCAGTTGGGTTAGAGCGACTTTGAGACTGGCCAGATGCTAAGAATCAAGACTAGGTGGAATTTAGAGTTGTGGGAGTTCTGGTTTTGTATATGCAGTACCTCGCTAGGTTAAGAATGAAGAAAAAGGAAGAGGACGACGGCAGTTGGCAAAGGTGGGGAATGAGAAAAGAGAGCCAATCGACTGTGATCTTAAAAGCCACCTGTGAAATGGAGAGGACAGGTGGGAGAAGGGATGGGAAGACCTGAACCTGTGCACTCAGTATCTGACTCCATTCTCACCACAGTCCTCTGTGAGAGGACAGTTTCCCCTTGTACCGTGGAGCCGAATTCTAACTCACAAAAGCCTGCATGGAAAGGAGCAGGGCCAGGCGGAGGGGAGTGTCAAGATGCGCCTCCTGACCAGCCGCAGGGAACTGAGATGGGATAGCCAATGAGGAAGTTCAGTTGAGCACAAATGGAGGGTGACTATTTAGGCAATTCATGAAATTGAAAAGGATCATAACAGATGGTTTTAGTCACAAAATGAATGGCTTTCAGCCTTAATTATACACTTTAAGTGCTGATGACAATTAAATAATTAGCTTTTATCAGAAGTTACAGTTTGTTTTCCAAATCCCAGTCTCATTTTCTTAGAAACAATTTTTACTCATTTGTTTACTGTTCTAATTGCATTAGGGCAACCAGCTGAAGGGGCTCAGCCAATCCAGTGTAAGACATACTGATAAAATCAAACCTTTCTTTACAGTGCAAATCCAGAATTTGTAACTCAGTGGCCTACCTCTTGATTCATATCTGCACGATTCTCTGTCTGAAATATCTGTGCATGAATTTATACCAACTGAAAAATCTACAGCATTAACACATTCTTTTGAATCTACTTAATTAGTAGGCATATTTTGCAGCTGTGTGGTGTAGGCCCAGCTGAAGATATTTTGGTGAAATTTAGAATAAGAGCGATCGTTAATGAAATTGCTCAGGTGCAATTTTTTTTAATTGAGTTCATAATAGTTTACATCATTGTGAAATTTCAGTTGTACATTATTTCTTGTCTGTCATCACATGGATGCTCCCCTTCAGCCCCTGTGCCCACCCCACACCCCCCTTCCCCTGGTAACCACAGATGTGTTTTCTTTGTCCATGTGTTTGTTTATATTCCACATATGAGTGAAATCATCAGGTGTTTGTCTTTCTCAGTCTGGCTTATTTCACTTAGTATAATTCCCTCCAGCTCCATCCATGTTGTTGCAAATGGGATGATTTTGTATTTTTTTCTGGCTGAGTAGTATTCCATTGTATATATTTACCACATCTTCCTTATCTAATCATCAGTCAGTGGGCACTTGGATTGTTTGCATGACTTGGCTATTGTGATTAGTGCTGCAGTGACCATAGGGGTACATATGTTACTTTGGATTGTTGATCAAGTTGTTTGGGTAGATACCCAGTAGTGGGCTAGCTGGGCCGTATGGTAGTTCTATTTTCAGTTTTTTGAGGAATCTCCATACTGTTTTCCGTAGCGGCTGCACCAGTTTGTATTCCCACCAGCAGTGTATGAGGGTTCCCTTTTCTCCACACCCTCTCCAACATTTGTTATTTTTAGTCTTAGTGATTATAGCCATTTTAACAGGTGTAAAGTGATATCTTAGTGTAGTTTTGATTTGCATTTCCCTGATGATTAGTGATGTTGAACATCTTCTCATGTGTTTATTAGCCATCTGTATATCTTCTTTGGAAAAATGTCTGTTCATATCCTCTGCCCATTTTTTGATCGGGCTGTTTGCTTTTTTGTTGTTCACTTGTGTGAGTTCTTTATATATTATGTAGATTAACCCCTTATTGGATATATGATTTGCAAAAATTTTCTCCCAATTGGTGGGTTGTCTTTTGATCCCAGTTTCTTTTGCCTTGCAGAAGCTCTTTAGTCTGATGAACTCTCACTTGTTTATTTTTTCTTTTGTTTCCCTTGTCTGAGAAGACATGGTATTCGAAAAGATCCTTTTAAGTTCGACGTCAAAGAGTGTACTACCTATATTATCTTCCAGGAGTTTTATGGTTTCAGGACTTATCTTCAAGTCTTTGATCCAATTTGAGTTTATTTTTGTGTATGGCGTGAGATAATGGTCTACTTTCATTCTTTTGCATGTGGTTGTCCAGTTTTCCCAATACCATTTATTGAAGAGACTGTCTTTTCTACATTGTATGTTCTTGGTACCTTTGTTGAAGATTAGCTGTCTGTATATGTGTGGTTTTATTTCTGGGCTTTCAGTTCTGCTCCATTGATCTATGTGCCTGTTTTTGTACCAGTACCATGCTGTTTTAATCACTATGGCTTTGTAGTACATTTTGAAGTCAGGGATTGTGATGCCTCCAGCTTTGTTCTTTTTTCTCACTATTGCTTTAGCAATCCGAGGTCTTTGGTTGCCCCATGTGAATTTTAGGATTCTTAGCTCTATTTCTGTGAAGAGTGTCATTGGGATTCTGATTGGGATTGCATTGAATCTGTACATTGCTTTGGGTAGTATGGACATTTTTAACTATGTTTATTTTTCCAATCCATGTGCATGGAATCTCTTTCCATCTCTTTATGTCATTATCTATTTCTTTCAATAATCTCTTAGAGTTTTCATTGTATAAGTCCTTCACCTCCTTAGTTAAATTTATTCCTAGGTACTTTATTATTCTTGTTGCGATTTAAATGGAATTGTATTCTTGAGTTCTCTTTCTGTAAGTTCATTATTAGAGTCAGAAATGCAACTGATTTTTGTAAGTTGATTTTGGACCCAGCAACTTTACTGTAGTTGTTAATTATTCCTAATAGTTTTCCAATAGATTCTTTAGGGTTTGCTATAGATAAGATCATGTCGTCTGCAAACAGTGAGAGTTTCACTTCTTCACTTCCTATTTGGATTCCTTTTATTCCTTTCTCTTGCCTAATTGCTCTGGCCAAAACCTCCAGTACTATGTTGAATAAGAGTGGTGATAGTGGGCATCCTTGTCTTGTTCCTGTTCTCAGGGGGATGACACTCAGTTTTTGCCCATTGAGTATGATGTTGGCTGTGGGTTTGTCATATATGGCCTTTATTATGTTGAGGCAGTTCCCTTCTATGCCCATTTTGTTCAGAGTTTTTATCATAAATGGCTGTTGGATCTTGTCAAATGCTTTCTCTGCATCTATTGAGATGATCATGTGGTTTTTATTCCTCATTTTGTTAATGTGGTGTATCACATTGATTGATTTGCGGATGGTGAACCATCCCTGTGTCCCTGGTACAAATCCCACTTGATCATGATGGATGATCTTTTTGATGTGTTGCTGTATTCAGGTTGCCAATATTTTGTTGAGGATTTTGCATCTATGTTCATCAGCAATATTGGCCTATAGTTTTGCTTTTTTGTGTTGTCTTTGTCAGGCTTTGGTGTCAAGAGTTATGTTGGCCTTCTAGAATCTGTTAGGAAGTGTTCCATCTTCCCTAATCTTTTGGAATAGCTTGAGATGGATAGGTATTATATCCTCTCTGAAAGTTTGGTAGAATTCCTCAGGGAAGCCGCCTGGTCCTGGGCTTTTATTCTTTAGGATGCTTTTGATTACTCTTTGAATCTCTTTACTTGTGATTGTTCTGTTCAGATTCTCTATTTCTTCTTGATTCAGCTTTGGGAGGTTGTAAGAGTCTAAGAATTTATCCATTTCCTCTAGATTGTCCATTCTGTTGGCAAATAGCTTTTCACAGTATTCTCTTATAATCCATTGTATTTCTGTGGTATCTGTTGTTATTTCTCCTCTTTCATTTCTAATTTTATTTATCTGAGCTTTCTCTCTTTTTTTCTTTGTAAGTCTGGCTAGGGGTTTCTCAATTTTATTTATATTCTCAAAGAACCAGCTCTTTACCCTCATACACTGCTGGTGGGAATGCAAACTGGTGCAGCCACTATGGAAAACAGTATGGAGATTCCTCAAAAAACTAAAAGTAGAACTACCATACGATCCAGCCATCGCACTACTGGGTATTTATCCAAAGAGCATGAAGTCAGCAATCCCAAAAGTCCTGTGCACCCCAATGTTTATTGCAGCACTGTTTACAATAGCCAAGACGTGGAAGCAACCTAAGTGCCCATCAACAGACGAATGGATAAAGAAGATGTGGTACATATATACAATGGAATACTACTCAGCTGCAAAACAGAACAAAATCATTCCATTTGCAATAACATGGATGGACCTTGAGAGAATTATGTTAAGTGAAATAAGCCAGCGAGAGAAAGATAATCTGTGTTTGACTCCACTCATATGAGGAATTTAAAATTATGGACCAAGAACAGTTTAGTGGATACCAGGGGAAAGGTGGGGTAGGGGGTGGGCACAAAGGGTGAAGTGGTGCACCTACAACACGACTGACAAACATTAATGTACAATTGAAATTTCACAAGATTGTAACCTATCAATAACTCAATTAAAAAAAATTGAAAAAAATAAAAATAAAAATAAAAAAAATAAAAAGAACCAGCTCTTTGTTTCATTGATCCTTTCTTTCTATTGCCTTTTTTGTTTCAATAGCATTTATTTCTGCTCTGATTTTTATTATTTCTGTCCTTCTGCTGACTTTGGGCTTTGTTTGTTCTTCTTTTTCTAATTCAAATAGGTGTAGTTTGAGATTGCTTATTTGGGCTTTTTCTTGTTTGTTAAGGTGAGCTGGTATTGTGATGAATTTCCCTCTTAATACAGCTTTTGCTGCATTCCATATGAATTAGTATGGTATGTTTTCATTTTCATTTGTCTCCAGATATTTTTTGATTTCTCCTTTAATTTCTTCAGTGATCCACTGCTTGTTCAATAACATGTTGTTTGGTCTCCACCTCTTTGCCCTTTTCTCAGCTTTTTTCTTGTAATTAATTTCTGGCTTTATAGCATTGTGACCAGAAAACATGCTTGTTACTATTTCAATCTTCTTAAATTTATTGAGGCTTGCCTTGTTTCCCAACATATGGTCTATTCTTGAGAGTGTTCCATGCACACTTGAGAAGAATGTGTATTCTCCTGTTTATGGATGGACTGTTCTGTATATAAGTCCAACTGTTCTTGCTTTTCATTTAATTCCACTGTTTCCTTGTTGATTTTCTGTCTAGATGACCTATCCATTGATGTGAGTGGAGTGTTGAGGTCCTCTACTATTAATGTCTTCATTTAGGTTTGTTAATAGTTGCTTTATGAACTTTAGTGCTCCTGTGTTGGGTGCATAGATATTTATAAGTGTTATTTCTTCTTGATGTAGTGTCCCTTTGATCATTATATATTGCCCCTCTTTGTCTCTCTTTACCTGTCTTATCTTGAAGTCTACTTTGTCTGATATAAGTATTGCGACACCTGCTTTCTTTTGTTTGCCATTAGCTTGGAGTATCGTCTCCCACTCCTTCACTCTGAGCCTGTGTTTGCTGTTGGAGCTGAGATGTGTTTCCTGGAGGCAGCATATTGTTGGGTCTTGTTCTTTAATCCATCTCACCCTTCTGTTGTCTTTTTATTGGAGAATTCAATCCATTTATGTTTAGGGTGATTATCAATATATGAGGGCTGAATGCTGCCATTTTATCACTCGTTTTCCAATTCTCCTGCATTTCCTTTGTTTCTTGTCCTGTGTATTTTGGTCTACCAATTGAGTTATATAGTTTTTTATGTTATGTTTCTTTGTTTTCTCCTTATTTATTATTTGTGTCTCTGTTCTGCTTTTTTGTTTAGTGATTACCCTGAGGTTTGTATTCAAAATCTCGTGGATAAGATAGTCCCTTTTCTGATGGCCTCTAATTTCCTTAGACTAAACAGATTCAGTCCCTTTCCTCTCCCGCTCCTAAGGCCTCAGGTGCACTTTTGATTCACACTGGATGAACCTAACTAACATTAGAAATTCCCAGTCCAGTGTCCCATGTTGCCACACCTGCCCATTTATAAATCCATGCTTTGTAAGAGTGTGGTTTTGGTTGTGAGGCAGACCTAGCAAGATACCTTACATAGAGGAGACATGATAAATCATTTTTCATGTGATTAGGTTGAAAGGGACTAGTTTTGTGGCCTTTGGGCAATGACAAAACCTTGTGACACAGAGTCTTGCTGTAAACAGTTTATGCCTCTCAGGGGAAACATCAACTTTTTTCACAACTATACTAAAGAACCTATTAATATTTAAGTAGATTTCTAAAACTCAGCCATGGAATTAATTAAAATGCTCAGATTAGGAAAAAACATTTGATAAATTTTTTTCTTTTTTAGATTTTATTTTTCCTTTTTCTCCCAAAGCCCCCCAGTACATAGTTGTGTATTTTTAGTTGTGGGTCCTTCCAGTTGTGGCATGTGGGACGCCACCTCAGCATGGCTTAATGAGCAGTGCCATATTGGCACCCAGGATTCGAACCAGTGAAACCCTGGGCTGCTGAAGCAGAGTGCGTGAACTTAACCACTCAGCCACGGGGCCGGCCCCACATTTGATAAATTTTAACCTTCTTATCTAATTTTGAAGAATTATTTATCTTTGCATTAATACAAAAGTGGGGGGATTATGTTATATGTCTGAAGGATAGAAACTGTCCGTGATACCAGTGCTAATGGATTTTTAAAAATTAATCCATTAGGGGGGCTGGCCCTATGGCTGAGTGGTTAAGTTGGTGCGCTCTGCTTCAGCAGCCCAGGGATTCACAGGTTCGGATCCTGGGTGTGGACATGGCACCACTCATCAGGCCATGCTGAGGCAGTGTCCCACATAGCACAACCAGAAGGACCTACAACTAGAATATACAACTAGGTACTGAGGGGCTTTGGGGAGAAGAAGAAACAAACAAAACAATTAATCCATTAGGATTTAGACTTGTATATAAAATGTATCCTTAAATCTTAATACATCATTCTTTGTATTAAAGCAGGAAATAGAGGAAAGAACAAACATTTATGAACGCCTTCTGCATTGCTAGGCCTATTTTAGGCATTTTTACAAGTATTCCTTAATCATAACACCCTCTGTAAAGGTCCCCATTCTTCAGCCATTTTACATTGAATCAAGAGGAAGGCCACTGAGTTAGAGATGCTGGATTCAGGGTGTAAAGAAAAGTTTGATTTTATCAGTGTGCCTTACACTGGATTGGCTGAGCCCCTTCAGCTGTTGCCCTAATGCAATTAAAACAGTAAGAAATGAATAAAAATTGAGGCTCAGACAGATTTGATAATTAGCCTGGGCTCATACGGTCCACAGGTGATGGAGCCTAGCTTCAAACTCTGCCCTTTCTACTGTGCTCTCCCTCAACGTGAGCACTTACCTCATGGACACAGATGCACATGTCTCTGAGGAAGGATTTAACCGTCTCTCCCAATCCTTTTTCTTTTCATTAGCTCTTTGACTATGAGCTGTATTAATTGCAGCCTGTCAATATAGAGAACAAATAGACAGTAGAGGATGGAAGAAAAGGGTGGCAAAAGCCACAACACCTTTGCTGAGCCTAATGATCTTTTAAGAGAATTTAAAACACCCACATTAAGAAAAAAATTAACTTTCTCTTGGATTTATGTTTAGGAGCTAGGTTGTTAACTTTTGAGACGTGATAACCTAACTAATGCGATGAGTTAAAATCACGTTCAACAAGAGATGATACGTTATTAACGCCCACAAAACATTTTTTCATTCCAGTTACGATACCAGAAGTGCTTGGTAGCCAGGCCGCCTTCACAGAAAGTTCGACCACCTCCTCCGCCAGCAGACTCAGTGACCAGGAGAGTCACAACCAATGTAAAACGAGGGGTCTTATCCCTCATTGACACTTTGAAACAGAAACGCCCTGTCACAGAAACGCCATAGCTGCATATGTTAAAGGATTCTCTACTATTTACCTGAAGACTGAACAGCTACACTAAAGAAGATGAACTGATGTCTGGCCTTCCGTTCAGTTGCTGATGCTTTGTCTTCAGAGAATTTATTCCTAACCAGTGTTAGACAAGCATGATCTCTCGTCTCGCCACCATCATGTGATATGAAAAGAAGCATGACTAATTTTTTTTTGCTGTCAGTAAGTTACATCATGAGCAGTGGAAGGTCTTTTTCTTATTGTAAATATCGTGAACATTGTTTCACACACACAGAGAAGGATGTGGCCACACCCCTCCTAGTGAACTAATCCTGAGTCCTTGGAGTGAATGACGTCTGAGGTAGTGTCACCATCGTCTTGACTGGATCTGTCACAAGCAACCTTTAAGTCCTACGGCACTTCACCCTGTTTTCAACGTTGGAGTAGATGCTGTGTACCAGACACATTTGAATTGCTGTAAGAATAGGATGACCAGGTTTTGTTTTCGTTTTTCATAAAATTGAACCTCTAGGTTGACAAAATTGGCTGTTGGCATCAGTACCGAAACAAACTGGCAGCTTTCCTTGGCGAGCTGTTTGACACATGGACACCATTTCATGTCTACAGCTGTTTGTGGGATGTTGGGGGAAAAAAGTGAAACTTCAAAATCGAAAAACAGACTAAATTTCAGAAATCAAAATCAAACAAAAATAGCCTTTCTTTTCAGATGGTTTTCAAAGTGATTATTAAGAGATTAACAAAATCATAACGCATTTCGGGTGGGACATTTTTCAAACTTCTGCCTTATACTGTACAATGCAGCTAGAGAATTATAGTTCACTATGGCCATTCTCTACTTAAACAATATTAAAATGAAATGCTCCTCGTCAGCCTTTCATCCTTAGGAGTTTGATAATTAGCCAATATGCAATTTGGAGTTGAGGACGTACCATTTCTATTTTAGATCTCCACCACCACATTATTTTGTTAGTCCACGGCCTAGGTAAGCATCTGCTAGGATCCTGCATCTAGCTCAATCTTACCCTGATGCTTTTTGCCCAGAAAGCTGTCTCTCCATCATGTATAGTCCATGGCAACAAATTACATTAAATCGAACCTTTCTTGAATTTTATGTATTTAATATTAGAATTTGTTGCAACTCTACTAGATATATTTTTAAATTTGTATTTTTTTCCATTTTATTTCCAAGATTTAAAAATTTATCAGAGCAAAATATACATAGGAACAATGGACTGTTTAACAAGGTTCCCAAAAATAGCACTTTCCTGCTTCTCTCTCTATAGATAAAGGAACTTAGCTGTAGAGATTACATAGGTTTAGACTCTTGTTGACATTGTTGTTTTAAAAGGAAGTTGCTAAGGAGATCAATCTAAACACTGGTCTTGTTTCCTTTTTAATGTCAAAATTAGCATTTTATAACATTCAGTTATAACAGTAATGCTCTATGTTAATCCACTTTTATGTACTTGTCAAAATGGTTTCCACATTCTTATCACATTTGAGCCTTATAAGATAGAGAAGATACTAAACACATTTGAGAAATGAAAATATGAAGTACCAAGAGGCTCAGTCATTTAGCCTAAGATCTCATGAAAGTTAGTGAGAAAACCAGGACTAGGGCTCACACTTCCCAACTCTAAGTTATGCTGCTTCCACACCAGCCAGCAAGAGTCTTTCTGGAATTACTCCGGGCATATCCAGCTGTTGTCAGGAAATCTTAGGATTCCCTGTATAAGTAGGGCAATGTGTCCAAATTACTCACGCAGTGCTGTCAATTACAAGACGCTTGCCCTCTCAGTCCAGCACTGTTTTCCTGCTGTGTGCCTCAAACCAGTTGTGGAGGACAGGATTCTACATGCAGTACAGCTGGTTCAACCCACAAGATTTTCCGGGGATGTCACATATGGTAGACATAATCCTAACTCGTGATACTTCGCCACCAGGGAACGTGATGGAATGACTAGGTGGCTTCCTCCCTCCGTCCCCTCTCAGAATTCTGGAATTATTTGCTAGCACCCTAGTGTTGTGACAAAAAAGATGACACTCTAGAAATGAATTATACTTCTCACCAGCCTATATACTGTTCTCTCTGAAGTAACCAATACCATCGTAAGAAATTATTGCATTAGGAAAATCCTTACTGTGCCCTTTGAAAGCTGTTCACAATTCAATCCTGATGATCATTCATCTTGATCTCCACAGTGAAATGTTTGAGTGTGATAAACCTCAAAATCCTGAACAAGTCATCCACTCTTGTATTGGAACTCTCTACTGTTCGTTTTTCAAGGCATACATTTATTTGTTTTCAGGATCAAGAGTACTGAGCTAGCTTTAAGTAGCAAACTGATTTATATATGCAATTATAGGATGCATTAAGATGAATGATAGCCTTTACATATTGAAAACTTTACTGCAGATATTTTCATTTGAAAATAGCTTTGCATACTAAATGCAATTAATTTTGTAAAATTAATTATGTTAAACAGTATGTTCAGACACTTCCTGCCATGGCCAAAAAGTACGTATGAGAGTCCGTGTGTCTTTTTCTGTGAAAGGGTGCCAGTGTGTGACCTGATGACGTAGTGAGACTTCAGTTATCTATGCATTCTTTATATCTGTGATTCGGTAAACAGGCAGCCATGTTCACTATGCCTTGGATGTCTTATCATTTTTTTAATTAATCTGTTAAATACAGCTTAAAATATTTTTATTTTATTTATTCTATTTTTACTGAAATATACTGCATTATTGTGTTAATGTATTATCTTTACTGGATATTATCTCACAATGTATCCAGGCCTAAATAATCTCAGTGAACTGTATACATTGCCTAAAAGGTGGTTTTGTAATGATTTATAGTCACATTTTTATTGGAATATGTAGAAGACAAAATGCTTACAGTTCCTTTTATTTTTTAAAAGCAGCTAGATAGACGCAGACTTGCCACCTCATGTCTGTGCTCCTTGGCAGCATCAAGGGGAATAGCCAACATGCCTATGGCTAGAAACTTTACTTTGCAAACTCAAGCACTGCCTGGTGCTTCGTTTTTATATCCTTCACGACACGTGTGATCTCATCTGAAAGACACATGTCCACATGCCCTCTGTTTCCCCCTGGATATAAGATTACCCATATCTAACTAGGACCATTGTTTTTTGTTTGTCTCTGTCTTATTGCATGAAGGGACATTAGACCCATTTCCATTAAAATAAGTTCTTGGTGATAAACTGTTGGCACTGCTACTTTTTAAAAAGTCCACTTTCTGATTTTATGATAGACATTTGTAAGGCGATCCTACACGAGATTGGTTGCTAGAAGCCCTAAATCTTTCCTCCTTTGCTTGTATGACACACTCATTTCATAAGTGTTGCAACACAAATTCAAGATTTTGTAAACCATAAGAAAAACATTTCCCTAACTGATATTAGCACAATTTAACTAGTAAAATCATTAGCACTCTAGTTTGCCAGGCTGACTTAACATAATACAGAGCTAACGTGTGTTATACAGCCAGTAAAATGAAGTGAGTTTATTTCAGCTTCAGGGAAAAGGTCCTGCTCACACTTCATCAGTGAGAACACTCCCCTGCCGTCAAAGCAGCTTGTTTATCCCAAGAGAACATTTGGTTTTGCTTTCTGCCCCTTTTGCTGTTGACCACTTTTACACATTTTAAATGTAATATGTTGTGAGAATAAACTTAGCTGCATAAAATGTTTGGCTCATTTATCTGACACCTCAGTCATATATCTCCAGGAATACAAATACCAGTTTAGTGTCTCCACCCTAGTCATTTTATTTTCAAATTTTTCTTACCTCCAAGTTAAAATCATTTTAGTAATGTCAAATTCTGCTTTGATTGCATATTTCCACCTGGTAAGAACTAGAAAGTAACTTTAAATTTTGAGTAGTTCGAGCCCACCCCCTGGTGGCCTAGTGGCTATGTTTGGCCCACTCCACTTTGGCAGCCTTACTTTGGCCCACACCACTCATCTGTCCGTGGCCGTGCTGTGGTAGTGACTCACATACAAAAAGAGGAAGACTGGCAGTGGATATTAGCTCAGGGAGAATCTTCCTCAGCAAAAAAAAAAAAAAAGTTCATCACACTGTCCTCATTTGGTGATCAGGAAGGACAGCTGGCCTTCTGGACACAGAGGCCTGTTTTGTCACCATCTTGAGGCTTGTGTGAACAGTTTTTCTAGTATTAAGATAGTCTGTCTTTCATTTCCTTTAACAACTTGACATCAAAGAATGAAGGACAGAGTTGTACAGGCACTAAATCCAGAATGAAAGGTAACTGGAAGACTCAGTTGAATCTGGTTTAGTTTAAGTATGAGACATGGAGGAAGAGAAACAATCTAAAGGATGTACCCATTTTCTGTTCATCTTGCATTTCCCCCAGTAGTTTCTCTCTTTTACTCTGTCAAAGGCAGTTACTCTCAAGGAACAAAATTTCATTTGGTTTCAGATATTATAGAGTGGTAATAATTTCAGATAAAAACCTGAATTTTCTATTGGAGTATCTAAATACTAGTAATTTCATTGTTTTAGATTTTTGCAGCACTTTACTAAGTTCAAGAAAGAAAAATGTTGGTGTAATCAATATTCTTCATTAGAATTCTCGCATATTGTTTTTATCCAAAGTATTTTTCCCTTTTTACTCTACCAAAGTATTTAAATAATTGCTCATGTCCTTCTTAGAAGATTCTTAAAGAAGAAAACTGCAAGCTTAATTAATGAATGGTTTAATTCAAAATCCCCATACGCTTCTAAAGAGAAAAATAATTTAGCAACAAGATGCATGTTATGAGATACTGAAAATCAGTGGCTGAAGTTGTGACATGACACGAATCACATGCTGCTATAGAGATCAGAAAAACATGCTTGAACTATTTCTAACAATGAGAGTTTTCTTTTTATAACTTACACAGAAAATAAAAATCTCAGACCTGCTACTGTTGGACAATGGAATACTTTTCAGCCTCAGGCAGGAGGAAGAGGACAGGAAAGGGAGAAACGATTCCTGGGATAAAATACCAGCTCTTCACCAAACACAGTTCAGTTCAGCTGCTCTGGCCCCCTAGGGGCATGGACTACTCTGAGCCAGCTAGAGAGTGGGAGTAAGAGGAAATTATAATTTTTAGAGCAAAGAGATATATAGTTTTTGATTTTTGAAATGAGTAAAATAAGGTGAGCATTTAAAACATTTTTGTACTTTTTAAGAGTTGTAATTAACATGAGAATTCTTTTGGGATTTAAAATATAATAAGCCTGGTTCAAGTATAAAAAGTCTTGTTTCCTTCACTGACACATTTTACTGATAAATGTAAAATCTGAAGCTTAAAAAAAATTTTTACTACTAAAATTCATTTTTAAATTTTCACTTCAGGTGAGGAAATAAAGAATAAAATACTAGAGCTAAAACAGACCTAAATATTCATTTTGAAGAGGATAATATTTTACTATAATCATGCTACCTGAATTGAACGTGAGAAATTTACATAATGTGTTCAACACAACTGGATTCTGAAAACGGAACTTTAAATTCAAACTGTATGAATGTGTCTGTGGACATTTTTAAAAAACAATAGGATTTATAGTTGTAACTTATTTGATTTAATGTCAAACAATTTCTGCTGCCATGATGAAAAAAAAATCAATAGACCCAGAAATGATCATCATACCAGTTCTTGGTAGGCAACTGATAATACATTCAAGATGAAGTGACTTTTAATATAATTAACATAGTGTTACAATATATTTTAATTGTGCATCAGAAATCATTTGCCAAAGTTAGATTACTGTGTGCCATTTGAAATGACTTGTAGATTTTACTGTTTCACCTGATCTTTGACTAGAATTGGAAATTTTTATAGGTTTCTTCAACAATAGGAATCATTTGTGTTCAACACTTTTGCCTGTTCCTCAGAGTTATTACTGTTTAGATGGAAATTTGCTTACAGTCACTTTTTACATCAGTCTTTGTCATAGATAGAAGAGAGCTGGCTATTTTCAGTCTGCTCAGGATCCTTCCTGGACGCTCTTCCAATGAGAAACAGTTTTCACTCTGTAAACAGACGTCTGAACTACCCCACCTGGAACTCCGCAACTTCCTGTTCTTCCTACTCACGCTCAGTCACATTACAAAAACTCCTATCTGTTTAAAGGTATTTCGATATTTAAGGGAAAAAAACCAACCTCGATGGTGATTGAAAATATTAAACCACAACTGACTAGACGCTGAAGAGCAATCTAAAGTCGGTGAGAGAAGGCCAGCATCATCTTTTCCTTATCTATCTATGCTTTCTGATATATTGCCTCGCACATTAAGTTTGAAAAGAGGTCTAAGGCAGATAGTGTTTCCCTTCCAGAAAAACTGTTGCAGCTTTCATTTAAAACTGGTGTCCTAAGTCCAGACTGAAAGCTAACAGCTGATACTGAGTCCACAACTGGACAGTCTAGAACAATCAGCACTGAGCTGTTGAAATCTCTGAATTCTGCTTTGCTTAATCGCCTACATTATTCTCATCTGTCTTAATTCTCTTGAAGGTAATATCACATTTAGAAGATACTAAGTGACCGAAAGGATGAGTATCTTGTGCAGGGATGTCTAACTTTCAGAGAAATAGCAGACTTTGAACAAAATCAACTGCTCTTGACCGCTGTAAAAAACACAAGACAGTCAAAGCCATGGTCGAGAACGCCTGGGCAGGGAGGAAGATAAGTTTTCTTTAGGCTTTTCCCCTCTCCTGGATAATGATGGTGTAGGAAGGTAGCCGGACACAAGAGTCTTGGGTGCACCCCAACGACAGTAAAAATGTTGAGTTGGCATCTGAGCTCTGGTCCCTTGAGGACTTGGAAATGGCAACATTACTGGAGGCAAAACAATCTCTACAGGTTTCAGAGCAACCATTTTGTCTTCTGGTCGAGGTCTTAGGAAGTTTGTCGGCCGTTCATACGGTCTGGAGGAAGATGTGTTCTTCATAAGTGTAGGCACTAAAGGATTAGTGGCAGGCTTGTTGGATTTTCTGACCTGTGTGGAAGAACCCACTTGAGTTACATTTTTCTGTTGAAGAGATGTTTTGGCTAATGTCTCTGACTGATTAGCATTTGCATTAGTTTCTCGATTCAGGAACTCAGCAATTTTCATTTGGATGCCATTACTGTCAGTGGTGGAAGTTTTGGGGAATGATATTTTTGATTTTTTCTTCTTTTTCTCCCGTTTTGAAGATTTAGCCAACTCAATCCCATCCAGTAGACCCTTTGCTGCAGCGCGGGCCAAAACATCTTTCACAGACACTGTCTCAGATGGGTCCCGCTACAATTAAAGAAGCAGTTACTAAATGTGGGAGTTAGCTATTACTGTTTATATTACAAATATTTATCAATGTTTCAGTAAAAATAAGAGTATCCTTATTATACTAAAAGAAATCGTTTTTAGATCTTTGTTTCTAAGGTATCCCTTAAGCCTCAGCAAATGACTTTTTTTGTGCTTAAATTCCCCATTTGTGAACCTGATAGAAAAAAATTACAGAGCTTATTTCTTGCATATAAAGCAAGGTGAACTAGATGTTGACAAAGTGCATGGAGAGGTGGGAGTGGACAGCAAGCAAGGGAGGAACACTCAGGAGAAAGTATAAAGATAAAAATAGGGATTTTTTTTTGCCACACGGTAATAATTCTTTTTCCTCCCTTTGTCGATTATGAAAATAAGCACACCATTACAAAATGTTCACAAATTCCTAGGTTCCTTTTATGAGGCTTTGTTGTTTCTTAATTCCAAAGTATGCCATGGATTGAAATTTTTTTTTCCTTACCTCCCTTGTTAGAACAGAAAGAAAACAACCATTGGTAATTTCAGATGGTTCCATTCTAAAAAATTTATCAGTAGACAGATGTATTTCCTTTAAGGAGCACAGTGGCAGGACGGGAGGACTAAGCCTGCAGGAGATATGAGCAAACAATTCACAGTTAGGATGGCTTATTTGCCAATCGAGGGGAACAGTAAATTGCAACCAATTTTCTTCTGTTAGGTTTTTCACCAATCATGTAAACAAAAATTCCAAATAAGGATAAAGTGCTGAAGAAGTATAATACTGTTCTAAATTTAAAAGTCCCATATTTCATATTAACTCATAATTTATTCTTCCTAAGTTCTCCATCTTTAAACAACTAGGCCAAGAATACCAACCTTCCAACAAATTAAAATCTCTTCCCTGAGTCATTAATATAACAAAAAAGGCTTCCATTATCAAAGCAGGTAAATATGTATAGTAATCACAAAGGTATAATCCAAAATATCCTTTACTTCCACATGTTGTCAAAATACAAAAAGTATAACTTCCTTCTTTTGGCTACTTTTCCACAACTACAATATAGACATGAGTCGCTTAATGACGGGGCTGTATTCTGAGAAATGCATCATTAGGTGATTTCATCGTTGTGCGAACATCATAGAGTGTATTTACACAAACCTAGATGGTATAACCTACTGCACTCCTAGGCTCTATGGTACCAATCTTATGGGATCACCATCATCGGTGCGATTTATCATTGACTGAAACACATAACTGTGTAAAAATATGACCTATCATTTTCACTACATTATTCTTACCAATCACTTTTTGAGTATTAATGGATGAGTTATGTAGTGTTAAAGAAAGCAAGTACGTAACAACAACAGAAAGACTTTGTGTCAGAAATATAAAAATCTCTAATCACTAATATGTTTAAAATAAAATTCTGGGGGCTGGCCCCGTGGCCGAGTGGTTAAGTTCGCACGCTCCGCTGCAGGCAGCCCAGTGTTTCGTTGGTTCGAATCCTGGGCGCGGACATGGCACTGCTCATCAAACCATGCTGAGGCAGCGTCCCACATGCCACAACTAGAAGGACCCACAATGAAGAATACACAACTATGTACCGGGGGGCTTTGGGAAGAAAAAGGAAAAAATAAAATCTTAAAAAAAAAAAATTTCAGTTTTTAAAAAATAAATAAAATAAAATTCTGGTTTTTATATTTAATTTCTCCTTCAATAGTAAGTGGTTCATTTTTAAATAATTCTTATATTCCCATACTTTTACAACTAAAATATATTTAATCAAAGCAATAAACACTTTTCCACATAAATTAAAATACCAGGAACTCTTATTAATAATTTTGTTTATTCTAAAATTTAAAACCATTGTAAGTTTATATTTATTAATTCATTATTTGCTTACTATGTGCAAAGCACATAAATAAAATATTAATTCTCTTAAATAGTTTACAATTTAGTTGGAGAACCTAATTGGTTTGCAATAATATAAAGAAGACCAGCCATATAAAAATTGCATAAGAAATCCATTAAAACAATGAAGACCAAATAAGAATGTTGAGGGCAAGTAGAGACAAAATTATGTAGGAGTACAGAACAAGGTGCAACCAACCCTAGCCAGGGGAGAGAGCAAATGTGGGGACTTCACAGAGGAAGCGGCAGCAGTACTACGTCTTGAAGAACGAGTAGGTTTCCAATAAGGTAAAGAAGGCGATTCTAGACAGAAAGAACAGGAACAAAAGCACATGTGTCATGAAAATGTATGTTCAGGGTACAGCAAGTATTTCCATGCGGCTGGGGTATAAGGTGAGTAAGGGGATGTAGAGGTCACTTAGGATGCAGGCAGACACACATGCCAAAGAGTCTGGCAAATGGTGGTACTTCATAAATGCTTATGCTGAACTAAGCTGAAATGTAATAGCTGTGGGGCCAGCCTGGTAGCGTAGTGGTTAAGTTCGTGTGCTCCACTTTGGCAGCCCAGGGTTCACTAGTTTAGATCCTGGGCACGGACCTACATACAGCTCATCAAGCCATGCTGCAGTGACGTCACACAAAACACAGGAAGACTGACACAGATGTTAGCTCAGCAAGAGTCTTCCTCAAGCAAAAAGATGAAGATTGGCAACAGGTGTTAGCTCAAGGCCAATCTTCCTCACCAAAAGAAGGTGAAGAAAAAAATATATATATATATAATAGCTGTGTACATTCTAAAGGCAAGAGAGCTAGTTGCTCCTATCACCAACCTTGTAACCAACAAACTGAATTTCTGAAGCCTATTCATATATGTTCCCCACACAAATAGAAATTATCAAAGAAAAATTATTTACTTATATATTAGGTAGAGAATACTCTCTGATAATTCTGAACAATTTAGAAAATATTTAGCTCCAGAAAGTAAATATGAAGGTTGGGATTTTTTTTTCAGTTTTAATTCACTGATACATTCCTAGAACCTAAAAGAGTGCTGAGTACATAGTAAGTATTCAATAAATATTTATTTAATAGACTATGATATATTTTAGCTACATATATGCTGTCTTTTATAATGCTAGAAATAATCCATAATTAAGATTGGTCAAGTTACTTTGCAGAAATTGCCCCTACATAACAAAATGATTTCCACCCCAGCTTACAGCTCACATCTTTTAAGAATAAAATAAGTTTGTACCCAGAGTCTCACTCATACTTCACTTAGATATGACATATGGGATTTTTTGAATTGATGATATTTAGATGAGATTTTGGATTTGGAATTAATCCTGTAATGGATGAAGGCTTTTGAGGATGTTGAGGTGGATTGAGTGTACTTTGCACATGAGACAGACATCAATTTGGGGGGGCCAAAGTGCGGACTGTGGGTTGAACAGTGTCCCCCAAAATTCATGTCCACCCAAAACCCCAGAATGTGACCTGATTTGGAAATAGAATCTTTGCAGATATAATTAGTTAAGATGAGGTGATACTGGAGTAGGGTAGACCCTAAATCCAATATTGGTGTCTGTATCAGAGAGGATACACAGAGACACACAGAGGAAGAAGGCCCTGTGAAGATGGAGGCAAACATTGGAGTGATGAAGCTACAAGCCGGGGAATGCCAAGGATTGCTAGCAAACACCAGAAGCTAGAAGAGAGGTACAGAACAGATTCTCTCTGAGAGGCTCCAGAAAGAACCAACCCTGCCAACACCTTGATTTCAGACGTCTGGTCTCCAGGACTGTGAGAGAATCAAGTTCTGTTGTTATAAGTCACCAAGTTTGGGATAATGCATTGTGGCAGCCCAGGAAAATAATATACATGGCAAAAGGAATTTTGCAGATGTAATTAAGGTCTCAAATTAGTTAACCTTAAGCTATTGGTATTATCTGGGTGGACCCGACCTAATCACATGAGCCGTTTAAATACAGGTCTACAGGTCAGAGATGGAAGGAATCGGAGAGTCAAAGCACGAGAAGAGTATGAGGCACTATTGCTGGCTGGAAGATGGAGGAGCAACATAGCAAGGAATGAACATGGCCTCTAGAAGCTGAGCACAATCTTGGATTGATAACCAGCAAAGAAATGAGGACCTCAGTTCTACAACCTCAAGAATGGGGTTGGAAGTGAATTTTTCCCCAGAGTTGCCAGCAAAGAATCCATCAGGCTGACTTCCTGAGCAGAGAATCTAGCCATGCCATGCCAGACATCTGACCTACAGAACTCTGAGCTAATTATGGGTGTTGTCTTTAGCTGCTATATTTGTGGTAATTCCTTAAGCAGAAATAGAAAACTAATACATACGGGCTCATATTAAGTGAGAAGAAATGGCAGACTGCCATGGCAGACGGGGGAGAAGGATGAGAAGCCTCAGAGGAGGGAGCTTGCTCCAGTGGATATCCTATTAAGGCTGAAGAACACACTAGTGGACTGTGTTGAGAGGAGGCCTGGAAGATACACCCCTTATCAGAGCAACAAGGAATGTGCTGGTAAGAGTGGCACCAGCAGCTCTCAGAAGTTCAGGGGCGGCTTTCCTCCATAGGCCAGCACTGACAACAGGAGAGGCCATTACAGACCTGGGCTCATTGACAGCAATGAGGATAAAAGGATCCAGAGACAATAGAGACCAGGTGAGCAACTTGCCTGTCAGAAGCCAGGTTTATGTGGTTAATGATGATCATAATGAGTGCAAAGGCTGGAATAGCCATCCAATTCTTCTCATGTACCACTTACCTTCCCCACCCTCCACCTTTGCTAGGTATCAGAAAATCAAAACGTAAGATACGATCTATCAGTACCTACCCCTCAAACTCAAAGACTGTTCACTATTAGAAAATACTTAGCGCTAATTCACCACCATGTTAGAATGTCAGATGAGAAAAACATTTAATATCATAAAATGCTGCAAAATTTTCGATAAAACTAGGCATCCATTTTAAAAACCTCTTATTGTGGTACTGGCATAAGTATAAACATATAGATCAATGAAATAGAACTGAGAGTTCAGAAATAAGTCCATACATCCATGATAAATTGATTTTCAACATGGGTGCCAAGACCATTTAATGTGGACCATTCAACAAATGGTGCTGGGATAACTGGATATCCACATGCAAAACAATAAAGTTGGACCCCTACCTCATATCGTATACAAAAATTAAACAAAATGAATCATAGACCTAAATGTGAGAGCTAAGACCACAAGACACTTGGAAGAAAACATAGGCATAATTCTTTGTGATCTTGGATTAAGCAACAGTGTCTTAAATATGATACCTAAAGGACAAGCAACAAAATAAACAGATAAATTGTACTTCAAAATTACAAACTTTTGTGCATTAAAGGACTATAACTAAAGTAAAAAGACAGTCCAAAGAATGGGAGATCATATTTGCAAAGTATATACGTGAGATGGGTCTGATATACATATAAAGGACTCTTACAATTCAACAATAAAAATACAATGCAATTTCAAAATGGGCAAAGAATCTGAATAGACATTTGTCCAAGGAAGATATACAAATGGCTAAAAAGCACATGAAAAGAAGCCCAACATCATTAGTCACCAGCAAAATACAAATCAAAACCACAGTGAGATACCACTTCACACCCACTAGGCTGGCTAGAATTAAAAAGTCAGATAATTACAAGTATTGGTGAGGATGTGGAGAAATCGGAACCCTCCTACACCACTGATGGGAATGTAAAATGATGCAACCACTTTAGAAAACAGTCTGGCAGTTCCTCAAACATAGAGTTAACCATACAACTCAGCAATTCTACTCCTTGGTATATACCCAAGAGAAATGAAAACTTATGTCCCCGTAAAAACTTGTACACAAATATTTATAACAGCATCATTCTTAATATCCAGAAGGTGGAAATAACCCAAATGCCCATCAGTTGATGAGTGCATAAACAAAATGTGGCATATTCATACAACGGAATATTATTTGGCTTTCAAAGGAAGGAAGTTCTGATACTTTGTATTACATGGATGAACCTTGAAAACATCATGCTAAGTGAAAGAAGCCAGACACAAAAGGCCACATCTTGTATGACTTCATTTAAATGAAATGTCTAGAATTGGCAAGTCCATAGAGAAAGAAAGTAGATTAGCAGTTGACAGGAGCTAGGAGAGCAGGGGAATGGGAAGTGACGGCTGAGTGGGTATGAAATTTCTTTTTGGGGTGATTGAAAATGCTATAGAATTAGTAGTGATGGTTGCACAACTTTCTCAATATACTAAAAAAGCATTAAATTGTACACATTAAAATGATGAATTGTATGGTTTGTGAGTTATAGTTCAATAAAAAAAACTTATTAAAATAGGGACAGTTCCATACATTTAATGTATACATTATCTGTAACAATACACACACACACACACACTCATATGGCTGCTATGTGACTGGGACACACTGGGATGGTCACGCCAGTGGTAAAAATATCAGTACTTGTGGGCTTAGTCTAGGTGCTCCCGCTCTCCCAGTGCCCCTCCAGACCTCCACATAATAAAAAGGAATGAAGGATTACACCTGGCTTGTCAAGGCACTTTCAGGACCCTGCTCCAGCTACTGCACACTTTGGGATTTGGAGGCAGAGGGATATAGCGAGGAAATTATTAACCTTCTCCTTATGTACATTTGGATTGTTTCATTTGATACACAAATGTGGGTAGGGGTTTTTGCAATTAAACAATTAATAAAATTTGAGAAAACTATTTAAAATTATAGTAATTAAAGCATTGTCGTGTTAGTATAGAAATAGCCAAGCACCAATAGAATAGAATTACAGATCCACACAGAAGTATATATGGGATTACAGCATATACAAAAGGTGGCATTTTAAATCAGTGGGGGGAGGGGCAGGGGACGGATTTTCTGGGGAAAGAATAAAGTTTGATCATAAACAGATAAATCAATTATTTAAATACAAAAAGATGAAATTATAAAAATACTAAATGAAAACTGATAAAAGCATTTATAAGCTGAGGATCAATATAACACAAAATGTAGAAGCCATAAGGAAAAGATTGATACAATTGTCTACACAGAAATTTAAGATTTCTATAAAGCAAATTTTTATTAATATTTTAATTAAAAATATTTAAAACAAAAAATCTATGAAATATTTGTAATTAATATGAAAACAGCTAATATCCCTACTATACAATGACAAGACATATAAAAAGAAGAAAAAGATGAATAATACAGTTGAAAAAGTGGTAAAGAACATGAACAGGCAATTTACAAACTCATAATAACAACTGTAACAATTAACATTTATGGAACATTTATTATGTGCCAGGCACTGCTCATGTTTTAATATACTCATTCCCCACAAAGATCCAGTGAGGTGGGTAATGTCATAATCCATATGTGACAGCCACCCTTCCTTCTCCTCCTTTCACAGCACACTCTCCCACTTAACAGAAAAGTGCACTTACCTTATTATTGCACATTGTCCTGGGATGTTAAAATCTCTGGGGTGCTAAACAAAGGGACGACTCAAGAATGTGGCTCTCTTCTACCGTAGCACAGCAGAGGTAGGGAAGAAATCTTTAAGAGGACGCCAAACTCTCAGCAAAGCTCTGTTCTTGAACAAACTTCCCTCCTCTCTCTCTCCCTCTTTTCCTTCTTTCCTTCCCTCCCTTCCTTCCTTCTGCCCTCCCTCTTCTGCCCTCTCCTCCTCCATCTCCTTCCCTTCCTTAGTGCTATCTATCTATCTATCTATCTTAGAATTAAAATTAGAAGTAAATCATGGGGGCATATTAACATGCTTATTTGAACTAAAAAAGTCAGGCTTTTTCTGACAAGGTAAATCTGGGTTTTTTTTTTTTTTAAGATTTTATTTTTTTCCTTTTTCTCCCCAAAGCCCCCCGGTACATAGGTGTATCTTCTTAGTTGTGGGTCCTTGTAGTAGTGGCATGTGGGGTGCCGCCTCAGCATGGCCTGATGAGTGGTGCCATGTCCACACCCAGGATCCGAACTGGCAAAACCCTGGGCTACAGAAGTGGAGCGTGCGAACTTAACCACTCGGCCACTGAGCCAGCCCCCTCAACAGCATTTCTAACAAGTAGTTACAAACCTCTTCAATATACATGCTCCAATTTAAGCCTAAAGCCCAGATTATTCTGTCTTTATAATATGACTTTAAATATTACTTATGTGTTTTATACTATATTATAGATTAATTACTAATCATGGCTTACCTGAAATAAAATCTAGAAGATAAAATACAGTTGTTACTCCATTTTTTCCAGATTACATTCTTAGAAACCTTATCCCTGACACACAAATTCAGAGTCATCCACACAAATGAAATTTGGTTATATACCCGCAATAATTCTCTTTGCCACTAGATGGTGATTTAGCTAATGCTGTGCTGAGAAGCTCTCAGAATGTGAGGCTGGCTGTCAGCCCCCAACAGGAGCTACTAACTAAGGAGGTAGAGCTAAGTAAGGAGAGAAAAGCAGGTGTGTTTAACACGGCCACTTGTGAAATGGCAAAGGGGAAACACGAAATTAAATGGAGGGAGCAAACCATATGCATATTAAGAACCTACTATAAGAATTAAAGAAAAAGTGCACATGAGAAATAAGTAAAAAAATAGAAGAGACGTTTCAAAATACCTTATTAATTGTCACAGACTTGAAGAACCAACTGGTGTCATGTATTCTTAGCTCTACTCATTACTTTGATGTCCACAGTTCAGATGAATATCACTGTTTTTCTTCTTTTCCTCTAGTTTATTGCAGCATTTTACCCAGAAGCTACTATAGTTATTTAGGCAATGTTTACCTCATTCCTGGTGGGTATCAAAGGCTAAAAGTGTCTATGAAATGTATGTTTTCAGATAACATCCAATTTTCTCTCTACTTTCTAAGGTTATTTTACATACTTATTTTTCTTGTACTGAGGCATAGATGTATCTAAAGCTTGGGATATAAAATTTGGATCCAATTTATCCAGAACCAGACAAGTCAAAGCCAAAATGCCTTAGCTTTACCAACAATAACAACAACAAAAAGAATCTTTTGGCATGCAAAAGAACACTCATGCCAAGCCATCGTAAAGGCTCAGCAGAAGCTACATAAAGTTGTAAAAAAAATTAGGCTATTTGGTCATATTAAAGTCTAACAAAAAAGAAGTGGAATGTCTTTAATACAACTTAGAAAATCATAATCATTCACTTTCAAAAATATTTGATCAAGTTGTTCAGAAGAACCCTTTTCTTTTTTACCTGTAAGGTTGTACTTTAATCCCATGGTCTTGAAATTCCAGTGCTTTCTTAACAACAGCTTCATTTTCTTCTGGATAAACTGAACATGTGCAGTAAACAACTGCTTGAGCTTTAGTAACTATATTTAAAGAAGATGTAATTAATATAATGATCCCATTAACAATCCTAAACAAATTTGCTATGTTTCCAAACACCTATTTATGCTAGTACTGCATGGTTTTGATGGGAATGATTTCCACAGATGTTTGCATGGCTCTCCTTTAAAGCAAGTATTAGTAATGTTTCTGTGGCCAATAAATAAAGTAAATCTAACTGGAGTTTTATGGAAATTGAAAATTCAATCAATGTGACCAACCTAGTTAGAAACAAACAAAAAATAAATACTGCAGATTACCATGAGCTCGATATTTCACCCCTTCTTCTACTGGCCATATCGCATAACTAGTTAAAAGGATTCTAGAAACAGACTTAGATGTGAATCCCCATTCTGTTACTCACTGCTGTATGAACCTGGGAAAATTACTTAAACTCTCAGATTTCTTATCTGTAATATGCAGTAATACTGCAACCTGCCACCCACTCATTTATTCACACTCATTAAGCACCTACTACATGCTAGGCACTGTTCTAGCCATTTGAGATACACAGACAAATATCCCTGCCCCTGGGGAGCTTATTTCCTGTTTTATTGACATGAATAAATAGGAAAATTATATAGTATTGTTAGGAGGTGATAAGTGCTATAGAAAAAAACAAAGAAGGTATGGAAGAGGGTTAGTTTCAGAAGATGAGCCTGTAATTTTAAATAGAGTAGTCAGAGAAAGCATTAGAAAAATTATTTATCAACTTCCTAAACTTCCAACCAACACATTTCATAGATCATATACATACTATCATGTTCAAATTAATATTTATTAGCAGCATCAACTAAAAGGGCAGATCTCCTCTGTGCTTTCCATTTCGCCTTATTTCTCCCTCACGTATGCTATATCTTTATGTCTTGAATTATCTATACCCACATATTTATCTTGGAGCCTTTGGAGGTCAGGATTTACTCACACTCATATCCCTAACACCGAACGTAATGCCTAGCCCAGAGTAGACAGTTGATAAACACTGACTGAATTCATAAAAATTTATGTAATTTCTCAGAGACTTCTAAATTTCCATATCCATGTGTGGAAGGGCAGTGGTACTCAAAATCTAAACGGTACTCAAAGATAAATGCAGTGATTGAAGCAATAATATAAATACTTAAAGAGCTTTGTTACTCAGGCTTCAAATCCAGAGATCTAGGCTTTATCTATAATTGCATCTCTCTATTCTCTATTTAGCATTAAGGGAAATAAGAGTTTGATTACTATTTGGATTGTAGAAGAGTTGTTAGGGTCAGGAACAAGGACAACAGAAAAATTACATCAAGTAAGAAGCCAAAGAAAAGAAATAGAGAAGATGAAACTACAATAATAGATATACAGTACATAATTATTTTCACATCAGCAACAAGAAACTCTTAACTATGCTTGCTAAACTATATTTTTAAAAGACAGATTAAACTGGTAAAAATATTTTGTTATTTGAAGGTGCTGAGTTCTGGAAAATTCACTTATGATTCATACCTCATTGACTGATTATAATAAATAAATGATTTTTCTAGGATTTACAATATATTTTAGGGTTGCACAGATAACAAACTTACATTTCATTGCATGTGTTAGCTGTTCATACTGCTGTTGAGCAAGAACATGAAGTTTATCTTCTGATGTGCCTCCTTGAGAGAAATCTTTAAGTAAACCTGTATCTAAAAGCAAATCAATGCTTTTAAATATATAAGTATTAGATGTTTTCCATATATTCCTATTATCAAATTGCTATTTAATTTTTCAATCATTTTCCCTATTAATGAGAGTTTTCATGGAAAATATTTATTAAAACTAGATAGTATTGTAAAAATGTTGACTTAAAATTAAAAAACTAAATTGATAAAGGTAATTTTGTTTAGTTTTAATATTGTTTTCTTTTTTCTCCAAGTTCTCCTGGGATAGTCATCCAAGCAGCCAAATAAGTCCTTTAGGTAGAGAAGAGAGGATGCAGTTAGTCTGGAGGCTAATAGAGGAGCAGAGAAGATTGATTTTGCACAGTAGAACTGATGGGCTATAATCAGATCTGAGTAGGAAAGAACACAAATGGATACAGTAGAAAACATTAACTCACCAAAAGAAATTCTGGAAGATAAAAATTCAGGGAAGCAACTCATGTCTTCATAACAGATCAAGAAACTCTTGCAGTAATCTTTTTTAATTTCTAAAACTAATTTTAACATATTTCTTGATAATATTAACTAAGACATATTGAATGATACTCTATATCGATTATCTTATTCAACAACCCTTGGAGCATTATTTTCTCTTTTAATATTGAGAAAAATGTTTAATACACATTAAACATATCTAAGGTCACATAGCTATTAGTACAGAGCCAGGATTCTAGTTCAGAAATCTAACCAGGGAGCCCACATTTCTAGCCTCTGTATTATTCCGCCTCTCAGTAACTCCCTGGAGTACCAGAGCCAATTATTTAGACCATCTATTTGGCTGCTCCTCATTCCAGTAGTATCACTGAAGATTAATAAAACTTCATTTCTTCCCAATTTAGTTTTATACTTCACATTTTTCTATCTCTATTCTAAAACTATCAGTCACTTTTTAAAGGACTATTTACATATTATACTCTAAAACCACATCAATTACCTCTTTCATCCCACTTTAAAATAATTCCAAGTTGTTAGCAATGACCAATTTGATATATTCCTCAATGGTTCTAATATTTTTCAATATTAAAATATTTTTCAAAACTATTTCATGATTGCTCCCTTCCACTTATTATCTAAATGTGATAAAATAATGTTTTAGATTCATCCCCACTAGGTTTCTGGCTACTATTTCTACCACACTCGCTAGGTCAGCAGTTATTTTCTCCAGCTATTACCTCATCAGAGCACAGTTTCCTTCAAAAGCCCTCCTTTTTTTCCCCAGGGTTGTCAAAGACCACTTCTTGGCTTATCCTGTCACCTCTTCATCAAGGCTTTCAAAACACTGCCAATACCTAGGAAACTTTTTACTTCTCTCTTTTCGTCATTTGTAATTCCCTTTGGGCTTTTCCCCCCAGCCTCTAGTTTATTTTTCCCTATGGCTTCCTTTTTTCTGCATTCTCACTTCAAGATGGCCCAGGATAAGACCAGAGTCTCAGACTTCTAAGCTCTTGGTTCTCTTGACTGCAATGCTTTCCTATAGCTGCTGCTGTTTCCTCCTCTCTTATTTCAGTGTCTACTAACTCTTCTTCTCTGATCATTTCCCAAAATTAGTGTAGGAATTTTCTCAGCCTACCATTCTCCCATCTGAGTTGGTTTTTCTTCTGTTTAACTCTTACTGGAAAGAAATTTTCTATAGCAAGTCAAAATTCCACATGGTACAGTGTAAGCCCAGTTGAAGATGGTGTGGTACAGTGGAATTCTTTTTATAGCATAGTATAGTGGAATGTGCTAACTGAACTGAATTTGAATCCCAGCTTCCCTACTTACTAGCTACATGACCTCAGGCAACCTGAAAAATTTCTCTGAGTCTTGGTTTTTTCCCCCTTATAAAATAGAGATAATAAAATGACACAGCCTCAAAAAGTTATTGTAAATATTAAGTGACAGTGCATGCACACTACCTAGAATACTGACTATGTGCTCAATAAATATTAGTTCCTTTCCCTCCATTTCTTTTTCTCCATTTAAAATTCTGTCCTTACTAGAAACAGAAAACAATTACCATACTCTGAATGTTGATAGAATGTCTTCTTTCTCTAATATTCTAGTTAACCTTACCTATGCCTTTCAATGTAAACAAGGGATTAAAGTAAGAATCAGTTTCAGTTAACACTAGGATTAAGAGAGTGATTCAAAGTGCCAGCCTCCGGGTCAGAGCGGTTGTATTTGAATCCAGCCTCTGTCACTTACTAGTCAAATGACTCTGGGAGGCTCCAAAATCTGAGCCTCAGAGTCCACATTTGTAAAATGGAGATAATAAGAGTACTACTTTACTGAGTTCTTGTGAGGATTTGATGAAATAATCCAAGCAAAGTGCTTAACTCAGTGCCTTACATACAAGTGCTCAATAAATGTTAATGTTAAATAATATTTTAAAGTTTATTAAAGAAGAAAATAAAATATTTCTAGAATTAATATTTAATCTGGGGTATTCATATCATAAAACACACATACTGGAGGCTAAAGAAGTCTTGAGTTTGAAATAGTCCGATTATGATTTAATTAGGATTGTATATAGAGCATAAGCTCCAGAGTAAGGCAGATCTAAATTTGAATCCTGGCTCTGTTACTAACTAGCTGTGTGACCTTATACAAATGAATTACAGTAGACGCGCCTTATCTGCAGTTTCACTTTCTGAAGTTTCAGTTACTGGTGGTCAACTGCAGACATCACCTGCTCCTGACACCCAGCCATTGACATCGTGACGGCTCAACGATCCTCCTTCTGACTATAGTGAGGTCTGTGGTAGCCTAATGCCACTTCACAATGTCTGTGTCAGTCACCTCACTTCATCTCATCAGTAGCCGTTGTATCATCTCACATCATCACAAGAAGGGTGAGTACAGTACAAGAAGATATTTTGAGAGAGAGAGACCACATTCACATAACATTTATTACAGCATATTGTTATAATTATGCTATCTTATTATTTAGTTAGTGTTGTTAATCTCTTACTCTGCCCAATTTATAAAATAAACTTTATCATATGTATAGGAAAAAACATAGTCTATATAGGGTTCGGTACTATCCGAGGCTTCAAGCATCCATTGGAGGTCTTGGAACATACCACCATGGATAAGGGAGACTATAGTAATCTTTCTGAGTCTCAGTTTTTTCATCTATAAAATGCTGAGAAATTTTCATGCCTATATTTTGAGCTCTGGTAAATACGAGAATACCATACTGGCCAGCATCTGTTCTAATTACCTACATCATTCCAATTATGAAATATTTTTAATATCCCCCTTGCCCATATCTCACAGGATTGGTATAAGAATTAAGTGAAGTAATGGGTGTAAGTACTTTATACTTAGTAAGTACTTTATACATGGTAGCTATTCATTAATCAGATATATCTGATATGTCATTTTAATGATTTTAAATAATTTTATTTTTTAAATTATTAACCACAAATTTCAATAATTTAGAAATTAAAAATTAAAACAAGTACCTTCATGCTCATTTAAAATAAATTCTACTGGATTACTAACACCCAGTCCTGAACAACGAGGGAGCAGCAGGATCACTTTAACTTTCTGTAATCTATGGTCCTTTGAGTCAATGTTAATAAATGTCTCAGGAAGTATTTCAACATCTGGGAGGAAAAAAAACCAGAAAAATTAATGTAAAAATATTAATTAAAAATCTTAATGCAGTATGTAATTATATCTATCATTGTTCATTTTTAAATCCTCAACCCCAACAAAAGTCATTTTAATGCAGCCAGAAAAGAGGGCTATTCTTCTCTGATAACTTTTCAAATACATGAATTTTCTTAATGGAGTGCTTTCTCTTTCACTTGAGAGAATAACTTTGAAGTTTAAATATCTTCTACATAAAATGTAATGTAAATTTTCCATTCTGAACGTCAGATTCCAAGCAGTATGATGTAGGAGAGGCAAATGGGCTTTGGAGGCAGAAATACCCAAGTCTTCTCCCAACTTCACCATTTACTAGCTGCATGACAATCTCTCTAAGCTCCTTTCCTTATGCATAAAATGGGATAATAATGCCTACCTCATCTATTGTGGTGACGATTGAGGTAAAGTAGTTAAGCTTTACATGGTGCCTAGTATACAGTAAGTGTTCAGTATTGGTTATTTCTCTTTCCTATTTTTTTTTCTTTTTATTTTTTTGAGGAAGATTAGCCCTGAGCTAACATCTGCTGCTATTCCTCCTCTTTTTGCTGAGGAAGACTGGCCCTGAGCTCACATTTGTGCCCATCTTCCTCTATGTTATATGTGGGATGCCTACCACAGCATGGCTTGCCAAGTGGTGCCATGTCTGCACCTGGGATCCAAACCTGGCGAACCCTGGGCCAACGAAGTGGAACGTGTGAACCTAACCACTGCGCCACGGGGCCAGTCCCTCTCTTTCCCATTTTTAAGCCCTGTTTATATTTTATCTTCCCTAGAAAAAATGAGTATCAGTAGCGATTATGAGGCACTGTAATTTAGTTTAAGAGAGTCCACCCTCCCTCAGTTACAACTCTCTGTGCCCCTAACTTAAGGCCACCCCCTCACTTCTGCAATGGCTCCCACTTCCCTCAACTGCTGAGGAGTCACTCCTGAAACTGCCCTACTCACCTCCTTTCTCTTGCCTGGTCAATTTTTCCCCTCTTTTTATTCTGTCTCTTTTGAATTTTTTTAAAAAAATCAAGTAGGCCTTTTCCTTTTTTCCTCTATTTTTAACTTTTTATTGGAAAAGTTAAAATATAGACAAAATAGATATAATATATAATAAATTCTCAAGTACCCATCATGGAGCTTCAACAGTGAACCATTCATGCCCAATCTTGTTTCACCTATATCTGCACCCACTTCCACCACCCCCATATTATTTTGAATCTATAAATATTTCACCATATAGCTCTAAAAGATAAAAATCCCTTTAAAATACAACCACACAAAGTTCTTTTAAAAATTCCTGATTATCATCAAATAATAATGGCATCTAATCATGGCTCTAATTTCCCCATAGTCTCACACACGTCAAAAATTGTTTACAGTTTCTTTGAATCAGGATCTAAATAAGGAACATACATTACAATTGGTTGATGTCTTAATTTTCTTTTTATCTATAGGTTCCCTTTCCATTTTTCTTACCATTTATTTCTTAATGAAACTTGGTTATTTGTCCTACTAGAGTTTCCCAGTCTGGATTTTGCTAATTGCTTCCCTAGAGTGTAGTTTCACATGTTCCTGTCTTCTGTGCTTCCTATAAATTAGTAGTTGGATATTTAGAAGCATAATTAGATTCAGATTCTTTTTTGTTCTTTTTTTTGGTGGGGAGGAGAACAAAACTACTTCATTATTGGTGTCATATTCATCCATTAAGCTGCCTTTGTGGTATCAGGAAAGGGGTTGCAAAATAGTCATATTCTAATTCTGTCATCCTTTTTTCATTTATTACCTAGAATACTTCTAAAAGGAGAAACTTCCTTTCCTCTACTGCTTGGTTACCCAGTAGTTCCTATCATCTCTGTTAACTAGGCAAAAGGTGGTCAACAACTTGAGAACTCTAACGTGTACAGAGGTAATAACTGCAGAGAGTAGCCACTACCAACCATGGCTGAGAGAAAAGTGAACAAGGAACTTAGAAAGTCAGAAGAGCATGGCCCCTGCAAGGCTGAGATTCAGATCTCTGCAAAGAAGGCAAGGCTAACACTGCCAAGACTCCTGCACAGCCACCACAGGGATAAACAAACACTGGAAGAAAAACAAAAGTCCTTTCTCCTTCCTCTTCCAGTCTTGCAGTGTCTCTCCAGCACCTTCTAATGGCAGAGCCTAATATTTCTGAGCCAGCTGGCAACAGAAACAGAATATTGGGAGTACAGTTTTACCTTATTAAAAAATAACAAATTCAAACATTTTTAACATTTCTAAATCTTGTAGAACAGTAAGCACCAAAAAAATAAATATTTGTACATACTTTTACATCCCATTTTTGTGAAAAGGTTCATCAGTTTAGGATCCTTAGCTTGTGATTGTACTCCACACACAAATATTTTTGAGGTATTATTATTTGTTAGGACTGACATATGGGCAACTGTGTACCACGAACCTGTATTGACCATTAAGATATCATCATCCATGTTTAATAAAGCTTTTATAGAATGGACAGCCAGACTTCGAGATTTGTCCTACAAGACAAGGGTATGATTAGAACTTCAAAGAGTTAGACTAGAAGCATGAACTGACTTCATTTTGCCTTAGGTAAAACAAAGTACTTGGTAGGAATTTGAAGAGATACCTAATCCGTTTTCGTTTAAAACATCTTAATATATGTTAAAATACAAAATTAAAAAAGATAACTGATATAAACTGATTTAAAACAAAGACCCTAACTTTGTTTAGCCTAAATTACGACTGTTATCATTTAACTTTTATATAGTGATAAGGCAATGCCAAAATACCAAAAACATGAGTAACAGATTAATGATGTCCTGCCTTAGCTCCCATTCTTACCCCTTCAGGAAAACCCACTCCTCTGCTACTGCCATTCTTTCATTACATTGTCATCTAAATGCTGCTAGTTCACAGATATTAAAATTAAGGATGGTCGACAAGCTTATAAAAAGCGGGCTAGGTAGACTGGATTTCTGCAGTTGATCTCAGTGCTCACTAGGATGTTACCGTAAAATAAGGGCAAGAGATTCTGCCCAAGAATGTGAGTACAGTGAAGGCATAAACCATAGAAGACTAGGGTGAATCTGAGGCAGGAATTGGAATCTAAGGACATAAAAATTAACAACAATTTTTCAGACCTTTTATTTTTCATTCTATTGAAACCACATTATACCTCACATTCTCTTCCTGCATTAATAGCCATTATACACTTCTTACAAACCAAAGCTGTAAGCCTATGTCAAAGAGATAAGGGGAAAGTATTACACATTGCATTTTCAAATGCAGGATGGCACTAGCATCTTGCCCAGAAAGGCAAGGAAGAAAAGGTGTTATTCTACCTTCTTTTGAATCATCCCTTGGGAGAGAAAAATACAGCCTTTGAGCTGCCAGCAACACAAGTATCCCCATCCATGCAGTCCAGGGAGGAGAATATGTCCTCTACAACCGCACGTGGGACAAAGATGCCAAAGTATAATAGGAACACTGATTGTAGAGGTATTAATTTTATTTAAGGTGAAAATTAGGCCTTTTGAACTTCCCTGATAATCTGTAAAATATATAATCAGTTTGTCAGGTTTTATTTTTAAGTGGAGGGATTCTTTGTGTAAGTAGGATTATTGAGAACCACAATGAATGTAAATGTTTATTTACCTGAAATATAAGTTTATACTCTTTGAAAAGATCTATATTTAGAAGGTCATTTTTAAGATGAGATGGAAAAATTAAGACATCATAGCAATGCTGGTCCACAGCAAAGACTTTATCACCAATATGTGGTACAGATTTGACTTTATGATAGCCTTTTTTCTTCAAACTATGATAAACTTCTTCAGGGCTGTAAATATACAACATTAGGTTGTAATTACAAATATAATACATTAAAAATGTATTAACATTAGCATCTTTTTCCTACAATAAGTAAAAATACCACTGCATGTATTGCATCTAATGGAACTTAAATTGTAGCCAACAATAAGTTAAAAGATCATTAGAGACAGAAAAGTTAACATATTTATGTAATTACCTTTGGTAATTTGGTGATAAGATCCTGAACCAAACTATGATTCCCCAATCACTCTCCCAGATGTGCCCCCCTCCATTAAAAAGGTAATATTTCTTACCATATTATTTTGAAAGGCTAGTGACTTGAAATATGAATAAAGAATTTGATTAAAACTCTTACCTGATTTTACAAGTATTTATCCAAGCATAAAGTGGCAAAGTGGAGGCCCTTAGTTCCTGGTTCCTAACTGTTTCTGGAAGAATGTGGTAAATTGAAAGGGCATCATGTTTGATTCGATACCTTGCCAATGCTGCAGCCAATTTTGTCTTAAAACTAGAGAGAGAAAATCCATTCTTAGTGACTACTGCATTAAAGACAAGACTATCAATTTTCCACTGGAAACATTAACAAAGCAACTTTAAAATTTTAACAAGTCTTCTATAATTCTATTTCAAATTTTCTAAGTCTAAAATAACAATTTGCCATATGTGAAAACAGAAATCCAATAATCCTGCTTCCTTTTTCCAGTTTTTGCTGCCCCTGTATAGTTGTGCATCTCCTCAGGTATTTACATTAATCGCTGATTGAGAGACAATTTTATGTAGTGGAAGAGGTGTATGATTTAGAGCCGAAATTTGAAATTCAATCCAGGTTCTGTCAGTAACCAGCTATGTGACCTCAGGTATGTTACTGAATCTCTTTTCTCAGCCTCTGTTTTCTCCTCTGTAAAATGTGGCTGACTTTCCTTGCTATTAATGTGATGATTACCAATTGTGTGTGAAATACTTAGCACAGTGCCTGGCACATGGCAGGCACTCATTACAGGCTAGTTATCATTACTTAATAAGATTAAGGAACTTTCATGAATCTGTATCCAGTCCTTCCCAGTTCTGATTATCCCATGCCTCAAAGTTCCAAATAACAGAAAAGAAAATCAAGAACTGGTTAGCGTCACCATGAGGACCCAAGGATTTTCCTTGATCTCATGGCCAACGTTTTTAATGAATGAGAATACAGGACTTACTCTTGACCCATGTTCATAACGTTTCCACAGGAGGAATCTAACTGAATAATAAATCTCAAGGATAACCTTGAATGAGAAATGGGGAAGAGATGCCACAAAAAAGGGCAAGCACAACCTGAGTGGTGTGTGTGGCTGCAGAAAGTTTAAGAAGATTAAGCTTCTTATCCACTCAGTAGAATGAGAAACTTTCACCCAAGAATGTGTTTATGTATGGATGTGTATACATGCACGAGGGGGAGAGAGAAATAGACAGAGAGAGAGAGAACACAGGGGCATGGGAGAGGAGAGGGAAGGGTTATCAAACATTAAACCTTCTAGGGCTATGATAAAATCAGATATGTGTAGTGCTATGTTCTAATGTCACAGAACTACAGGAAGGAACACTAAGAACAATTACATAATATATTAATGCACATCAAAGAATAAATTAATATAAAGGGGGTGAGTTACTGTTCTATATTATACACTGTGAGCTGTTTCTGAATACAGACTATTTTGTTTAAAAAGTCCTTCCAAATATCTATGTAGTTCAAATTTACCATAATAAATGTTATTGAATGAATCATTCAATCATTAAATATAGAGATTAGAGCTGGGAAGCCTAGAAAAATAAACGTGTTGTGTACATAGAAAGAGCACAGCGAGAAATAATTTTCCAAATTTCTAGATAGCAAACATTTCAGACTGTGAATTTTAATACAATTTAATCAACCACAAAGTAATTTAAAGTATATATACAGTTATAAAGATTTTTATATAAATATGCAATATCAGACTGAAGACAAAAACCAAATCCAAATGCTATTAGGATAACCAGACATATTACTTCTGTAAATGAAATATCCCGTGGTTACTAAAAAAACTTCTTCCGTAGCTGTAAGGCAAGCTGCAATGATGAAAACGGAAGCAGAAGTAGCCTTATCCCAACATTCTTGATTCAGAAGTCCATCTCCTGCTACAATTTGAATGTTATCACAGTTACCCAATTATCTCTTTTACCAGCATCCCTGTTGTACGTACAACCAGAACTTTCTTTCTATATGTTAAATTGTAGTTATGTAATTCATAAGCTTAAGTTTTAAATGAGCCCATTACCTACAGGACAGACTCTAAATTCCTTATCATAATACACTAGGATATTAAAAATTTAACCTGAACCAACTCTCCCTTCCTCAATTCCCACCACTCCCATCCACAACACTATCGCTGGTTACATACTGAACGATTTGCCACTCCTATAACATGCCACATGCCCTCGCCCTCTCCCTCTCGCCCCTTCTGCAGTATGGTTTGGACTCTGCAAACAGATTACCTAGGTTCAAATTCTGGTTCCACCAACTACCAGCAATACGACTTCAGACAAGTTATTTAGTTTCTCTAAGCTCTAGGAATTAAGAATAAGTACCTTACTTACAGAGTTGTTGAAAAGAAAAGATACTTTTGAATTAAATACTTTTGTATTTAAAGTCAGGCTATTCAAGAAATGATAATAATATGTTTATTCCTTTACTACTATTAACCAAGTACTGTGATCAGAACTGGACTATAAAGATTAATATGATGAATGGTATAAGATACACAGATAAAGGAGAAAGCAAATGTACTGGGAGAAGAACAAGAGTTAGCCCAAAGGAAATTCTACGAGGAGGAGAAACCGGAGCTAACTACTAAAGGAGGAGCAAGAATTTCCCAGACCACAAGAGGAGAGAAGACACACAGATAGCCTGAGTTTTCCAAACCAAAAAGGGAGAAAAGACACACAGACAGAGGGCAGAGCACCATAAAGATATGGAGGTGTTAAACAACAAAGATTTACAGAGCATGGGGTAGTGAGAGATCCAGGGCTCAAATCACAAAAAATCTTACACACCATGCATAGGAAGTAGGAATTTTTTTCTGCAGGAAATGGAAAGGCATTTAAGGATAGAGAAATAAAGTTAATTCATGAACAAACATTTGCATTCTTACGATATTCCAGGCACTGTTTAAGGTTCCAGAAACAAAGGAGTGAGCAAGGAAGATGCCATTCCTGACATCACCAAGTATAGAGTCTGGTAGGGAGAGACAAAGCAATTATTTTAAAAGGTCCCAAGTACTAATGCCAAGGGAAGGCAGGCTGCTATGGTGGCACAAAGGAGAGGCACTGCTACGGGAGTCAAGGGAAGTTTCCCAGGAGCTAGGTTTAAGCTAAGCCATCGGGGAGAAGTAGGAGTTAGCCAGGAGTAAGGGAGGGGTGTGAGAAGAGCTGACCAGTGTTCCAAGTAGAGGGAGCATCACATATGAGTTATCTGCCAATTCTGAAATATGTGTCTGAGAAATTGAGTGATATGCAGAGCTTCAATGACTCATGGGGCAGGGAACAAAAATGGAAATGCGGGCATGCCAAGTTTATGGAAGAGGGGCTCTGATAAAGTCCCAGGCTTTAGAATGGGTCACCAAATGACAAGCCCAGGAAAACGTAAAAAGGAACAACTGGTCTTCACAGGGACTGAAACCCTGTGAACTTCTAATCATTGCAATCTCTGATTAGAATTGGTCACCTGGGCTTGTTAGTGTCCCAAGTCTGGCTGCCAGTAGCAAAGTATATGCTCTCTCTAAAGGAAGATAACATCGTAGGGCTCAAACGAGATAAACTAATATTACATGTAAAATCAAATTATACCTAATATAGTGTGTCCCAAGAAACTTTATGTCCATAAATCATAGCAAAAAAAAAGCTATCCTAATGTTTCCATTTATAGTAGAAACCTACTGGTTTGTATTGTTAAGCACCTCTTCCCTTCTGGGAATAGAACCTTTCCGCTTCTGAAAATGTTCCTTCCCGCCCTCCATTCACATAACGTTCTTGGGAAGTATCTCTGACTGACTCTATCTCCTTGGCCACAGCTGATTGGTAGGGGGTGGGCACTTGACTCAAACCAAGGTGAAGCAATTTTTCGGGTGTAGCAACAAAGAGGAAAGCCAGACTCTCTAGTGCTTGGTGCTATAAAACGTAAAGCTCCTGAGTTGTCAGCCGCCAAGTTTTCCATTCTGGGAACAAAGAAAGATGAAAGAATGAAGCCAAAGCACACAGAGAAGCAGACACTAGAGTTGAAGAGCGTCCTGATGATATTTTAGTCAAAAGACTTAGTTACTAGAAGCGCAGCCACAGCACTGCCCTTCCTGCAGTCTCAGTGTTCAATTCTGCCACAAGAGGCCTGGTCAGAAATGCTCCCTGTTCACCTCTCCAGTTTGAGGTGGGGTCCTGCCAGCTGCCAAAAAGAATCCTAACTGATATACCATTTTCTTTTCATTAATTTCTTAAAGAAATGGGTTTTACTCCTTTTTGGCTTCAAAATTTTCAGAAATTTTATTTAACAATGAACAAAATAACTCACGTTTCTGAATGCCATTACTAATGCCTAACACATCAGAAATGTGATTCTCTTTAAATATAAATTGAATATTTTCTTAATGACAAAAGATAATCTTCAGTGAACTGCTTGAATGTCTCATAAAAATATAAAGTCAGACATTGTCCTGACAGCTGTTTCAGACTATTCACTAAGTAAGTGAAATAGGCTAATAAGCATTTCCAAAGAAGGGGTGGAGAAAGTATGAGAGAGAAAATCTCATGAACAAGTATTTAGGGAGCATTTTGGCAAATGAGAAACTCTGAAGCATTATGGGGAATGAGAAATTTGGAGAAGATGAGAAAAAGGATATATCAGAGCAAATGTTATTTACCACAGAAATACATGGTTGGCTTAACGTTTATAAACCATTCAATGTAAATTACCTTACCATATTAATAGAATAAAGAAGAAAAAACAAATGATCATTTCAGCCTCCCAAAACTCTGATCTCTGTTTTCTTAACTTAGCAAGACAACTGTTTTCCTCTTGGCATTCCCCTTCCTGCACTGCAGCTGGAAAGTACCTCTAGGCATGAAGCCAGGACTACTCTAGGGCTCACCTCACTTGTTTTTATTCTCTCAGGGATCAAGTTTCTGTGCTGCTTCTTGTCTAATGTCCAAAACCTTTGCCTCATATATTTTGTCCAGTTTTCTCATTTACAATAGGAAGACAAGTCTGATCCAAGATACTCTCTCATGACTATATAATTACATTTTTAAAATATCACACTACCTACCATGTGGAATGGATTGTGGGAAAGTAAGAATTATAGGAAAGGAAACCAATGAGGAGGCTATTGCCTCCCATTGACAAGTGACAAGTCCAAGTGACAATTATGGTGGCTTGGATTTGGATGGTAGTAATGGATGGAAAGAAGTAGATTTAGCATGTTTTCCAACTGGAGTTACAGGACTCGATGCATTAGGTGTGGTATGGGTGCAGGGGAGGGGAAGAAAAAAGGATCAAGGATGCTATCAGGGTAGACAGTGGGGCCTCAGCCGTAATGTGGAGACTTCAGGACGAATACCTTGGGGTGGGGTAGGAGTATGGACTACAAAGTCCTTCCCCTCCTGCTGCCTTTCTAGTCTTTCTGTGCCCATTCTCCAATTCTGCCTCACAAAAGTCCAACAAATTATTTGGCAGAAACATTCTTGGGTTAGTGTGAGGTCATGAGGAGTAAGAAAGGAAGAGGCTGTGGCCTTTTTTTTTTAACCTAGTCGCATAGTATTAAAAAGTTGCATTTTATACAAGGAATGAGTTCTTTTTTTTTTTTTGAGCAAGATTAGCCCTGAGCTAACATCCGTGCCCATCTTCCTCTGCTTTATATGTGGGATACCTGCCACAGCATGGGTTGATAAGCAGTGCATAGGTCCGTGCCTGGGAACCGAACTGGTGAACCCCAGGCCCCAGAAGTGGAGTGCACAAACTTAACCACTGCGCCACCAGGCCAGCCCCAAGGAATGAGTTCTTAAAAACCTTGCATATGTCAAAAATGGTAAGAGGTGTCATCTAGGACTATATCTCTAAAGCCATGAATAAATGAAGAAAAAGATACAAATTGGTACATAAAGTGATAAAACACCAGGATCCCTGGTACAGGCAACAGCAACAAAGGTCAAACACAATTTTCCTAAGGAGAAAATCATTCTCATTCAATTTCTTGCTAAATAATTACTTCTTCCTCTATCACCTCTTAAAATTAGTCTTTATGCCCTCAGTAGAAACATACTATGGTATACTTCAAGTTTACAATGATTTTACTTCCCTGGGAACAACAGCGCCCAGCTCCAAGCCCCAGAAGATCTACAGAGGTTGGCCTCCAGCATCCTGTTTGAGTTCACAATCCCACTCCATTGGCTATGGGAAGTGGCCAGAGGGAATGCATCTGATCCACATGGAACCAATCAAATTTCCAGGGATTTAGAATTCAGAATTGGGTTGTAGAGATAAGAAGTTAGTCTAAGTGAAGAAACTAACATACAACTGTAACATGTAAGCTCAGAAACTGGGGTGCAATGGTAGGGCCTTTCCTACGTAGACTAGAGAAGCAGAGAAGGCAGATCTTCAGAGAAAAAGAGAATGAAGCAGATACTAAGAGAGAAGCAGAGATAAAGTCCTGACATCTTTCCAGTTCCTGATTTCATATTCTTCCTGAGTCCTTGAGTTGCATGAGATATCCCAGTATCTTTGTAAGAATATTTTTCAATTTTGCTCAAGTTAACTGATGATGGCTTCTACTACTTGAAAACTCTTGATTAAAACTCTCGATTAAAACTCTCTGGCATTAGCTTTATACATATATTTTCTCAGCACGGCTCTACTATTCTCTGCAGTTCAGTCACTAAATACAAGCATTTCTCCTCTAGCATATTATGAATTGAGTATAGTATGAACTGGGTATAATAAAACTGATTTAGGAATAAGATTTACATTATATGAAGATCTATCGGTTTGTAACCAGATATGTGTCAAGGCAGAAGGTAGCATGGTACGTAATATGGGGAAAGGGGAAAATCTGGGGAATCAGGAATCCTTTGACAGTAATATTTCCTGGTTCCTCTGGCCTCCTGAGCCACAGCCTTTGCTTGTCCTATTCCCACCTGCCTTGCTGGCATTCTCAGCTAAAATCTGCTGCTGCTGAAACCACAGTCTGGTCTTTCTGACTTGGTTAGAGCCCTGTGGCTTTCCTGGCTGACTCAGTCTAACCTCAGCTCTCATTAGCCTCATGAGACTAAGCTGAGACTTCCATGGAAGTCTCCTGACTAAGTCAAACAGAAACTGAGAGAAGCTCAGAAAAGCTGAAACTCAGAGCCTGTCCCACAGCATACTGCCCCACCGATTTTTCTCTGATGTATCTGCACCCATCCTGGGAGGCAGGTCATCCGATGTAGGTATGCACAGTGAGGTGGTTGCTCAGAAACCCACACAGTAAACAGAGGCGAGATCTTTACTTTTCTAACAGAGATAGGACACAGGTCTGATTGCTCTTGCTCTTCTCCATCCCACAATTTCTCATGGCTGTGACTGACATGAGATATGACTATGTCATATTTTTAATCTTCCGGAGTACTTCAACCAACCCTCGCTATCCTAGGCGGGAGGAGCGGTGGCATATACATGGTTAAAGCCTGGGCTCTGGAGTCAGACTTCCTGAGTTTGAAATCTAGCTACTCCCCTTTCTAGCTCTTTGGCATTCTCCCTTTACCTTGTCTGTGCCTCAGTTTTCCCATGTGTGAAAATACAGGTTGGCAACAGTAGCCACCTCACAGGGTTGTTGTAGCTTCTTATGACAATGACTGATGCACATTAACTGCTCAGTAAATGTAAGATATTATTATTACTCCATTACCTGAGCCCTCTGGTCTCAGCCTTCAATAATTTAAACGAAACTCATTGAATTTGCAATAAAAAATAAAAATATTTCATAAAAATATAAAATCAGATGTATTGACAACTGTTTCAGACTGTTCATTAGGCGAAAATCTTCCTACAAGATTGTTGTTGTCGTTGTTATATTGTACTTTCTATTAAAGTTCAACAACATAATAACAAAAGCCCTAACAACAGTAGCACTTAACATTTATTGACCATTTACTATGTGTCCGGCTCTAAACTAAGCATTTTATATGCATTAGTTTAATCAGTTCTCCCAAACACCCTTCGAGGGAGGTACTACTATTATTCCTGTAGTAGGTTTCTGCTGATATTTAGGGCAAAAAGAAAACAAACTGGGAACATGTTTGTTCTCAACTATGGAGAAGTTTTTTCTAATTTGGCAAAGAAGTGAGTTCTTGTCTATTGTTGGAATTTTCTCATTTAATACATGTCAAATTTTTTTAAGAGCTGTAAACAAAGCTAAGTAAATAAATAATAGCTGTTTCAAATGAAATTTAATTTATGTATGTGCTGAAAATTATTAAGAACTTTTCATGATTTTCTACATGCTTACAAGTTGGATCTTACAACTCAAGTTTTCAAAAACAACTTGATTTTAAATAGTATGTTTAACCTGTTCAAGATTGCAAAGGAACTCAAGAAACTTATGAACTTTTATATTTTTTCTCTGTAAATTAACACTTATTTACACATTATATTGTATACAATTTAACCAATGAAAATACGAACAATGATTTTATATAAAACATCCTTTTTGCTTTTACAATTACCTGATAAGAAGGTTCTCTACTTCTTGAACTTCCGCTATGGACTCTTCATTATCAGAAAGGAGACGAGCTTGAAATTTTCTGTCTTGGAAATCATACAGCATCACAATAATAAGGCTGCTCAAATGATCTGGCTACCAAGGGGAAACACACGAAGAAAAGTATACTAACAACATCTAATAGCACTATTTTCCATTCCATCATTTTTCATAAGAGAGCAGGAATATGAACATTTTTACATACTCTGGTTGGATTCAGAGATAGAAAAGGTCTTCAAAATAGAAAAAAATCCTTTCAAAATAAACCTTTCAAAAGACAATTTTCGATATGTTCCTCAAAACGAAAGGACAAGGGTCAGTATTAGAAGCATTAGAAGTAAGAAAGAGTTAAGGATGTATTTCGAAGATGTCTCAGCACTAAGCAAACTAGTTGTGTGCAGCAAACTAGTGTGAAGGCTTTTTAATACTTTCTAAATAATTATGAGACAGCTAATTATATAAAAGTTGCCTACTTACTATTGTGGTACTTGGAAAAATATAGCTATCTATTAATATAGTTTCCAAAATATCTTGATCTGCAAGACAAGGAAAAGGTCTGTTATTAAAAATATCAAAGCTGAAAATAAAAACTTTGGAATAAAATACACTCTAGACAATGCCATAAAATACTTTTAATTTCATATCTAAAATATACCTCAATTCTTGATAAAGATTTCAATTACAATGACATGATAAAATATTTGTAATCTTCATGAATTCTAGACCCTTATGACCCAGGCTCGACATGGATCATAATCAAAGGAGAAATATCTGAATAGTCAAAGTAATAATAAACAAATTCCAACCTTTAAGTTATGTCCTTTGAAAAACATTAAAGAGGATCTAATTTACAATGTCTTATCCTTTTTATGTATTGCTGGATTTGATTTTCCAATATTTTATTTAGGATTTTTGTTCTATGCTTATGTTCATGAGGGATGTTGGTCTGTAATTTTCTTCTCTTGTAATGTCCTTGTCCATGTTGGTATCAGGGTTATGCTGGCCTTATAAAATGAGTGGGAAGTGTTCCCTCTTTCTCTATTATCTCGAAGAGTTTGTGTTAGATTGGTATTATTTCTTACTTAAATATTTGGTAGAACTCACTAGTGAAGACATTAGTAAGATGACATTTAATCTAAGACCCAAATGACAAGGAATTAACCATGTAAAGATTTGGGAGGAAAGAGCATTCCAGGCAGAGGGATAAGAAAAAGTACTAAGTGGAGGGGCTGGCCTGGTGGCGTAGTGGTTAAGTTTGGTGACTCTGCTTCAGCAGCCCAGGTCTGTGGGTTTGGATCCTGGGCGTGGACCTACACCACTCATCAAGCTACGCTGTGGCAGTGTCCCACATACAAAATAGAGGAAGATGGGCCAATCTTCCTCAGCAAAAAGAGGAACATTGGTAACAGGTGTTAGCTCAGGGCCAATCTTCCTTTCCAAAAAAGAAAAAAAAGTACTAAGTGGAAACAAGTAGATGTATTTTAAAACCTCCACAGAACGCGAGTATTCCTTTTGTTATCACTACTTAAACTATATGTACATCATATAACAAATGCTTTAATCAGTAGAAAAGAAAATTGGTCTAGCTTCAATTCATTCAACATTTATGAAAAACCTACTATATGAATAGCACACATGGAATTTCAGTTTTTATCTGTGGGATGGGCAAAGTAAAAATAAGTGACTAACTTGGGAAGCACAGACTCCAATTTTCACAGGAAATCCTTTGGGAATCTTTCCATATTTTGGCCACCAATCACAGCTGTATGGTACAAGGCAATATCCCCACTTCACTTACAAAGAAAATGAAGTTTAGGGTTTCACACCCATAGCACCTGCAAACCAATTCCTATCTACTTCATAGTAGAGCATGAGTCCCTATATACTTCATACTTCTCAGCATGAGTCCCAGTTTTTGTCACGGAAAATATAGTCCTCATAAGAATGAAGAACTTCTAGGGCTGGCCCGGTGGCTGAGTGGTTAAGTTCGCGCACTCCGCTTCAGGGGCCCAGGGTTTTGCTGGTTCGAATCCTGGGCGTGGTCATGGCACCACTCATCAGGCCATGCTGAGGCGGCGTCCCACATGCCACAACTAGAAGGACCCACAGCTAAAAAAATATACAACTATGTACAGGGGGCTTTGGGGAGAAAAAGGAAAAATAAAATCTTTAAAAAAAAAAAAAGAATGAAGGACTTTTAAGACAGCAGACCTGCATAGGCTATAGAACTTTGAGCAATGGAAGTGCTGGACTCCTAAGAAACAGGAGAGGCAGAATGAAGGGAAAGAAGACGGAATATGATTTTGCCAACATTGCATTTTTTTCTAGGGCTCTTTTCAAAACCGCTATCATCTCTGGGCTGCCTTTGATACTGTGCAGAATGCACTGCCTTTGTATTTCTACAATTCACCTAACATTCTCACACAGTAATATCAACACTAATAATGTATACAGTCATGTGTCACTTAACGACAGGGATATGTTCTGAGAAATGGGTTGTTAGCCAATTTCCTCATTGTGTGAACATCATAGAGTGTACTTACACAAACCGAGGTGGTATAGCCTACTACACACCTAGGCTATATGGTACTAATCTTATGGGACCACCATCACACATGTAGTCCATTGTTGACCGAAATGTCATTATGCAGCACATGACTATACTTTAGACAGTGCTTTCCATGAGCTAGACATTGTTCTAAGTGCTTTCCATATATTAATTCACTTAACCCTCATGACAACCCTATGAATTAGGTACCATCATTATCCCCATTTTATAGATTAGGAAATGAGGCACAGAATGGTTAAACAATATGTTCACAGCCACACTGCAAGTAGTAGATGAGGGATTCAAACCCTGGCAGTCTGAAGCCCGAGTGCCTGCTCTTCATCACAACATTATGCTGCCTTTCCTCAGCTTACTCTTACAACAAACCAGAGTGGCTAAATAACACACACTGTTAATGCCCAATTTGGGTTACTGCAAACCTTGCCTATCCTAGTTGAGGATAATAGCCCCAATTATCTCTAGTCCCCCACTAATTAAAGCCTCTTCCCTTTAGTCTGTGAAGGGAATTCTTACTCTCCATTCCTCACGTTTCCAGTGGGGAGGGCCTTCCCTAGAGAAACATTCCTGGACTTTCCCTACCCCTTAATCACCACTCCCCAAGAAAGGAAAATTGAGTTTGATTGGTGAAGCTGGAAGAAGGAACTGGGGCCTATCTCCCTTCCTCCCCCGGCCCTCTCTCCCTCTCTCTCTGCCAGCATTTCTGCAGGAGGCATGCATGTATTCCAGGAGGTCTTTCACCATGTGCCTCGTGTGAGCTGGGGTGGAGGGGTCTGCAACTCTTCAGCTGTGCCACGGGTTAGATGGGAAGTTCTAATTCAGGAGCAAAGTGTTTGCAAGCCTATTTGACTGGAGATCTAAAGCCATGTCTCCAAGCATTTTTTTTCTCGCTCTCAACTGGTCCCAAACTCAAGTGTAAAGGAGGAGTGCTATATATTGGACTCCTAAAACTTACACAGTCCATCTGGTCATCCCTCCCATTCTGGAAGAAAGACGGAAGATGTTTCTTCTTTTGACTGTCCCCTGTGTTCTCCCCCTCTATTTTTATTATGAATTCATAGAGTTTCCTTCATATGAGTCACTTCTAGAAACTTCACATCAAGAATGTCAAGGCCCTCCTATAATTATAAATATAGGTATATAGGGCTTTTTAATGTGTGGAAGGAGGGAAAGTTGACAAAATTATTAAAGCCTCTTTGGCAAAACTAGTAAGAATAGCCACATTTTTGAAAGGATATTTGAGAGAAGTAGATACCGGGGGAAAAAAGCTGGCATCATGAAATACAAAGTCATTGTTAAAATGAAACAATGTGAAATGATAAAAAACTAGAATTAGGGATGAGGGTTACTATTCTACCACCCTTTCAACTAGATGAAACCCTTCTTTTTATCCTTCTTCCTGCTTGGTTCCCTAGGTATATCATTTAACCTCTTCTTGAGTTTCTCTCAACTTTTTCATCTGCAAATGAGAATCTTCCATTTCAAAAAACTGGTATATCAAAATATATAATTAGGGCCAGACCTGTGGCCAAGTGGTTAAGTTTGCGCACTCCGCTGCGGTGGCCCAGGGTTTCGCTAGTTTGGATCCTGGGCGTGGACATGGCACTGCTCATCAAGCCACGTTGAGGCAGCATCCCACATAGCACAACTAGAAGGACCTACAACTAGAATATACAACTAGGTACTGGGAGGCTTTGGGAGAAAAAGGAAAAATAAAATCTTTAAGGAAAAAAATACATATATAATTATTTTGTGAATTACAAAGAGCTATGTAGATATAAGGTATTATTATTGTCATTCAAGAGAACTGCTTTAACCTCTTAGGTGACAACCAGAGCTTGAGAGGTTGTTGCTCTAGATCATTTTCCTAATGACTCACTGTGCAATCCAGAATTAACTCAGCAGGCCTGGGTGGCCAAGCCCTGCACATTCCAAAGAAAGGTTCAACCCTTGAAGAGCTCCTGGACAATAACCTCTAAGCCCTCAGAGCACCTTGTTGATCGAACTGTCTTTATCTACCTGGGGCCTTGGGCCACGTGGTATAAGCTTGATCTCTGGAAAAGCTAGAGATTGAGGAAGGTCAGTCATGAGGTCACTCCTTGTCTACATGACTGACCCTGCAACAAAAATCCCAGATAACAAGGCTTGGGTGAGGTTCCCTGGTTGGCAATACTTCATTTGTGTTGTCATACAGCATTGCTGGGAGAATCAAGCACTGTCCATAAGACTTCACTAAGAAAGGACAATAGGAAGCTCATACCTGGTCCCTCCTGGACTCTGTCCTACGTACCTTTTTCTGGTGCAGATTTTAATCTCCATCCTTTCACTGTGATAAACTGCAACTATGAGGATAACAGCTTTGTTGAGTTCTATGAGTCCTTCCAGTGAATCAGTGAACCTGAGGGTGGCCTTGGGAACCCCTGATGACAGTTACTAATTCCCAAAGCCATAACTAAACCATACATTAAGCACTTACATGGTTTTTTACTGACAGTTACATGATTATGAAAGGATCAGGTTAATGCCACAGCCAGTTCCTGGTTCTGAAAATACACCGATTACTATACACCTAGAGAGGCAGGAGAAAGAACTAAGCCAGGAATAAGAGCAACAATTTCGGGAACATCTCTTTCCTCTGGTTTTTTTTTTTTCCTTTATTTATTGTTCATTAATTTATTTTTTAAGAAATCACTTTTCCAGTCTTTTCTTCTGTTTTAATATTTAGAATGCCTTGAAATATCCAGAGATTCCCTGAAAAAATAAACTAGCTGCTAGCACACTACTTCTGTGACAGAAGCCAAACTTAATTAGACTGCTCTTCATTACCTTCATTAGCAGAAAATCGACCTCGGGGTTATTTAGTAAAGCAGGACTAGCGGTTGTCTTGATTTAAAAAAACATTATACTGAGTCCTTTAAATCTTTAAAAGGTTAATCAGACAAACAGGACACTCGGCTTTGAAAGAGCTCATACACAAAGGACATCAACAAAGGAGCCAACAATAAAATTGAACAACGGAAGACACAACCAAAAGAATATACTTAACATTTGTATAATTAAGAGATTTTCCTTGTCATTTTTTTCCTTGTACTTCCTTTAAAAAAATATGGTAATATGATCCGATTACCTAATTCACAAGTTTACCCATAAAACGGACCATTACCCAAGCTTTCTTTAGTTTGTACACTAACCTTTTCAGCTTTACTGCTCCTATAAAACTTCAGGGAAGAAATTCTGAGTTTTCTTTTCTGAACCTATACTGTTAAGCCAGACATGAGTTTATAAAATATTACATGTGGAGATATTGATAGAACACTAATAGAAGATAAAAATGAAATGCACGAGAGCCTCCAATATTTTAAAGCAAAATATTAATAGATATTATCATAAGAAGAAAATAATACTTGTGCCAAGTAAACAACCAAAGCCATCTTAGTTTAGAATTTGAACTTATAAAATGAACATTTTAAGGAAAAGCAGGTTTCTAAAGGCCTATGACAATAATTTATCTGAATGGGGTTTTCTGGGTCATTAAAAACATCAAAGACCGTTTCATAAAACAGAAATAAGGATTGAGAGAAAGAACAAGATAATACACCAGACATATCACTAGAGCATGGCCATCTAGTTAGCGCATTAATTTTACAAAAAATAATTTCAGGCTTTTATTATTGATTTCTAAACATAAGAGTCAATATTCTACTAGGAAAAAAATCATCTATGATAGAGTTTTGACATTAACATTAAATACCAACTAATCAGCATAGATGCCCGGGCTGCATTTCATTGTTGCATGGAGAAAATGTTAAAATGTCATCCGACTCATTATTTAAAGTGCAATATTTTGGTTCGTCTTTAAAAGTACATTTTAATAAGGGGGTGAAGAGAAGGGATGAAACAGAATCTGAAAGATTAAATGGGAGGAGGAAAAATCGTTAAGACACATTTAAAAAGAAACAAAAAATCACAAACAGAAAAGAAACACGAAAACTAAAGAGAAGCTGCTTCTTAACATCAGATTTTTTTCTGTGACGAAAAACACCTGGCTTCAAAGTTGAACCGTCATCTCTACAGTCAACCAAAAATATATATTCCTGTCTAGATAATTAATAAGACACTTTAATTCAATTGAGCAATTTTTAACTGCCTATGAGCAAGGATGTGCAAGGCCCAGTAAGAACTAATACTAAGGAAATACACGCAAATGAGTGCTGCCCTTTCAAGGGGTCTCTTTAGGAAGCCATATGCTCACATGTCAGCAATACTGCCAATACTCAAACATTTCTGGAACAATATTCAGTTTACAAACCAATATAAACTTTATAGTTGATATTATATGATAACATACTGTATTATCCTATAGTTTATAGCTAATGCAAAAATAAACATCTTCAGGCCCTTTGACTGCTCTCATAGCAACAATGTTTGGTTCTGTGCTACAGTCAACTCCACACTCCGAAGCTGATAATTCACCACTACTGAGGGAATGTGAAACATTGCATCTCAATCCCTGAAGGCAAATTAGAAAGAGGAATTCTACAAAAGTTTGGAGAAATAAATTTACGAGCTTTCCCAATCAAATTAATTTTGGTATTCATTTCTAATATATTGCGCTTTTTCTTCTTATTCCATCTGTTCCTCTCCCCCGCTCCTTATTGGTTTTTCTACTTGTGAAAGTTCATACACTAAAATACAAGCTGTAAACGCAGAGAACAGAAAAAAGAAATACCCAAGGAGCAGAAACTATAATGGGATACTTCAATGGATTCTTGTTCTTCCCACTAATGGGATTCTTTCCTTGTTCAATTTATTTATTTACTTATTTGGTGAGGAAGATTGTCGCTGAGCTAACACCTATGCCAATCTTCCTCTATTTTGTATATGGGACCCCGCCACAGCATGTCTTTACCAGCGATGTACAGGTTTGCGCTGGATCTGAACCCAGGAACCAAGAGCAGAGCAGGAACTTAACCACTATGCCAGGGGGCTGGCGCCCTTCCTTGTTCAAGCTAATGACTGTGCATTACATCTAAGGACAAGGCACGAAGCTGGGCACCAGGAAATCTGCAGTCACAGTTCTGGCCTGAAAGAGCCTGTTTTCCCGGAACTCTCCTAGTTCCTTGACACTTGCAACTCACCGAAGAGATGCATATGCATAAAAAGAAAAGCTGGTGAGTATGAGGGGGCGGGGAGGGGCTCGGCAGTCTACAAATTCTCTCGTTATCATTTTTTTTTAGTGCTGATTTTCCACACTGGGACTACTCACACTTCAGGGCACTGAAAGCCAGCTCATAGGACGAACGCTGAACGGATTCATCCTCACACTCGGACAAGGACTGCAGGGGTTCACTCCCATATTTTATTAAGACTTTTTCTGGTGACTTTTCGATTCGAATACCCTGAAAAATGTTCGCTGCCATGACGTAAACGGAGTCCGGATAGCCAGTTTTTTCGAGTAAACCAGTGGAGTTGTTTTCGCCGGATGCTGCGTCGTGTGACAGTGCCAGGGAAGCGAGTTGGGAGATCTCGGTATTGTTTTCCTTCGAAAACTCCAGTTCACCTGTGGAGTTCAGCATGTCTGCCTCTTAACTGTCGTCGGTAACTCAAGCTTGAATTACAAGTCAGATGTTTTTCCTTGGACCTTAAGCATCGTCTCTGTGAAAAGAAAAGGGCATCTCGGTAAATCACTCTTCCTGCAGGACCACACCTGGCGGCCCATTTCGTGGTGGCCTGAAAGACTCAGAGGTGGCATTTACCGGCCGATGCGAGCATCCCATACTTGGAGCCGAACAAGCCCCACGAAACCTCCCTACGCTCAGAAAGCGAGGGCGGTGGAGACGGCTAGGAATCGCCTCCGAAGCGACCAGAGATTTCCCCGATGGGGGGCAGCGCTCTCCCACGAGCCGCGTGTGCGGCCCACGGGCGCCCCTTTCACCGACTCCCGCCAACCTCCCTTACCCCAGAGGGCCGATGTTGCCCGGGGCTTGGGGACCGAGACGCGGCAGCCGCTGCACTTCGGGCACCGCAGGCAGGTGTCGGAACCAGTGCCCCCAGGAGCCCCGGGACGGCGGGACGGCGGCCTGCGAAGGCCGTTTGGTTCAAAGGCAGCCTCTCCCACCAGCCGGATTCGGGGCAGGGGTCGCGACTTCCGGTGCTTGGTTCGCTCCGGCTCCCGGAAGGCGGGCGCGCCTCAGGACCTCGCCTGGCTACGCACAGTGGCCCTTCGCGGACGCGACTACGGAGCCGGGTAGAGTGCGAAATGGTGGACCCGCGGGCTCACATCGCGGAAGGGTAGGCCTTCCCCGCCTTTCGCAGGCCTCGGGCCGCGGACCCTGGTTTCCATGGCAGCCGCGGGGGGGCGGGGAGGGCGGGGGGGGGGGCGGGGGGCGCGAACTCCGTCCGAGAGACGTTCCCGCGGGATTTGGCGGGTGCCGGCCTCTCGCTCGGCGAGTTGCTCCTCCTCCTGCATCCCGGGACACCCGTGCCAGCCCCTCCTCCAGGTCGAAGGCTGGTGGCGCAGCTGGACCGCGCGGTCCTCAGGGTCCTCGACTTCTCCAGAATCACGTGTCTCCTCTTTCCCGCGTACCCTTGAAAGCAAGGATACTGCCAACACCCAGCTTAGCGAGTTTAGCAGGGGCGCAGGAAATGTTGAAACAGGTAAGTGTAGAACTACTGCAGAAAAGGAAAAAAGACCATCCGTGCCTTTTAGAACAATAGACATCATCTTAGACGGACTATTCCAGGGCAAGTTGTGTAAAGATCTTTGTCCAGTTAAGAGCGCATCCCTCTTTCCAGGAGTTGCCTGCAAAGAAAGATGTTGCTGAAATGAACCTGCAAAGGATCAAATTGGCCCCGCCTTCCAAATTATAGAATGGAACTGGGAACCCCAAAGGGCTTTAATATGGCTACTTGCGTTTTTGAGAGCCCTAGAATGAAATCTGCATCATAATGCATTTAAGAAAAATCTGTGCCGATTTTTAAATGTGGTAGAAAAATACTTTATTAATTTTTAGAATAGGGGCCAGCCCGGTGGCCAAGTGGTTAAGTTCGTGCCCTCTGCTTCTGCGGCCCAGGGTTTCACCAGTCTGATCTTAGGCACTAACATGGCTCCAGTAATCAGGCCATGCTGAGGCGGGTTCCCATATAGCACAAACAGAAGCACCTAGAACTAGAATATACGACTGTGTACTGGGGGGCTTTGGGGAGAAGGAGAAGAAAAAGAAAAAAGATTGGGGGGCCGACCTGTTGGTGCAGTGATTAAGTGCGCAGGTTCTGCTTCTGTGGCCCTGGGTTCGCTGGTTGGGATCCTGTGCGGACATGGCACCACTTGCAAGCCATGCTGTGGTGGGTGTCCCACATATAAAGTAGTGGAAGATGGGTATGGGTGTTAGCTCAGGGCCAGACTTTCTCAGCAAAAAGAGAAGGATTGGCAGCAGATGTTAGCTCAGGACTAATCTTCCTCAAAAAAAATAAAAAATAAAAATTAAGACAAAGAAGGTTGGCAACAGATGTTAGCTCAGGTGCCAATCTTTAAAAAAAAAGATGGAATTGGTTGGAAGTAAAAATAAAAATCTGTTAGATACTTGGTCTCCGTTTTCTCCCTAAGGCAAAAGAAATCAAAGCCTGCAAATTGAGTGAAATTCTTAATTCTGGCAAAGTCATGTGAAAAGCTTGCAGGTCTAAGCCCTAGACTCGACAAAAAGCATGCTAAATATGCTGAAGGGTGAAATAACCCTAGAGACCCTGCTGGCTACTGGTTGGGAATGTGAGAAATTTGTCCAACTTCTCTGTAGAAGTGGTCCAATCTGGAAAACAAGCATATACATATATACTAGCATCAGTTATGGTCACTCAGAGATTCTAAGTTGTGTTCTCTAGTCCTTCCCTTGGTGTGTTAAACAGGAAGAGATAGACCTTGGCATGTGATAAACTTACATCTCTGTAACCTTAGGCAAGTCCATAACATCTCTTGGCTCACTTTGTGCATCTGTAAAGCGGAGACTAATGCCTCCCTTAGGAAATATTTGTGAGGATTTAATGAGATGGTGTGTGTCAATAAGAGTGTCTGGAAAGTTGTAGGTGCTCCATAGTTGTTAGTTCCTCCTTTCCCCTTCTAGAAGTTTTATTTATAAAGCACCCTTTCAATATTTAAATCCTAGGAAGTGTGAGATTACAGAGAAAGCTAGTCTGCTGCACTGGCATCTGAAAGACTTTTACTAGAGTCCATGTTCTTGGCTTCGTTTATCAACACTTAGAGATACTTTTGAGATAGACTGGTAGAGTTGAATGTTTTTCAACTTTGAAGCACCAGGAGTCTTTGTTAAAAATGCAAATTCTACAACAAGGAACAATCACATAGAGACAGAGATTGGATTGGTGGTTACCAGAGGGGAAGTGGGGAGGGAGGAGGGCAAAAGGGGTGATGGGTTGTAATTAGTCTTGGGTAGTGAACAGGATGTAATCTACACAGGAATCGAAATATAATGATGTACTCCTGAAATATGAAATAATGTTATAAACCAATGTTACTGCAATTTAAAAAAAAAAAAAGAGCAAATTCCTAGAACCCATCCCCAGATTCTGAGGACGTCTAGAATAGAACACAGGAATTTGCAGTTTTAGCAGGTGACCCAGGTGATTTTGATGCAGTCAGGCAAGGACCACTGTTTGAAAAACTCAGGTATAACTCAAAGACTACTGGTTCTAATTCCACCTCTGTCTCTGACTTGGAAAAGTCCTTCCGTCTCTCTGGATTTCTCTTCCCTCTCCTACAATACAGATTGATTACCCTGGCTTATTTTGCAGGTGAGTTGTGAGGTTTTAATCTTCTTTTAACTCTCCAGCACGCCCACCATGTGGTATCTTCTTGTCTACCGGGGGAAAATCCAAACATTCAGCAAGGCAGACAGGGTCCTCTCTGATCTGGTTGGTCCTTGCTGCCTTTTCACCTTCATTGCTGGGCATCCTAAAGCCATTCCCCAAACTTCTATATCTTTACGCATCCTGTTCTCTCAGTCTTGAAAGCCCTTCTCTTTTTGCCTCCCTAGTGAAGATCTACTCGAATGTTAAAGCTCAGTGCAAGCATCACCTCTAAAAATCCTCCCTGACACTTGTATTAGTTGGAATGTAAATTTAGCCGCCGTGATGGAGACCCAAGATAACCACTGGCTTCAGCCAAACATAAGTTTATTTCTCACTTGAAGTCATGTTGGCATACTGGCTGTCCTCCACAGAGTCGTCTGGAACCCAGACTCCTGTTTTAGGCTGCACCTGAGGGCTTTGCCCTTGTCAGCGTAGTTCCAAATAGCTTACCACCATGTCCATTTCCAGCCAGTGGTTAGGCGAATACAGAGGAGAGGGAGAGCATGCACTTTCCTTTCAAGGACGTGCCTAAAAGGTGCACACATCACTTTTGCTGACCTTCTGTTGGCTGGAGCTTAGTCACATGGCGTGCCTAGCAGCAAAGGGGGTTGGTAAAGGTGTCCAGCTAGAAATCAAGGGAACTATTGCTATAGAAGAAGGAGAGAATGGATGTTGGGGAACGATTAGCAGTCTCTGCTACGAATCTCTACCCCCTGACCTCTTCACCTGCCAGTCCACTCACTTCTGCTATTTTCAATAAGTCTATGTTCCCGTAACATTTTGTGCATGCATATGTGCATTCATTCATTCATTTAACAAGTATATATTAAATCCTTACTGTGCACCTGGCACTATGCTCAGCCCTGGAAGTAAAAAATGAATGTACAGAAATGGTCAGGGACTTTACCCTCAAGAAATTAATAGATGGAGATACTCATGTTTTGGCACCCTTCAATTTTTACTATAAATATCTGTGCACATATCTGTATTCCCCCTCCTTCTGCCATCCTCCTACTCTCACAAACCAAACAACACACACACCCTAAAACAGTTTTATTATATCTTTTTATTTTTGTAATATATCTTTTTATGCCCAGATACTAGCAAAATATCGCTCTTTCACATATGCACACATGCATAGAAGATCATAACTATGAAAGTGTCTTGCGGGTTATGGTACATTTTATTATGCATCACATAGTACACAGTACAATCTGCTGAAAATGTGAGGTAAATGCTGGCTATAAACTTTAAAATACTGTTGCCTTTCAAGATATAATTTGAGGAGCTTCTTGTTTTTTGTGATAGATCAATGTAAGTGACAATTCATTGTATTTAAAGGAAGATTTAATGAAAGTCTCTATCCCCAAAGAAAAGCTCAGGTAAATAGTTGTGGGTTAGTGAATTCATGGTTACTATTTACTCTAATCATGTGTATAATCGTGCCTCCTTACCTCTCACTCCTGGTTTATGGCCTTATTGTGGACTTAAATTATCAGAAGAGAGGGCGAGAGGGAACATATCAAATCTCAGGGAACACTGTACAAAAGTAACCATAGAGATAGGTGTGTGGATTCAACTGTAGTGAAAGCTGAATAGTAAAAAATGTAGTCTTTGTTTAAGTTGCACTCTGTAATATGATCAGAACATTAAATCAGAGATGGGGTAGAAAATTAAAAGTCAGTTACCTGGAGCTTTCTGTCAAAGGGACTTAAAGGAGTGATTTTCTTTCCCCAGGGGGTAGAGTATTTGAACTATTTGTAAATTAGCATTCCTTGCATGTGACTCAGAGCAGCTCCTGTATGTTAGCCAAGTAGGTGTTCAAAATACATTTGCTCACTTGCTTCAATTTGGGCTGGGCATATAAAATCCAGTTTTATATGCTCAGTTCTACTGAAGCTTCTTATAGAAATGTAGAAAGCACATGAAACATAAAGAATTTTAACTGGTGTTCTTAAACTTCAAGACTCAATTTGTAATGATTGCTACTTAGAATTAGTACAGTAGATTTTCTTTGCAACGATTCCTTTCCTTATTCTTTTTTATTTTATAAAATTATCTAGTGTTCCATTGTGGGCCTAAGCTATACCCAACTCAGAACTTTGGGGACTAGGGCAGGCATCAGGAACTCTCTCTGTCTGAGGATCCTCAGGACCTCAAGGGTAGGGTGCATTTGGGGATTGATGGTCAGATACTGAAATATCCCATCCCCAGAGGAGAGGAGGGGGATAGATGCCCAAGAAGGCAGGAAATTCACCCTAAGCTAGGTGAACATTATCCTCTGATGCTGCGGGAGAATTGATGTGAAGGAATGCTTTGTGTATCATACTCAAGTGTCCTCTTGCCCAGTCCTTGTGGAAACTTGCCTCAAACAACTTGAAAAGGAAATGGTAAGCTGACAATGCAAAGATCCCTTTGGGAAAATCAAAATATGATTGTGGGTTCTTTAACACAGGACCATCCAAGATTAGCCAAAGGAGCCGTAACCACTTGCAGAGGGGAAAACAAGTATCTCCTTTAATTCAGAAGCAGCTGAAAACTGGGATGGAGCAGAGTCCCGAGGGTGGGGCAAGTGGAGAGCAACAAGACTCTCAACATGGCAGTTCAGAGACAGCGCCATTAGAAACAACTCTCTGACATCTAGAAGCCAAAAATGACAACAGCAACTAAGGAAGAGTTAAGTTACGTGGGATCAAAGGGAAATGAGGATTCAGCAGACTTATCATCTGGCCCTTGATTGTCCTTTGTGGCCCAGGAGAAAGAAGGATTACAGTAGACAACCATTGTAGTAGATGGCACCAACACAGTGGTTTCCCAGAGTTGGTCATTCAAGCTCTAGCTTCAAGGGTTTTTTTCCATATTCATATACTTCCACTTTGTATTATTTGCTTAATGTTTTACTTTAAATCAAAATTACATTTTTACTTAAATAGAAAACTATAAATGGAAAATCAACATAATTTGCCATTAATGAAAATAACCATAACAAAAGCAAAACAATGCAATTAAATTCTAGCTGGAAAAGGTTATACCAAGTCTTCAGGCTTGAGGTTGACTTTCTTGGTTACAAAGAGAGATGGGTATAGATCTTAAAAGTCCTCATCACAAGAAAAAGAAATTTTATAACTATGTATGGTGACTAATGTTAACTAGACTTACTATGGTGATCATTGTTCAATGTATACAAATATAAATGTATTATGTTCTACACCTGAAACTAATATAATGGTATATGTCAATTATGCTTCAATAAAAAAATTAATTAAAGAAAAGGAGACGGGCAATGTTAGAGTGGTATTAGCACCACTCTAAGAATGAGACCTTCTCTTTGTCAGAAGGATCAAAACAATGTTGGATGAAGCAGCTTCCTCGCTGTGCCTCACTGTGTGGTTAATTGTTGTTCAATACTAAGTCTGCTAACCACTTCAGGTCGTCTCCTGTACCTTCAATGGTGCCGGCCCCACACTGGATAAAACTGCATTAGAAGATTTGACCTAAAGAGTTAGTTAGAGGAACAGTGCTTCCTCTGAAACAAGACGGAGAAATTACAAAAAATACGGAACTGACAAGAAAGAAATTAGAAGGATCCCCTGTCAGAGATGAATGCAGTCTACTTATGTGGCACCGTAGTAGTGGGAACTTTGAAACTAGATAGAGTCAGAAGACCTGGTTTTTAGTCCTAATATTGTCATGAATTAGTTGCATAACCCTGGGCAAGTCTCTGCACTCTACATCTGTTTCTTGATATATTAAGTCTATGATTTATTTACTAAGAAAAAAAATAGTGGAAAAGGATTTGAAGAGGCTGAGAAAGATTAGCAGTCAATAAGGCAAAGATATTTAATATTTATTTTAATATTTATCAATATCTATTTAAAAGTTTATTTTAGCAAAATAAAGCAGAAATGGAGGAATGAAAAAACAAAGACATAAGACATACAGAAAACAAACAGAAAAATGATAGATGTAAATCCTACCTAATCTGTAATTACAGTAAATGTAAATGGATTAAATACTTCAATTAAAAAGCAGATATTAATAGAATGGACTTTAAAAATCCAACTACATGCTGGCTACAAGAGACATATTTTAGATTAAAAAACACGAATAGGTTAAAAGTTGAAGGATGGAATACCATACCCATGCAAACTGGAACCAAAAGAGAGCTTGAGTGGCTATGCAATTATCAGACAAAATAGACTTTAAGACAACAATTGTTTCTAGACATACTTTTGTTAGAAAATAAATCATAGACTTGAAATATCAAGGCATTCTGGCTTTGGCAAAAGGTTAGAAAAATTGTGGCACGTCTAAAAATTCTGTTGAATCAGTGCTTTCATTGGAAGCACTGGGTGTCTTTTGGGGTCAAAACAAAGATCATGTGGAAATGCTAGAATATCCTAGCAAATCAGACTGTGTGAAAGAGGTGGAGTTATGGTTTTTATGGAGATCGTTGCCCTTATGCTCAGCATGCATAATCTAATAGGCATGGAATTCCTTGTGAAATGTCAGAGTTACTTTACACTGAAATTATGCATATTGCCTTAACATTTAAATGCTTGAGCAAATATAAAAGAAAAAATATAAAGAAATTAAATTATGATTTTCTTTTAATTTTAATTCTAAAGGTAAAGATCATAAAAAGTCATATAAAATGATGGGAGGGATATTTTATGTTTTTATTTAACTAAATAAAAAATTCCTGCGCCCCTCCAAAGACTGACCCAACCACACCAGACCAAACAAACACTTGAAACAGCCAAAATTCTAAACCAATAATGACTGCTCACTGGACTCGAGTATACCATTTTATTCTAAACTGGATTTGGGGAGCCCTCTGCTGGTAAATTGATGAGTTGTCTATGTTGGTTTTTTTTTTTAATGAATATGCAGTTAGGATTGCCAGATAATTTACAGGATGCTCAGTTAAATTTGAATTTCAGATAAACAACAAATAATTTTTTAGCATAAGTCAGTCAGTACAGTACTTGCACCATATGCCAATGCTACCTTGTTTTAAATTTATAATTATACCTTTTCAAATGACTCAGGAATGGTTTTCTTGAAATCCAGGTAGTATGATTATTTAGGAGTATATTAATTGCCATATTCACATGCTTCAGCATGAAGTGTTTGTCTTCCCCCCATTCTATCTTATAACTGGCTTCTTGTCCTTTCTTAATTGAGATGTTCTTCCTACTTTGTGTATTTCTTTTCTGCTGCTATAGTCTCATATTTAAGGAATCTGGGTCAATTACAACTGATGAATGAAAAACCAAAAGAGAATTCTTTTTATTCTTTGTAGTATCTAGTTGCAGATTCTACTTGTCTTTTAAAAAGTAAAAGGGAGACCAGCCCAGTGGTGCAGTGGTTAAGTTTGCATGTTCCGCTTTGTTGGCCTGGGGTTCACCAGTTTGGATCCCGGGTGTGGACCTATGCACCACTTATCAAGCCATGCTGTGGCAGGCGTCCCACATATAAAGTAGAGGAAGATGGGCACGGATGTTAGCTCAGGGCCAATCTTCCTCAGCAAAAAGAGCAGGATTGGTGGCAGATGTTAGGTCATGGCTAATCTTCCTCAAAAAAGGAAAAGAAAAAAGTAAAAGGGATATATATGTATATTTTATTTTTCATCTTTAAAAGTTTTAATTTGTAGGAGGAGCCCTGTGGTATAGTGGTTAAGTCCAGCACACTCCACTTTGGCGGCTCAGGTTAACAGGTTTGGATCTTGGGTGCGGACTTACACCACTCATCAAGCCATGCTGTGGCAGCAACCCCCATAGAAAATACAGGAAGATTGGCACAGATGTTAGGTTAGGGCTAACCTTCCTCAAGAAAAAAAGAGGAAGACTGGCAACAGATGTTAGCTCAGAATGAATCTTCCTCACCCAAAAAAAAATAAAAATTTTAATTTGTATTTTGAATTGGTAATATATTCACATGGTTTTAAAATGTTAAAAAGTACAAGAGAATATTCAGTAAAAATTCTCCCACCCCTATCCTTCAGACACCTGGATTTCCTTGACACAGAGGCAACCAATAAACTTTATGTGATCTTCAGTCATCTTAAGGAACAACATTATTTTCAAGTGAGAGGATGCAATATCATCTCTTGGAGAAAAAAAAAAGTTACCACAGATAATAAAATACATTTCTTTCCTCATAGCTATGGTTTTTAATTAAATGCTGTAATTTTATTTTTTTCATGGAGCAAATAACAAGAAAATGTATTCTCTTAAATCTTGGTTGCATATGAATGATTGCCTATAGTTGCAAAATCCAATTAGTTAAAAACTGGAATTATAAAATATCACAAGATGGAGATGTTGCTCCATGAAAGTGGTGGTTAAAGGGGGTAAGGAAAAAATCTTTGTCTCTTTTTGGGTTTTTCCTCTCTGTCTTGTTCCCTGTCTTCAGTCATTCAAGGTGGTGGGAAGCATTCAAGGGGCTGTGTTCAAATCCCAGCTTTGTCTCTTTTTGCCTATAATTTTGAATTAAATTAGCCTCTTGGAGTCTTAAGATCATCTATAAATACAGGTTTATGCTCTTGTTATGAAGTTTACATTAAATAATATATTTGAAATGGCAATGCCCTCCAGCCAAAGCCACCAAGAACACACCTGCAGTTGAACAAGTCTGGTTTATTACTCGTTGCCGTGAGGGAGAATGCACACCATGGGGAACAGGGGCGCCTCAGCAAGAGGGTGTTAGAAAGGACCTATTGTAGGATTTGGGCTGTGGTTGGATGATTTGTGGGAGGGTCCAAGGAAGCAGGGTTCTCTCTGGATTGAGTGCTGTCAGAAGGCAGGGACATTCACTGGGTATCTCCATATTTATTTCTCGGAAGGGCAGACGAGCAGGCTTAAATGCTAAAGGAAAGAAGCAGTAGTGACTCCTGGTTGCTGGGAAAGGGAGCTATTTGGTATTTTGTGGGCTGCACAGAGACTTCGCTTTTGTCCGTGCTGCTTTCCCCCTCCTTCTCTTTCCCTTCCTCTTCCTTCTTGTTCCTCTTCTCTTTTATTCAATAGTGATTTACTGAGCACTATACCAGACAGTATTCTCGACACTGGGGCTATAGCAGTAACAAGACAGCCGTCACAAAGCTTACCTTGGTACCCCAGTTTGAAAAGCACAGCCATAGCGTGTTCCCAGGTCACCAACAAATGTGTGTCTCAAAAAAGGGTTTCAAAGAATCGAAGAAAAGACACACTCGCCAACTTTCATGATGCAAGAAAACCCAGAATGGTCATCCTGAGTAAGGCAGCCTTGCTTCCAGGGCCTTGTCAACTTGCTGTCAACCTTCTGATAACAACAAATTTGTAATACTCAACTAGAAAGAGAGTGAGAGAAGTGGGGCACCACTGTCCTCGAACAGCAACCGTGACGCCACATGTGGTTTTGTATATGTGCCAAATCAAAATGTTTTCACCTCTGGTTGCTGAAAGATTTTCTTTTGAGGATGAAAGGTACAATTACTGAAGGGGCATTTGACAGCATGAAGTAAATTATACTTCAGGAGCCACCAGTGCCCCACAGCCAATCTTTCCAATTTTATTGAAAACTAAAAATAGCTTCTACTTTAATCTCCATGCAAAACCTCTCTACTCTCATTTCTGTTCATTAATTTTTTAAAACAAAGTCTTCTTTAGGAGAATGTACTCTTTCATCACTGTCAACAATTTTCTCAGAAACTTGAATTTAAGAGAATTAATATAAATCATGATACTGGAGAATAAGCAGTGCAATTATGGAGGATCCTGTAACTGAGATACACTTAACCCAATAATTTAATGGTGTCTTCATCTCTAAAATGAAATTTGTGCTTCAGACTTTAAACCCTAGTTTACAGAAAACTTCTAAAATGGAAGTGCTACAAAGCTCTCCCATTGTTTCAAACACAGGACCTACTGTTTGGCAAACCTGCTTGATCTTTGTTTCTTTGTTCTCTTCTTGAATCCTGCTGCTGCCCGTTTCATTTCTCTGGGCATGCAGTTTATACTGCTGTTAAAATGCTTTCAAATTGAAATGTCTGTTCAAGAAAAGTGTTCAGTCAGTCTGATGGATAGATACCTTGACATTACTCTGCTTCACATAAGCTTTCCAATATCAACCATCAAATAAGGAAATAGCTCTAATCTTGCTCATTACTCCTTTCTACTTCATTTGAGCAGAACAACTTAAAATTGGCTATGTTTCTGAAAATATAAGGTATTGGATAATAAGGTATTGGTTAATCAAAATTCCTCTTACCTGCTAAAAATATTACATAAGGAATATCTGCAGATAAAGATTAAGCAAATGCTATGAAAAAGCTACCACGTTAATATATTATACAAAAAAATTTTATGTTATTATATTTTCACTTATCCTCAAGACAGGAAAATTTCTGATTAATTTCTTTGTTAAGATTAACTAACTGTACTTACTGTGAGTTCTTGCTCACTAAGCTTAATTACTTGACAACTGTCATTTTTCACTGCTTAGATCTATAATCTTTTGTACTATTTCTGTATAAATGATGATAGATAACATACATGATTACACATGGAAAATTTTAAATGTTAGTGTATGCACCATATACAAAAATTAACCCAAAATGGATCAAAGATTTAGAAGAACTAAAACTCTTAGAAGAAAACACAGGAGTAAATATTTGTGACCTTGTATTAGATAATGGTTTCTTAGGTATGACATCAAAAGCACAAGCAACAAGAGAAAAAATAGGTAAATTAGACTTCATCAAAAGTTTAAGTATTCATCAAGAGTAAAAACTTTAGTGATATAAAAGGACACTACCAAGAAAATAAAAGACAACTTACAAAATGGGAGAAAATATTTTCAAATAACTTATCTGAGAAGGGGCTTGTATCCAAAATTTATAAAGAACCCTTACAACTCAATAATAAAAAAGACAAAAACTCAATTAAAAAATAGGCAAAAGATCTGAATAGACATTTTTCTAAAGAAAATATACAATGGCCAATAAGCACATGAAAAGATGCTTAACGTCATTAGTCATTAGGGAAATACAAATCAAAACCACAATGAGATTCCCACTTCACACTCACTAGGATGATTATAATAATAATTTTTTTAAAGAACAGAAAATAATGGGACTGGCCCGGTGGCGTAGTGGTTAAGTTTTGCACTTCACTTTAGCAGCCCAGGGTTCACGCGTTCGGATCCAGGTGCGGAGAGAAGGAATCAAGGATTATTCCAAGGTTTCTGGCATGGGCTATTAAAGGCCATTCACTGAGCTGAGAGCACGGAATGGGAGGAGATTTGGGGAGATTTCCATTTTAGAAATGTTAGGCTTGAGGTGCCTCTGAAGATATCCAAGTGAATATGCCTAGTGGGCAGTGGGTGGCACGTGTCTAAAGCTCGGGAGAAGACTGGTCTGGAGCGATAGACCAGTAAGTCATCATCAACCCACAGATGGGAATTGAAACCGTGGAGGAGGTGAGATCCTGGGAAAGTAGAATGAGAAGAGAAGGGATCTCAGGATAGAATCGTGAGGAACACCAACAAGTAAGAAAAGGACAGAAAGGAGGAGCTTGCAAAGGAGACAGAAGCCAGGAGGAAGGAGGAAGATCAGAGGATCATTGTGTCACAGAAACCAAGGAAAGGAAGAAGTGGTCAAGTGTGTCAAATGCTGAAGAGAAGTCAGTAGGAGAAGAACTGAGAATTCTCTATTGAATTTAATAACAAGGAAGTTGTTGGTAAGTGGGATTTCAGTGGAAACCCAGATTTCAGTGAGTAAATGAGTGATCTGAAGATAAGGCAATGGAAAGAATTCTTTAAGAAATGGGTCTGTGACATAGTTGGAGAGAAATGTAGAGTCAAACAAACAAAAAGGATGGGAGAGAGTTAGCTAAATTTAAATGATAAAGAAGGAATTAACCAATAAAGAGGGGGAAGTTGAATACACAGGAGAGAGGGATTTTTTTTTTTTTGAGGAAGGTCAGCCCTGAGCTAACATCTCCCAATCCTCCTCTTTTTGCTGAGAAAGACTGGCCCTGAGCTAACATCCGGGCCCATCTTCCTCTACCTTTTTTATATGTGGGACGCCTGCCACAGCATGGCTTGATGAGTGGTGCCATGTCTGCACCCGGGATCCGAACTGGCAGACCCCAGACCACCAAAGCGGAAGGTGTGAACTTAACCGCTGTACCACCGGGCCGGCCTGAGAGAGGGATTTTTATAGATAGAACAAGATATTACAGAAGGCAGGAGCCATTTACTTTAGATAGGAAGAGAATAGGAGAGCCATCTCTTCCATTGTAACAGAGTGGGGAGGAGAGGATGTTTTGGATGTTTTTAAGTTTTTGGTACCTCGCTTGTGTACTGGAGCCAGTGCCTACTAGCTCACAGGAACCAAGTGTTAAATTTTCAGGAATTTTGAAAGCTGGTTAACTTACGTTAACAGCTTGAATTCAGCCACAGTGGGAACGTTTACACCATGGAAATGGGCAAACACTACAAATCAGAACTCTCCCACACCACAACCCCTGGAGAGTTGTTATCAGGCATTTACCAGCACACCACTGGAGGGTTGGAAAGTGGAGTTCCTATCTGAATGGCACCATCTTCTCTGTGGGGTAAGAAGGCAGATTGTGTGCTGGTGTCAGAGATTTGAGGAAAGTGAAGAGAGGTCAAATTCTGTGAAGCATCGCAGACAGAGAAAGCCACCTAGGAAAATGCTAAATGACTACCAGGCTGTATTGAGGGATCAATCAAGGGTTGAGGGTTGGTGGGCTGGCCCGGTGGCACAGCGGTTAAGTTCACACGTTCTGCGTCTCATTGGCCCAGGTTTCGCTGGGTGCGGACATGGCACCGCTTGGCAAAAGCCATGCTGTGGTAGGCGTCCCATGTATAAAGTAGAGGAAGATGGGCATAGATGTTAGCTCAGGGCCAGTCTTCCTCAGCAAAAAGAGGAGGATTGGCAGTGGTTAGCTCAGGGCTAATCTTCCTCAAAGAAAAACAAAAAAGAGTTGAGAGTTGGAGACCGTTAGTCTGTGGTGGAATTAATGTATGCAGTTGTATAATTTTTCTTGCAAGCTCAACAGCCTGGGGATCTCAGCAGAGAAATAGTAGACGGTTTAACCCAGAGCTAGTCCTTTGCCTGGCAGTTGTGATGGAAGAACTAAATGGAGAAACGGTGATGAAGCTGTTTGCGGAAAGTAGCTGTAGTAATGGGCCATGGAACCTAAACTGTAAAGGGAAAGAGGTGAAGATAGGAAAATGTAATAGGTGAGGAGAAAGTGGAGGAGTCACATGTTCCTGGTATCACATACTTTGAGTCCCCTTACTATCCTGGTCCCATTTTTGCTATGTGGCCCTCCCATTTGGCAACACCACTTTTAGAATGTGGCATCCATATGCAAGCTCCTCAATCTTATATGATGCTCCAGCTTGGTCTGACCATCAAAGACTACATTGTTGTCCTTATTTTAGACATCGTACTTTAAAGATTGCAATGCCCAATGTCATCAGAAGAACTTAGCATCACTATTAACCATACAGATAAAATAACCGAAGCAGGGATAGGCAGATTTTTAACGCTTTACTGGGAATGATGTGATAATTGAAATCTTTTGCTTAGCATTAGCAGCTGATCAACATCACCAATGAATAACCATTGATATCTTGTAATAGATATAATCACTCTGTATCGTCACTAGCAAATAAAATTACCATGAGGGGATCGTTTTGCAAATTATTAGAAGAACGTGAAAGTGCTAAGTAACACAGGGGAAACAACAGAGAGTTAATGTAAAATCTCAAAATAACCTTCAAATAAACTTATTTTCTCAGAGTAGTTTAACCGCTTGGAGGAAAATCCTGTCTTAATTATACAGAATTTGTTTATTAGGTATGATCAGGTGCTGACCCATCAAGGGGACTGTTAATGATAACAGAACTGCAAGAAAGAACAAGTCCGCTATTACAAGATGAGACCCCATGGCCTAGGAACTGTTACTTTAATTTCAAATGACAATGAGTTTTTATAGCCGATACCTGCTTATATCTACCAAAGATTCTAAAGACTATAGCTATCAGAAATCTATGGATTTGGTGGACCTCGTTCCGCATGTCACCTTTCCCTAAGATTGAGTAAGTTGAGTGTAATGTCACTGTTGAATTTCTCAATACATATATGTTATAAGAATTTTCTTTCTGAATTAAAAATGTCATTTCAGTGAGATAACTGAATTGATGACACTCTTGTGTTTGCAATTCATCACGATTAGCGCCAAATTCAACAAGTGTAATTCATTTTCACCCACTACCCTGAGATTAGCTGGATGTCATAGTTTTGAGATGCCTCGACTCCCTGGAGCTATGGGTATAAATCTTGTCTGCGTAACTTATGTTCTTTCTTATGAAGTAAGGCAAAGTGAATGGCGTGTGATTTTCATCCCGGGAGAGCTCATTCATTCTTCTTCATCAAAGTAATTACCTCATTGCATTTCCCGCTTGAATTGCTGACCCTGCAAAAACACAGCAAATAAAGCAATCGATTTTACTCGCCTCACACTAGATTTTTTTTCTCACTATTTTTTTTTACTAACAGTTTTGTTTTTTCTAACCGTGAGGTATTTGGATATGCAGTAAGAGGAAGAGGTTTCAGGGAGAGCAGAGGCGTTCAGATAATTTTTTTTTCTTGTGTCACTCTTCCCATTGGCCACCAAGGGGAGTTGTAGGAACGATGTCAGTTGTTGGAGCAGAGACATTTGTGAGTCTATGTCTCACCCTTGATTATTAGACACCATGTCACCCGTGGACTTTCTGTGTAACCCAGCTAGTATTTTATTGTTGTGTATCAATCTAGTTTTCCTTTCATCTGATAGTTTGCTGCCCAAAAATTAATTGTGAACTTCAAAGTAAAAAATCTACTGGAATGGTGGGACCCTAGAAATGAAGTGAGCTTTCTGTGCCCAGGTGAAATAAAAACCTAATTGTAGCAGGGAGCAGCCCAAGACCCCTTAATGTGGCTAAGACAGCATTCAACTGGCTTCAATCAAAAGGGACTTAAGTGAAAGGGCGGCGGCCTTGAGGAGAGCCGTCACGACGACCAGGACTGAGAGGCCATTGTTCTGAGTTCTCCTGCTGCTTTCCAGAGCCCAACGTCCAGGTCAGTCCTGAGAACCCCCAGGGCTGGGACAGTCCCCCAGCCTCTGGCTCCCAGCCTTCGGATGCTGAGAGTCAAAGATGTGGAGAGAAGGTGTGGGAAGAGCCCTCGGGAGGGATCTGGAGAGACTGTTTCCATTCTTTGAGCAACCCAGGACAGCTCTCTCCCCTTTAAATCGTATTTCATGCTTCTTAGCTCCAACCAAGGCTTTGGGTGGTCTTCTGTGGAGTTCCTTTACTATGACTGTGCCACAGTAACGTTCAGTGGCTGACCACTTTCACAGATAATGGTTCACTTCATTTGCTCAGTTTGGGATGAGGATCAATGACTGTGTACCCTACTTAGTGCCTTGACCCTGCTTTCCCAATCCCCATCCTGGCTGCTGAATACAATACTTTGCTGTTAATGGCAAAAAATAGACTAAAAATCCGTAATCACTGGTTTTCTCTAGGTGAAGGTCAAATTTTAATTTTAATGATTTAAAAAATAGGTTGAATTAATAATGTGTCCCACACTTTGCTTATGGACAAACTGTGTTATAGAAAGGAGAGAGTCTGACCTTGAGAGTAGGGGATGTAGATTTTTGTTCTGGCTCCGCCTCTTTCTAGGTGTATGATCTTGGACAAATCATATAATTTTGGAGGGTTTAAGTATTCTCACTACAGAAATGGGGAGGGTGGACTAACTGACTGGACAAGATTCCTGACTTGAGAGTCGGGTAGACCAGGATTTTAATCCTGGCTATTTCATATATTAGCTGGATGGCTTTAAGCAAGTGACTATTAGTGTTATTTTAAGGCTTTAACGAGATAATGAACATGAAACCCTTAGCATCATTCTTAGAACACAAGAAGCACTCAACAAAGGAGAGTTATTATACTAGTCATGATATAATCATAATTATTAAAGTTCTAGTAGGACTTTTTTAAAAAAACTCTAAAAGGCAGCGACTTCACTCCAAAATGTTGTGACCAATTGCTGTGAATGCGACTGCTCATCTGATCCTGTGCTTCTTAAGGGAATTTGTTAAGAAATAAAGTGAAATTATAGAGAACTTTGCAAAGTGTTTAGATTTTATTATATGGTACCACAGTAACACATTCAGCAATGTAATTATACGCGTTGTACTAAATACAGTCATGGGCTGATTTCCTTTTTCTTTTCATAGGGTAACGCCTACTAGGAAATCTTTAAAGGTTAAAATTGGTAGTAGTATTATGAGTGTGAAACAAGAGGGATTGGCTCCTTTCGATTTTAAAACCGATTTAGAACTTTGTTTTAATTTGCAAGTTTTGAAAATGTTCTTTATAATATTTAGGCTTAATTTAAAACTTACTCTCAGACAATCATAATTACTAAAAGTGAGCTGTGTTCACTAGCTCTACAACTAGGATGGCAACCGGACAGAATTCGTTGACTGAGTATAGAGTGAATGCCCATTCCTTTCCAGGCACCACTCTAGGTGTTGGGATACAGCCATGAATCAAACAGACCGAAGCCCCACCCTCATGAAACTGACCTACTAGGTTTTACCTTCTGTCGGTGTGCCAGGTCTGATAGAGAGCCTGTCTGTCAGGCTCTGGTGAAAAAGATTGGGAGACCAAATCAGGACTCTTTAAGAAAAGATGCTGTGGGTGACTGGTGATCTCCACCAGAGGTGACATGGGGGGAGTTTGAGACTATGCTCTGTTTACATCCTCACTGCAAAGTGTGCTGTCCAGTCAGGCGGCCACTGGCCTCGTGTGGCAACTGGGTACTTAAACTGTGGCTTGTCCAAATTGAGATACTCTGTAAGTGTAAAATACCCACTCGGTTTTGAAGACTTAGTAAGAAAACAAGAATGTAAATATCTCATTAATACTTTTATACTGATGGCATGTTGAAATAGTATTGTAGATATATTAGGTTAAATGAAATACATTATTAAAATTAATTTCATATTTCTTTTTACTTTTTAAAAGTGTGGCTACTAGAACATCTTACTATTATACATGTGGCTCTCATTATATTTCTGTTGGACAGCAATGGTTGAGTGTCTGTCCTAAAGTCCATGTAGCACCAGGGACTTCTCAACCAGCACAGGCAGGAGGCAACAGTATGAATAAGCCAAAGTGTGCTGGCTGCTTCTTTTACCTTCTCCTCTTTCAGGTGTTGCTTGCTCCCTCAGTCTTCTGTCTGGAACTCCTCCTTTCGGACACCTTCCTTGGAGCTACTTCCAGGCAGTTCTCCATGTCTCAAAACTGTCCCATCCTATCAGAACTTTCTAGCTCATCATGCCCTTTTTGCGGGATATTTAGCTTTCTAAGATGTTAATAGATTCTGATAGCTTTGGATATCGTCCTTTAAAATGCGCCCACTAAATGCATGTACTCTGTAATACAATACTTTAGCCGAGAGAGATCTTTGTCAAGCGGTGGTGTTTTTGTGCCGAACAATAAAGGTGGAGCATTTTTTCTTCATGGCGCAGAAGCATAGAGACTCTAATCCCACCTTGTCCACAACTGTCCATTGAGATCAAGACGGGCCATGTCGTCCCTACACTCCTTTCTCCCTAACGTTTGTACGCCATTTCACAGCTCACAAAGTGCTTTCACAGAAGGTGTCTCACTTTTGCCTCCAACCATTCCATGCAATAGGTAAGATTGGACTTACTAGTTACATTATATAGAAGATTTTTAGGGGCCAGCCCGGTGGCCGAGTGGTTAAGTTCATGCGCTCCACTTCAGCAGCCCAGGGTTTCACCAGTTAGGATCCTGGGTGCGGACATGGCACCCCTCGTCAGGCCGTGTTGAGGCAGCGTCCCACATGCCACAACTAGAAGGACCCACAACTAAAATGTACAATTATGTACTGGAGGGCTTTGGGGAGAAGAAGGAAAAATAAAAAATAAATAAAATCTTTTAAAAAAACTAAAAAAAAAGATTTTAAAATAGGAGGCAATAGGTCTTCTGGCTATTAAAGTCTGTGGAGGAGGGGTCTCAGATGATCCATGGGGGGAGGAAAGGGGAAAATAAAAGTGAGTAGAAATGTCCTAAAGGTCTTATCTGTGGGGTGGAGGGGAATTAGCAGACAGTAGGGCTAGATTAGAACCTTATGGTGGGAAATATACTGCATCTCAGGGTGTGACTTACTTACAAATAATGCTAAAGACATATATTCTGATACAGAGGACAGGGAAAGGGAAGTAACCATTAATGGAAGGGAAAAAATTGCAGGAGATACTCCAAATTAACAAAGGGGGAAGTAGAAATATGTTAATTTTGTTGAAATGAGCAAAAATAGAAAAAAAGGAAAAGAGAAAAACAAAATCTAAGTTAAACTGGTCGATATAGAGTAAGATAAAAACATTAGATAGGATGAACTGAATCTAACCATTAAAACGCAGAAACTGCCAGATTTGATTAAAAAGCAAAATTCAGAGGCCGGCCCGGTGGCGCTGTGGTTAAGTTCGCACATTCCGCTTCAGCGGTCCAGGGTTTGCCGGTTCGGATCCCGGGTGCTGACATGGCACCACTTGGCAAGCCATGCTGTGGCAGGCGTCCCACATAGAAAGTAGAGGAAGATGGGCACGGATGTTAGCTCAGGGCCAGTCTTCCTCAGCAAAAAGAGGAGGATTAGAGGCAGATGTTAGCTCAGGGCTAATCTTCCTCAAAAATAAATAAATAAATAAACAATAAAAAAAGCAAATATTTATATGAAGTATCTAGTCAAATTTCACAGAAACAGAAAGCAGAATGGTGGTTTCCAGGGACTGGGGAGAAGGGGAAATAGGGAGCAGTTGTTTAATGGGTATAGAGGTTCAGTGTTGCAAGTTGAGAAACTTCTGGAGATTGGTTGCACAACAATGTGGATATACTTAACACTACTAAACTGTACATTTAAAAATGGTTAAGATGGTAAACTTTATGTTATGTGTATTTTACCACAATTACCCCAAAAAATCCTGCCCTACAAATTTTCTACACTCATAATTTTAACTGCTATAAGCTTATGCAAACGACCCCAGATCTATAAGTACAGTACAAACTTCTCCCCTGATGTAATAATGATTTATATCTCTGATTGCTTGTAATATAAGTCATTATTACATCAGGGGAGAAGTTATATTTCACTGGCTTTTCAAACTAAGCACGTCCCAAACTGATTTTATCCACAAACCTGCTTCTCCTCCTGTTTCTTATTCTGTGCCTATGAATGAATGAATGCACCTTAGATCTTTTTCATAAGAACCTAGTAATGTGTCTGATACCAACACAATGGGCATTTGAGTCGTGTTATATTTTTTTGTAACAGTTTTACTGACATATAATTCACCTACCATACAATTCACCCATTTAAAGTATACAATTCATGGCCTTTATTATATTCACAGAGTTGTGTGACCTTTACCATAATGAATTTTAGACTATTTTCATCATTTCCCTCCAAAAACCTGTACTTTTTAGCTATCGCTCCCACAACCTCCTCATCTGCTCCAGCTCTAAGCAACCACTAATCTACTTTCTATCTCTGTAGATTTGCCTGTTTTGGACATTTCACATAAATGGAATCATATAATATAGGATCTTTTATGACTGTCTTCTTTCACTTAGCATAATGTTTTCAAGTTTCATCCGTGCTGTAGCCTGTATCAGTATTTCAACCCTTTTTCTGGACAAATAGTATTGCATTGTTTGAATAAATCACATTTTGTTTGTGCGTTTATTAGTTAATGGACATTTAGGTTGTTTCTACTTTTAGGTTATTATGAATAATGCTTTTGTGAACATTCACGTGTAAGTTTTTGTGTGGACATATGTTTTCAATTCTCTGGGCTATATACCTACAAGTAAGTGAATTGATGGGTTAAATGGTAACTCTACGTTTAACTTTGGAGGAACTGCCAGATTGTTTTTCACAGTGGCTGTACCATTTCGCATTCCCACCAGCAGTGTATGTGGGTTCTGATTTCTCTACATCCTCATCAACACTTGTTATTTTCTGTTTTTTGTTTGTTTTGTTTCGTTTTTATTTTAGCCGTCCTGGTGGGTGTGAAGTGGTATCTCATTGTGGTTTCTATTTGCGTTTCCATGATGACTAATGATGTTGAGCATCTTCTCATGTGCTTATTGGCCATTTGTATATCTTCTTTGGAGAAATGTCCATTTGGGGAATATCCAGATCCTTTGTCCATTTTTAAATTGGAGTTTTTGTCTTATTATTAAGTTCGTTATGTATTCTGGATACAAGTCCCTTATCATGTGTATGATTTGAAAATATTTTCTCTCATTCTGTGGGTTGTCTTTTCATTTTCTTGATAGTATTCTTTGCATCATTAAAGTTTTTGCTTTTTTTTTTTTTTGGTGAGGAAGATTCACTCTGAGCTAACATCTGTGCCAGTCTTCCTCTATTTTGTATGTGGGTGGCCACCACAGCATGGCTTGATGTGTGATATAGGTCTGCGCCCACGATCTGAACCCACGAACCCAGGCTGCCGAAGTAGAGCATGTGGGACTCAGCCAGTATGCCATGGGGCCAGCCCCTAAAGTTTTTACTTTTGATCATGTGTATTTAAACTTTTGATGAAGTCTAATTTGTCTATTTTTTCTTTTGTTGCTTGTGCTTTTGGTGTCATATCTAAGAAATTTATCTAATCTAATGTCACACATATTTACTTCTGTATTTTCTTCCGAATTGTATAGTTTTAGCTCTTACGTTATGGGCTTTGATCCATTTTGTGTTAATTATTATGTATTATTTGAGGTAGGGGTCCACGTTCATTCTTTTGCATGTGGATTCCCAGTTATCCCAGCACTATTTGTTAAAAAAAAAGACCGTCCTTTCCCATTGAATGGTCTTGAAACTCTTGTCAAAAACCCACTGACCAAAATATCTGAGTTTATTTCTGGACTCTCAATTCTATTCCATTGATTTACATGTGTATCTTATGCCAGTACCACACCGTCATGAATACTGTTGCTTAGTAGTAAGTTTTGAAATCGAGAAATGTGAGTCTTCCAACCTTGTCCGTCTTTTTTCAAGATTGTTTTAGCCATTCTAGGTCCTCTGAGTTCATATATAAATTTTAGGATAAATGTCCATTTCTACAAATAAACCAGATGGGATTTTTTTTTTTTTTTAAAGATTTTATTTTTTCCTTTTTCTTCCCAAAGCCCCCTGGTACATAGTTGTATATTCTTTGTTGTGGGTCCTGCTAGTTGTGGCATGTGGGATGCTGCCTCAGCATGGTTTGATGAGCAGTGTCATGTCCGCGCCCAGGATTCGCACTAACGAAACACTGGGCCGCCTGCAGCGGAGCGCGCGAACTTAACCACTCAGCCACGGGGCCAGCCCCAAACCAGATGGGATTTTTATAAAGATTGTGTTGAGTCGGAAAATCAATTTAGAGAGTACTGCCATCTTAACAATATCATCTTGCAATCCTGAACATGGGATTTCCTTCCATTATTTAGATCTCCTTTAATTTCTTTCCACAATGTTTTGTAGTTTTCAGAGTATAAGTTTTACGCTTCTTTTTTAAAAATATTCACAAGTATTTTATTCTTTTTGATGCTGTTATAAGTAGAATAATTTCTTATTTTCATAGTAGCTTGTATATCACAAAAATATGATTGATTTTTGTATATTGATCTTGGATCCTGCAACCTCGCTGTACTTATTCATCACATTATATTTTTGTTTACTTATGCTTGAACCAGAAAATTATAAACCAAAACAGCTTACAATTATTGCAAAATGTTACTATTTTGGAATGCTTGAAGTAGAGGGCACAGAGGAGTCAATTTCTAATTAATATAACATTTTATTTATGAGTGTGACTTTCACATTAAATCTTATTTCTGCTACTTTTTTCAGAGAAGTTCATTGGTTTTTCAGTTAATTGAAAGCAAGAGAATGTAGCGAGTAATACTAAAAGACAAAATAAACTTTGTCAATTTTATAATTTTACAAATTGTATTTTGTCACAGTTTTAAATGAAATCAACAGTTTTGCACTTAACTAACACATTTCCTTATGAAACAAGCAATTTCCAGATGGTTTGGGTTATCAGGAAGCTTGTAGATAGCTGGCAACTTGTTTGCTTATGATTCTCGACAGCTGTAGCTAGAATTCAGATCGCCCCAGTCTAAATGTCAAGGTTTATATCAAACACAACTTTCTATAGTTTCTTTAACTTTTCAAGTTAAGCAAGATGTTATTTTCAAAGAATGAGGCCCCAGTTTACATCAGTACCTTAAAAAGTGAAGCTTTATTTACATGAGTGATAATTATTGTGAAAGCATTTTTTGATTTGAGCTAACTGTCTGGATTTGCACTTGCCTTTAGAATAAAGCACAGTGCTCTCTTTGTCTACCTAAGCAGTTGTGTCCTTGAAAACTGTTAAAATCATTTACTCATTCTTTGCTGCGTTGTACACACACAGCCATATACAAAGGTCACTCTGGTAGCAACACTAACTGTATCGATCATTTATAAAAGCAGTTACACATTATACTTTCATACTGCTATTTCTTTTGACTGATTTATTGCAGCATTTCTTTTTCAATCAGCAATATAAATGAAATTATGTTTCCTCATCCATTAATTGAGGTTTTTGAACTTACTTTGACAAAAAAACAATCACTGCCTACGTTTAAGACTTAAAAGTCCCTCTTGCTAAGCTTTATGGTAATATTTTCACTGTATGAGGGTAGTGACTTAATTGATATTGTCGTTGTTAGTGCTGCTATAATTTCTGGCAATAATAACAGTTGTCTTTACCATTCTCTATTTCATTTCAGCTAATAAGAGAAATTTTGAAAATCTAGTAGTGAAGATGACTCCAAGATTGTAATCCTCAGTACTTTTACTTTGGCCCAATCTTAATCACCCCAAAGATAAGCTTTTCTAGAACATCATCTGTTGGCCTCTAATTGTAGGTTCATGAAAGGAGTATTTGGTGGGAGTACAAGGAGTTTTAACTGAGGCATTTTTCCACAATTAAAGGACCTGAAAGCAGAATCATTGATGGTATAAATCAGTAAGACAAGTGTCCTACTTTTCCCAAAATTTCAGGGAGATTTTACAGTAAATTATCTGAATAATTGTCTTTGTGTGGCATGTCTCTTTTAGAAAGAGCGCTTCTGTGGGGGTGCTTTCTTACACTCAGAAACACCAGCGCACACTTGGAACCCACAGGAACAGATCACTGGGACACAACGTGGGCAGCAGTAATCTTTTACTGGGTAACTAGGACTGAGATTTGCAAATCAAATGGTTGGAAAAGAAGGGACATCCCTAGCCTGGAAATTTTCTTCATAGTCGGTAGCTGGGTCTTTCACTCTGTTAGCTGGGTTTTAACTTGTTTTCAAACCTGGCATGGATTGTTTGCTTGGGGTGCATTGATAGAATTCAGGGTGATCTTGGATGAAAAAATTAGGTTTTGCTGTCACTAACCTGTAAATAAAAGTTAGCATGTCCTTTAGTAATGATGTAGGCAATACACCACCCTAGGGTTAGCAGTACCTGACTTTTCACTAAAAGAAATCACAGACATTTGTACGTCTCATTACAGTTGTTGCAGATGTCTTAGAACTATCATTTAAGCTACTTCAGATTTATATAGTTATTAGAACCCCGATCTTGTTATTTAATGTGTTAATAGGGAAGCACATACATTACTACATGTAAAAAAATTGATGACATTGGGGCCAGCCGGGTGGTGCAGCAGTTAAGTGCGCATGTTCCATTTCAGCGGCCCAGGGCTTGCCAGTTCGGATCCCGGGTGTGGACGTGGCACCGCTTGGTGTGCCATGCTGTGGTAGGCATCCCACATATAAAGTAGAGGAAGATGGGTATGGATGTTAGGTCAGGGCCAGTCTTCCTCAGCAAAAAGAGGAGGATTGACAGCAGATGTTAGTTCAGGGCTAATCTTCCCCCCAAAACAAAAAATTGATGACAGTATTTCAATAGGATTTATTTTTAAATTATATATATTTTATTCTTTTAAAAACTTAAGTCTTAGAATGAGTAAAGAGATCTGTAGGTCAAAAGAGATTACAAATCCAGCAAGTGTAGGCTTGGGTGCAGCGGGACTTAAAATGTGTTTTCGGGAGAGGACTGCTTATGTGTGGTCACTGAACAGGCCCCATCCCTTTGCTCACTGTGTTTGAAGGGTACTATGTCAGTTTCAGTATCTACCAGATCACCAGGTCCTGGTTAGCTCCAGTCCAGAAGCTGATTTTGACAAAAAAATTCCTTGTGCTGACCTGTAACCAACTTGAAAACTTACATGAAAACACAATTTCTCAGGATCTGCCAAGCTAGGTTCGGATGATGATGGCGGCCCTTCACCAGCCGTGGATCATCGTGATTTCAGGTTTTCACCCTTGAAGCAAACCTTGGGGTTTTGGGATGAGCCAGGACATGCTGAACGGGTCATGTGTGCTCTTACCCCCACCTTGAGCTCCCCCGCGGCATTTGTCCCTTAATTTGCCACTAAGTGCTTTGGCAAAAATATCAAAACAGTGGCTACTCCAAACTATAAATCAAAAGTAGAAAAAGGATGCTAACAAAGGCATGAGTTTTACGAGCAATGTCATTTCAGTGGTTGAGCCAGGAGATGGGGACCGAAGCAATAGAAAGACAAAAATGAGAATTTATTCAAGGAGAAGTCAACCGTCTAACCCAGTAGCTTAGCTAAGTCGTCACATTCCCATTATAGCTGTTTATTGTGCAAATAAAGTGATCTTGCATGTAAAAAGTTCAACTTGCTGTGTATTAACTACCTCCAGGTCCATCTGGTATTTCTAGTTTTTTATGTTTGTAGAATGAAAGCGAAAAGGGAAAAAAAGTTTCCTGTTTTTGCTCGCTTTAAACAGAAATATTGTGTGTGACAGAGCTCACTGTACATCTGGAGCTGCTTTTCTGATTAATGGTTTACTTAAATTTTTATTTCAGGAGATAACGTGTAAAGGATTCTTAAAAATAGAAGCTCTGGGTTCTGACCCTGATACTTCCCCTGCTTAAACTGGTTATGTACTTTGTCGTGGTCAGGTTTCCTCAACCTGTTAACATAGAGACTGTGGGAAGAAATGAAACAGGTGGAAGAGAGGGAAAATCGGAATGAAGTTCTTGGAGTTTATTGGAAAGTTGAGCAGACATATTATTGCAAAATATTTTTAAAATTCTACTGCTTATAGTTTGCCTTGCAAATAGTGACTGCTTATTGATTTGAATTGATGTTAATATTGTTCCTTAAGTTTCAAAGCACTTTATAATAAAGAATGAACTAATCAGGTAACTCTTATTATGACATTTTGTTGATTGTCATATAAAGAGCATGATGATAATGGACTGTAGCTAAAGTTGGTGAACGTGGAGAACTTTATACTGTACACGCCTCTGTACAATACACTCAGAGCCTAAAATAGCGTCTGGTACATGGTAAACCCTCAGTCAATATTGAATGAGGTAAGAGAGGAGCCCAATTAGCAAATCGTCAAAGTAATGGTATGTTAATTATATAGAAAATATCCATAAATTATCCATTATGGAGAAGACTAAAGCAAATCTTTCTCTTAAATCCATTAATTCAGGGCCAGCCCCGTGGCCGAGTGGTTAAGTTCAAGCACTCCGCTTCAGGAGCCCAGGGTTTCGCTGGTTCAAATCCTGGGCGCGGACATGGCACCGCTCATCAAGCCACGCTGAGGTGGCGTCCCACATGCCACAACTAGAAGGACCCACAACTAAAAATACACAACTATGTACTAGGGAGCTTTGGGAGAAAAAGGAAAAATAAAATCTTAAATAAATAAATAAATAAATAAATCCACTAATTCCAGGTTGGGACAACAAATACTGTAATTTAAAAGTTTGAACTACTGCTCACCTCTCCCTGTTCCCCTTAGATTAATATTTGCAGAGTTTGCAGTTAACAGTAGAACACGATTTTGTGGTGTTGGGAAGGAAACATTGCAAATAGGAAGAGTGTATTGTGTTTTTGCTATTGTCTTGTAGATAAGACATGTGGAGTAATAATGGCAGACATTCTGACGTTGCTTTTATTAAGAATGTTTCGTAGTGGCCCTGTCTCATGGTCTTAAAATGCCCCTTCTTTACATATAATTAAATGATACTGTGGCTTTCATTATTTTCATTTCTTTATGATAAGATACAACCCATTAAGCTGAGTTAGCAGAAAAAAGTAGAGCATAGTCCTGGGTCTTGCATTTTCTTAGACAAGTTTCTTCATTTTTTCAGATTTTAATTTTATGCTCTTGACTAGGTGTTGGCAACCCATGGACCACAAGACAAATCCAGCCTACCACATGTTTTTATATAGTCCATGAGCTATGATTAGTTTTTATATTTACAAATGGTTGGGAAAAAATCAAAAGAAGAATAATATTTCATGGCATACAAAATTATATAAAATTAAAATTTCAAAGTCCATGAATAAGGTGGACGTAGCCAGGCTAATTTGTTTACGTATTTCCTAAAGCTGCTTTCATGCTACAATGGCAGAAGTGAGCAGGTGTGACAAATACCAAGTGGCCCTCAAAGTCTAAAACATGTACTAACTGGTCCTTTATAGAAAAAGTCTGCTTACCTATTGGCGAAAATAAATTGCTTTAAGTTGTTTAATGGATGAAGAACCTTATTAAACTCTATGACTGAAAATATACGTAGGTTTTTAAATAAGTAAAAACAATTCTTAGATTGAAACATAGTCTGTAAACTAATCTTCTCTTGCATCAAAAATGTCCTGGCTGCTTCCTTCAAGTATAACTTTAGTTTTTTAAGTTGATGTTCTTTTCTTTGGGTTTCATTCAGAATTTAACCGCAAAAATCAAAGAAAGATGAGTCAGTCAATGCTGCCTGATAAGGAATCAGAATGGACTTCCTGAGTTGATGAGACCCAGGTTTCAGTTTTGATTCCACCACTTATTAACCAGGAAATACAGTACTTAGCTTCTTTGAGCCTCAGTTTTCCCGTCTGTAAAATGGCAGTCAACGTATTTAGCACTAGAGCCAAGCCAAGACATGAGGACTCCACAGGTTTTGATTTGGTGGCTTTGCTTCAAACCAATATCTTTTAAATATTTATTTACTACTTGTTAGTGGGAGTGAAGAAAAACTGACTTTCTGTTGACAAAAATAAATCGTTCATCATTTTCTGATGCTCAAATAAGGGATTTTTGGGGGCCAGCCTGGTGGTGTAGTGGGTAAGTTCATGCTCTCCGCTTTGGAGGCCCAGGGTTCGCCAGTTCAGTTTCTGGGTGCAGACCTGCACACCGCTCGTCAGGCCATGCTGAGGCAGTGTCCCACACAGAAGAACTAGAAGGATGTACAACTAGAATATACAACTATGTACTGAGGTTTTGGTGAGAAAAATAAATAAATAAAGGTTTTGTTACATGAAGTTATTTGGAATTGCCTTTCACTCTGCAGCTTTCTCCATCACTTACAACTATGTTGGTTATTCTCAGCCACCAACGACTAGGCTAACTTATGTGGATATATTTATTAAGTATCATTTAAAATATATTTTGAAGGTTTTTTTTTTTTTCTGCTTTCTATGCTTGCAAAACATCTCCCATCTTGTTCTTGTCTCCATTTGTGTGTCTGCATGCTCATACATACGTGTCTGAGTATATAATTTTCTAAAGCAGACCATTTCTTGGAGGACATATGAAACATTTTATGACTCAGATGGTAAAGGATAAATTGATCTTCTTCAGTAAAGAACGCTATGCCCATGCATTGCTTGGTTCCAGTTTTGAATGTCTCCTGACTGTCTAGGCCTCAGAGTTCATGCCTTGTGGTACTTGAACTCGTAAGCCCTCCAGATACTGAAACGACGTAGATCCACACTGGCAAGAATTGTCTTTTATGTGCACTAGAGGTCTCTGTAATCTAATGGGTTTGGGACTAGTTTACATTTTGTCTGTTGATTAAGGAGTTGAATATGGAAACCTAAATTATTGGGCGTCACATTTCTGATTTATTACAGTGCTAGTTATAGAATAGCCTCCCTGAGCTGGCTCATAGTTTAATCCTATGAGGAATGAATAAGATAACATGTATAAATATATAGTACTTTCTTACCACACTGCTTGGACAGAAAGGCAATTGACAGGGTTATTGCCACCCTGTTGCAGAAATCTCCTTAGAAATAGAAGATAAGTCAAAACACTAGGGAGATGTGAAAAGTAGACTCTGGAACAATGCTGTCCAACAGAACCTTCTGTAATGATAGAAATGTTCAATATCTGGACTATCCAGTGTGGTAGCCACTAGCCACATGTGAACTGAGGAATAGCTTTTTAAAATTTAATTTTAATTAACTTAAAATTTAAGGCCACGTGTGTGGCTGGGGTACCGTATTAAACAGCATGACTCCAGAATTTTAAAAGAGATCAACAAAGAATTAGACAACATAATAAAGCGCTAGTAACAGAGGGAGAATGAGTTTCTCAGATTGCTAATAAGATATCAAAATGGGGAAATCCATAGTAGATAAAGAGCCACACTAAAATTTGTGACAGACAAGTCTTTATTTAACAAGATTTTTCATGTAATTTATCATGCTACAATGATATGGGAAGGTGAATTAGAATTATAACATCTAGGAAAGGTATTCCAAAACATAATCATATAATTTATTAAAATCACATATTACTCCAAAATGAATTCACATAATCTAAAATAATACTGAATAGAATTTCAGTAATAGTAATCTGAGCTTTCTTCCAAAACAGAAATAACTCTGCACAGTGGGCTCAGAGTTGACCTCATTTTCTGTACCATATTTGATTGATGAATTAACTAATCAACAAATTTCTGAAGCCCTTAGACACGGAATATACAAGGATGAATCATGCAGACATGGGAAGAGCACTGGAAGAAGAAATTGTCTTGGAGGAAGGCCTTGCACTTGAAAGAACTGAAAAAAGACAAATGTGTAGTAAGAGGAAGATAGAGGGGAGTCCAAAAGGAGAGAGGTGGGCAGGGGCTAAGTCTTACAGGACCTTCTAGGCCAGAAGACAGAGTTTGAACTTTCTCCTAAGAGCAAGTGAAAGCCATTTGAAAATTTTTAAGTTGGGGGTTGAAAAGGGATGATGACAAGATCAAAGTATTTTAAAGAATCTAATGATTGGAAATAAAACAAATGGATGAAAACCTGTCTGGGGAGAAGCATGGAAACCAATTTGGAAAATATGAGGACGACTGAGTAATAAATAAGATCTTTCAAGAATGAAGTAGATTTTCATCATGTTCCAGGGCATAGCCCCAGATGTTTTCCAACACAGCAGCCAGAAAGATACTTTAAAAAGTCAAATCCTATCATTTCCCTGCTCAGAACCCTCCAGTGGGCCCCCATCCTACTCAAGCCGAACCCTGGCCTATAGGGCCCTCTGTGATCTGGGCCCCACCGTTTCTCTGACCTCAGCTCCTACAATTTTCCCCCTAATGCCTCTTTAACCCCACTGGCCTCCTTGTTGTTCCTTAAACATGCCAAGCATTCTCTGTGCCAATGCTTTTGACCTGCTGTCCCTCTGCTGGAATTCTCTTCTCATCAGATATCCCCACAGGTTTTCCCTCATTTTCTTCAAGTCTCTGTGCAAATGTCATTATCAGTGGGCTGCACCTTATCAGTCCCTAACAGACATATATTAGATAGTACCTCCTGTCCGCCCAAGAGTCCCTTTTCCTCTTACCTCGCTTTCCTGTTCTCCACAGCACTTATTACCAGCTATGTTATTGGCTTGCTTTTTCTCTCCCCACTAGAATGTAAACTCTATGAGGGCAAGGACTTAGATTTGTTCCCTGTTATATCCTCAGCACTGTAGGTGTTCAATAATTATTTGTTGAATGAATAGATGAATGAATGAATGAGGGATGGACTTGATGACCTCTCAAACTTCTTCCCCAGCTCACTGACTATGGTTTGGGGAACCAGGACCAGCACTTCATGTTCTGTTACTTTGTGCAAAAGCTTCCTGCACCCTCCCTTGGGGGAAGTTCCAAGAATTGTGGCCAATCTCTCCCATCTACTTCTTTACCAAACTCAAGTGTCCACAACGAGCTGTGCCAACCCTTCACCCAGTACCAACTCTTTCCAGCGCCAGCTACCTCCTCCCCATTCTTATGCTTTACCAGAGGGTGAGGGAGCAGACCAGGACAGCTAGGACCACGGAGGGTGGATTGGGGGGAACATTTGGTGTCTGTGGCCCAACTGCAGAGCTTTGGAGCTCCTCCAAGGATGCACACAGGGCAGCTGCTGCCAGACCATAAAACTGTCCCCCCATACACTGCAGAGACTTCATCCCGGCCCCACAACGCGGGGACTGCCAGTCCTGTGGTGAGTGCTCCCACATTGCCTGTTAACACAGAGGTGCCACATACGTGGAACTCACCTGGTAAGCTGTTTATTGTTTTTAGATTTTATAGGAGCAGATATGATTTTTAGTCTGTCTCAAAAGCACCAGTATCTTTCTTTCTTTTTTTTTTTTCTTTTTTTGAAGTACAAAGTAGAGCAAGAGGGTGGATTAGGAATCAGAAGGTCTAGGTCTGAATCCCAGTTCATGATGTGGTGTGTGTCATAGCCTCCGACAAGTAATTAAACCTCTTCTGGCTTCGATTTCCCGTCTGCCAATGGGAATAACAATTCCTGCTCTGCCCAACCTCTCAGGGATGCTATGGGGATCATTAGACAATAATAGGTCTGTGTTTTGTGAACTCTACAATACTATTCCTACATAGAGATTGTTATGAACAGGAACATAATGGTGGCATCTCTCAAATGCCTGACAAAATGAACAGGTGATCTTTCTTCACCCAGTAATGGAAAGAAAGTCCAACAGAGGCAAGAAAAGGAAGCTCAATGCACTTTTGGACTTTGTATTTCTATGGAGACCATCAGCACGCTACCTGTTGTCTGTAGAGAGATTTTCAGTTATTGGTGTGTTTTTATGGCATGGACAAATTAACTACCTTTAATCATTTAAGTTATCTTAATCAAAAAAAGATGGCTTCACACAGTCATGGTAACTAGTTGAAATTATGGCTCTCAAAAGGACTTTACTTTTAAAAAATGGTTCCTTTGATTGTGTATATATCTGTGTGTTATATGTATATAAGCATATATATGTTTATTTTAAATAAGTGTGCATCCAGAAATGATTGAAAAATATACTCCACATAATTTTAACCTAAGCAAATAGTTTAAGTAAGATTGACATGCAAAGTACAATGTTTTGAAAGAAAATGTCATCATCATCATCTCTGTTGAGTATGAGAGAGACTTTAACCTAGTGTTCATTTGTCATTTGCAAGCATGAGATTATCGTGCAGATCTAGAGAAGTGGTGAGATTGGTCTCCTGTTTCTAGGAAAAAGAATGGATGGGCACAGGTGAAATCCCAAATAAAAACACTATGGCAAGTAGAATTAAATGATCTATATGCCCCTTCCCACACATTAAAAAGAATTGAGACTTATCAAAGAAAAAACCTAAAATTGTCTTGGGCCGTTGGTTCTGAGATGAGTCAGGCCAATCTGCTGTGCTGCGTGAGGCTGTAAGGGAGTCTGCCTACGGCACTGCAGTGGTCAATTTCCAAAGGGTTAGCCTCCAGGTTGGGACTGCGCCATGACCTTGGCTTCTTTATTCACGCACTTCATGATTCCTTTGCAGGATGGGGATGGGGAAGAGGCAGAGATCTTGCCTACAATGTTGGCCTTGGTTACAGCTGTGCCTTCGTAAAACTAAATTGCTGACATAAGGGCTTTCGTTTATCTGTGAATTTCAAGTGTCTGTGCTATTCCTATCTGCATAGCGTAGAACTCTATCATGGCACATCCTGCTCAAATTGGCACATTTGCAAGGATTTCTGAGCAACTAGATGGAGTTATAGGTTTCTCCCATTTTGCTGGTTAATGTTTGCTCTCGTTGGGAGGGGATCAGTGTGTATCTTGTGGTTCTGCCTGTGTCACCTGAGGTCATCATTTTGTCTCTCGGGAGCTGAAAACACCACTCTTCAAATATGCACCTTGATTCCTGGTTGTTCATATATTTGGCAGCTTATAGATCCCATTGTCTTCCTTGCATATTTTAATCTTGCAACACATGAAGCATGGGAAATGTAATATCCACATTATATAAATCACAATAATCAGCTCTTGACGAATTTCTGCAAAATATTTGTCAATAGCTTCCTTCAGTGTCCTGAGACATTTTACAAAGAATCATTGTCAATGTCTGGGAGAGAAAGGAAAATGAGATAGTTATCTATCCTATTTCTCCATTCTAGTATTGCATGTGCTTGGGAGCCAACCAAATTTCTAACAGGGTTTAAAATGTCAGCCAGAATGTACTGAATATATAGTAGAGGCTTAGATTAAATTTCCTTTGGTTCACTGAGATAAGCAGGGCTTGGGGTTCATTTGGGGGGAGGGAAGGAGTCACTGATCTAATAATATAATGCATTGCCCTCTAATAAATTTTTTTGTTACTTTTCCTTCAATTGTGCCCTTCTGTGTTTTTTTAGCATATCCAGAGAGTTAGACTCTATTCAAGTCCATTAAATGGCATCTTGTTTGAATATGGTCTAAAAAAAGTTTCCACGAAAAAAATTAGTCATCAAATCACATACATTTCCCTATACCATGAGAAAATATAAATGAAGCAATTCAAACAATTCCTTTTTACTCTCCCTAAATTGAACAAAGATGTGGATTCCCCCAATGAAAATGAATTTGCTTATATCAGTTTCCGAACAGCATTACTTTGTTTGAAATTCAAATAGACAAGGATGTTTTCTGTTTGATGAAAAACTATTTCTACTCTTAAGTTGCAAACAAAGCTGCTAAGTTCCCATGTTACTCACAGACCCATTTGCGTACACCTGGAAATGCCCCAGATTCAGCCCAGCATGTCAACAAGCACAGGCTTCTGGGATTTCTTGGGCCACGTCTAAGGCTGGAAGAGTTCTCTGCACCTGTCTCCCTGCTGATATTGGCAGGAGCAGAGCTGTGATTGCTGAGGCTTTACAACTTTTTTCCCCCTTAGATGAAAATGGCAATGTCAGCCTCCTTCTCTTCTGCCGTCGAGCCTTTCTTAATGTCTAGGAGCTGCCAGTGGTCACTGGCCCAGCTCCCCTCCCTCTGCATAGGCTCCAGGATTGCCATAAAGGAGTTCATGTTTCCTCAGCTTAGGGTAAAGAATCACCATGATCATGTGCTTTTAATTCGCAAGGAATTCCATCTACCTTCTTATGTACATGTCTTAATTATAGGGACAAAATTTTATATGTGATTGAGATGCCGTGACTTTGCTGTCATACCTTGAACATAAATGAGTACAGTTTATTGTTTAATTCATGAGAGTAAAGTGATGTAAGTTTCATGATTATAGATATATGAACCTCGGTGGAGTTTGATGGAGAGTAGAGACTGGAACCTCGGTTTCTCTATATCTAACCCAGTGCTTTCAGCATTGTGTCACCATGTCTCTGTGTCACAAAATCATCTTGGGCACACGGGCAAAATTTTATATGCAACATTTCAGTCATTCCATCTTGGCCTCTGAAGTATTGTCCTTGTGCTAAAATAAAATCTGTCTTTTTTCTACTGTTTGCACAAGGCCAGTGCATGTGGACAGGCTGTGCTTCCCCAGAGATTGCAGAATACTTCTGCATTTTGCGGAAAGCTATGGCCAGGAGAGAAGTGGGGTAGGGCAGTGGTTTTCAAATGCTTTCACCACAGTAAGAAGTGCATTTCCTATTGTGACCCAAATCCCAAATAACATGACTATGAAGATGCAAGAATGTGTATACATATATAACTGAAATAAATTCCATAGAAAAACACTCACTTTTACTATTTCAATGAATTCTGCTGTATATTATTTGAAAAAATATATAGTTTCTGACCCACTGAATTGATTTTATGTCACTTTTATGAATGAGATGTGATTCTGTGGCCTTACTCAATGAGGATGTACCTGGCTTACCTCCTCATGCTACTGATGCCCAAAATACAGCCAAGCATATTTGTTTCTTAATGTGGGACCCAGCCATACCATATAAAACATTTCATTGGGAGCCATCTTGGTTGGTACTCAGCATGATTAAAGGACTTTACTGTGGGCATATCCATGGGTGTGCCCTAGGAGAGCAGATGTTCTTTGAGGACCTGGCTTGTGTCTCCTCTTTCTTTTATTTTTTATTTTTTATTTTTTTGAGGAAGATCAGCCCTGAGCTAGCATCTGCCAATCCTCCTCTTTTTGCTGAGGAGGACTGGCCCTGAGCTAACATCCATCCCCATCTTCCTGTACTTTATATGTGGGACACCTACCACAGCATGGCTTGCCAAGGGGTGCCATGTCCACAGCTGGGATCTGAACCAGTGGACCCCAGGCCACCGAAGCGGAATGTGCCAGCTTAACCGCTGCACCACTGGGCCGGCCCCTGTGTCTCCTCTTTCAAGCTGCTGAGTTGTCTTTGGGTCCCTTCTCCATCTCCCTTCCCAAATAGGAGTTATCAATAAATGATTGCAGACCAGTCTGTTCTACTCTATGCTATGACTTTGAGCAAGTCTCTTAAACCCTTTGATCCTCAGTCCCCTGATCTATGAAATGAAGAAACTAATTCTACCTCACCAGGCTATTGTGAAAGGCAAATGGTATATTAAATGAGAAACTGGTCTCTCAACTGTAAAGTAAATGTTAGGTATAATTATAATTTTACCTATAACACTGTCGGCCATGACACATTAGAATTAAATGTACAAACGACAAAGCAAACCAAAGCTCTGGGAGGCTTGCTGATGCTTCTACAACTCTCTGGTATTTAATAAACTAAACGAACATTAATATGTTCTAAAAGCAGATTATTAAACCTATCAGTATCTATATAAAGTTATATATTGGTACCTAACAGACCACCTTAAAACTTATTGACTTAAATTCACAGAGACAAAAAGTAGAACAGTGGTTACCAGGGGCCTGGGAAGAGAGAGGAATGGGGGGATATTGTTGAGATGATGAAAAAGTTCTGGAGATGGATGGTAATGATGGTTGTACACTGTGAATGTACTTAATGCCACAGAGTTGTACACTTAAAAATAGCTAAAATGGTAAATTTCATGTTATATATATTTCACCACAATGAAAAAGAAACACTTAGTGACTTAAAACTACAACCCTTTCAGAGTCCAGATTTGGGACAGGACTCCGCAGGTTCAGCTCATCTTTGTCCTATGGGGTGTCTCCTGGGACGGTTCAGATGGCTCTATTTACCACTTTGGTCCTGGCGCTTAGCTGAAGTGCTTCTGTTCTCCCCATGGCCTCTCAACCTCCAAGGCTTCTCTCTACATGTGGCCTCTCTCAACAGCTGGACAGCCTTGTCTTCTTTACAGGGCAGCTGGGTTCTGAGAGAGAAAGCAGAAGCTGCAGACCTCTTAAGCCTTGGGCTTGAAGTTCCAGAAAATTGCTTCCATCATATTTTATTATCAAGTGAGTTATTATGGTGGCACAGATTCACTGTGGAAGAGGACTACACAGGGGCATGAATTCAGGGAGGCATGGTTCATTTAGGGCCATTTTGTAACAATCTACTACAGCCTCCCTGCCAATTTGGTAGCATCTCTCCATGCTTTGCCTTATCTTGAATTCTGTTCTAGTGCAATATAGGGTAGTAGTTAAAAGGATGGACTTCGGCACGAGGCTTCAAACGTTGGCTCTGCCACTTGTTGGTTGTGTGACCTTTAGCAAGTTATTCACACACTTTGTGTCTCAGTTTCCTTATCTGTAAAATGGGGATGGTAATAGTATTTATCTCATCGTGTTGTGAGTATTGAATGAGTAAATAGGAGTAGAAAACTTAATAACAGTGTCTGGCACAAAGTAAGAACTATATAAGCATTTGCTGTTATTGTTGTTTTTGTATTTTTTGTTTTAATAAACAAAAAGAGGTAGTACGATGGCAAAGGGGATATTTAGGGCTAAATAAGACAAAAAGGCTGGAAACTCTTGCTTGTGTACACAGGACCTCCCTGCCTCACAGAGTTCTCACTTACATTTAAATCCCTTGCTGACATTTAAGCCTCTTTCCTTTTGTTCTGCCCACAGGAGACATGGAGAACAGCCGATCAACATCTCTCCGCAGTAATCCCCTGCGCACCTGAAGACAGCTGTGAATGCTTGAAGATTTGCTGAGACTAAGCTGGACATAGATATTGAGTTGAGCTCCAAATGTGTGTAAATCTGTGCCTGGGTGCAATTGCTGAGTTATGAAGAGGCACCCCACACATCTCTTCACCCCCTTGGGAAGCTGGAGCCGTAGGTCTTGTCTTTCCCGACTACAGTTAGGGAGTGAGTCTCCTCTTTCTGACACAAGTCTGGAGCAGGAGTGGGAGGAGGAGGGCAATGTAAGCAGGGGCTGGGAGGGGCCGTGCTTATGGCACTCTGCTGGCGCAAAAGAGCTGAGCCTAGGCACTGATAATGTTGAGCAGTTCATTAGCACCTACTGTTGACTGCAGCGAGTTCTTGCTGAGTTCACAGTGGCCGTAGTGCCTAATCCAGTAGGCGCTTTTCAATCCTCAGCTTCCTGGACGGCCCTGCAACATTTGTCATCCTTTCCTATTTTGGAGTGACGCAGATTATTGTGCAGTTTTTGAGTACTGGAGCCAGAATGCCTGGATTCGAGTCCTGGCTCTGCCATTTGCCAGCTGCATGACCTTGAGCTAGTTGATTAACTGGTCAGTTTCTTCATCTTCATCTATAAAATAAAATTGATAATAGTACTATCTTAGTAAGTTGTTTGAAAATTAAAAAAAAAAATTGTGTAAATCTCTTAGCACAAGAGAGAGCCAGAGTAAGAACTCAAAATATCTTTTAAAAACTCTTCTCCATTGATTTCTAGGACGGTGGCTCTTCTCCCACCTGTTAGACCACTCCTTCTGTGCCTCTTTTGCCAACCCTCTTGTTTCACACATCCATGAAAAATTGGCAGTTCCCTTAAGATTCCATCTATGATCCTCTGCTTTTCTCATTTCATATAACCTCCTAGGTATAACCTTGGTCTCAATTACTATGTACACACTGATCCCTTGCAAACCTTTATCTCTAGGCTAACTTCTCATTGTAGATATCTCTATCTGGATAGTCCAAGGCTCCTTAAATTCAAAAGATTTAAAGCCAGGACTTCCACCCCTGGCTATGACAGAGTAGAAATTGGTACCAGACTACCCATCCACCATTTAAAAAAAATCACTAAACTGGGCAAAATATATGAGTCGACTATTTCAGGCAGCACAAGTGTGTGGCCCCTAAGAGAAGAGAAGCTCAAGAGGTGAGCCCCAGAATCACTCTGGCTCTTTATCTGAGGGCAATTTCCTGACCAGGAAGCAGTGAGCTGGAGGACCAACTGAGCTAATAAGCAAGCAGAGACTGGAGTTTGGGGCAGCTGAGCAGCTGGAATCTGCAAGGTAGGGCACTGGAGAGGAAGGAGCTTTGTAGAGGGACAGCTCCAACCTGGTAGGAGTCTCCTGTGGGTATTTGGCTGAGAGCTGGGTTGCACATGTGTAAGGTAAGACTATCCAAAGATTACCTGATACCAGTTTCTGTGTTGAAAGCCACTCAGTAATATTAGAATTCAAGCAGTGGCGGGGCTCATTGGGAGTTTTGGCTCAGCCTGAGTGGAAAACCACATTAACACTTTGTTAATAAAATCTCAGGCATCCAACTGGGGCACCAGAAAGATCACATTTTAAAAGTAAGGACTGTTCTAGAAAAATATTTTTCAAATAGCTTTCTTTAGACCAGCAGCGTCAGTATCACCTGGAAATTTGTTAGACATACTGTTGAAAATGCAAATTCTAGGGTCCCTCACCAGACCTACTGGATCAGAAACTCAGGGGAAGAAGCCCAGAAATTTGTGTTCTAACAAGCTCTCCACATGATTCTGATACATACTAAAGTTTGAGAAGCACTTCACTGGAGGAGGAACCACACTGGACCAGCCCATCAAAGCCTAAAGCCGAGCCATGACGTGATCCACAGGGAAACAGAATTTAAAAGTTGAGCACACCAACTTAGAGGGGCTTGGGAAGGTATCTTGGACTTTCCAAATAGCTGCCCTAACAAAGCAAAAGAATAACCCTATACAAGTTCAAAGTGGCCAGACAATAATTGAACTATTAGAACAAAAATCAGAACTCTCCAGAGGAAGATAACAAAATCTAGAACCCAGAATTTCTGCAATGTATCACCCGTAGCCTCTAGTATTACAATAAAAAATCACTAGACATGCAAAAAAAAAAAAAAAGGCAAACAAATGCAGAAAGTACAAGTTGACCCTAAGGTTACTCGCATATTGAGTTTAGTAGACAAAGACATTAAGGAAGCTGTTATAAAGACAGCCAAAGAATTGAAGGCAAACATGTTCAAAATAAAGGAAAATATCTTAATGAGTAAATAGGTAGGGAATAGATAGACAATCTCAGCATAGAGATGGAAAGTATAGGGGCCGGCCCAGTGGCACAGCAGTTAAGTTCACACGTTCCTCTTCAGTGGCCTGGGGTTCACCAGTTCAGATCCTGGGTGTGGACCTATGCACTGCTTGTCAAGCCATGCTGTGACAGGCGTCCAACATATAAAGTAGAGGAAGATGGGCACAGATGTTAGCTCAGGGCCAGTCTTCCTCAGCAAAAAAAGTGGAGGATTGGCAGCCGATGTTAGCTCAGGGCTAATCTTCCACAAAAAAAAAAAAAAAAGAAAGAAAGAAATGGAAACTATAAAAAAGAAGCAAACGCAAATTCTAGAACTGAAAAGCAAAGCAATAACAACAAAATTCACCAGAGCCTTAATAGCAGATGGAAGATGGCAGAAGTAAGAGTCAGTGAACCTGAAGAACAAGCAATAGAAATGATCCAATTTGAAGAAGAGGAAAAAAAGATTGATGAAAAATCAATAGATCCTCAGAGACATGTGGGGCAATATTAGACATATATGTAACTGGCGTCCTACAGGGAGAAGACAGTGAGAATGGGACAGAAAAATAATTGAAGAAATAATGACCAAAAATTTACCAAAGTTGATGAAAAATGTCAACAAATCCAAGAAGTTCAGTGAACCCCAGGCAATATAAGTACAAAGAAAGTCATACCTAGGCCTATCAGTGTCAGATTGCCAAAAAGTAAAAGCAAAGGGAAAATTTTGGAAGCAGCCAGAGAACAATAACACATTACACACAGGACAACAACTATATGAAGGTGGTCAACTTCTGGTCAGAAACCAGAAGACAATGGAATGACAATTTCAAAGTGCTGAAAGAAAGCATCTAACACCAAATTCATTACCTTCACACTCCCCAATTTGCTCATCATTATCTCTTCTCCATTTGAATTACTGGTCACCATCCATTTGATTTTCAAATGGTGGCAAGTTAGAAAACTAGGATCATCCTAGATTCTTATTTCTTCTTTATCCTCACATAATCATCCAACAGATCTTTTTGATTCTATGTTTAAAATGTCGCTAAACTAGTAGTCCCACCTATTCATCCCCACTTTTGATGCTTTATGTCAGGCTCTTACTAGCTATAGTTTGAAGCTCAGCTTCAGGAGGCAGATTGCCTGGGTTTGAATTTTGGCGTTACCATTTACTAGGTGCAACTTTGGGCACATTCTTTGACTTTTCTGAGTGTCGTTTTCCTGATCTGGAAAATGGGAGCAATAATAATAAAAAACCTATCTGTGGAGATTTTTAAGATTGCGCAGAGATATTCTGTGTCTCTCTAGGACAGTCCCAGGTGAACTGGGTTATGTTTGAAGGTTATGTTTGATGTTTGAAGGTTACAAACATCCTTCAAATCTCAGCGACTTACACCTGCAACTTACACTGCATGCACCCTGGACATCAATGGGGCTCTGCTTTCTACTGTTCTTACTCTGGAACCCAGGCTAAAGGAGCAGGCACCATCTGGAATACGGCCAGTTGCCATGGCACAGGGAAAGCAAGAGCCTGACAAATTATGCTCTAGTTCTTAGTTCTTAAAGACTGCTAGGGGCCCGCCCCGTGGCACAGCGGTTAAGTTCGCCCGTTCCGCTTCGGTGGGCCGGGGTTCGTGCGTTCAGATCACGGGTGCGGACATGGCACCGCTTGGCACGCCATGCTGTGGTAGGCGTCTCACATATAAAGTAGAAGAAGCTGGGCACGGATGTTAGCTCAGGGCCAGTCTTATTTGGCAAAAGGTGGAGGATTGGTGGCACATATTAGCTCGGCTAATCTTCCAAAAAAAAGACTCCTAGTTCTTAAAGATTCTGCCATTTCATTGGCTGGATTAGGTCACATGGCCACATCCAACTTTAAAAGCAGGTCAGAAATGTGCACTTTTACTCTATGCTCAAAACTAGGATGTGATAGTAATTAGTGTTGTCTACATATTTCTTGTTCTCCTTTTGGACACATGGTAGGATTGCACTCCCCTGCCCCCTTGGAGTTGGTTGTAGCTGTGTGACAACTACGCGGAAGCTTTCAGGGCCCATACACAGAGAACCACCTTCCCTGCCCACTGCTGTGATGATCCCTTCTCACTGCTGTGGGGTGTTTGTTGAGATGAAGCCTCCATGATCCTGGGTTTCCATGTGACCACGAGGAGCAGAGCTCCCCGGCCAACCTGCTGGGACATGTGGCATGAGAAAAGAATTATTTTGGTTGTCTGAAGCCACCGAGATTTTGTAATTGTTTCTTGTCACAGCATAACATAACCTTGATTTGATTAATATACTACCTTATAGGATCAAGGTGAGGATTAAATGAGATGACATATGTCAAGTCTTGACACATGGTTAGCACTTAATATGTGTGTGATTAACATTCCTGCTCAAGCCCATGTAGTAACTTCCTGACCACTGGTGTCTGACCCTGTCCCATTTACTCCCTCCACTCCACGGCCCCCCGAGTGATCTTCCTAAAATGCTCATTTGATCATTCCACTTCCTTATCTAAAATCCTCAGTTTCTCTTGGCTTTGATGAAGCCTAAGCTGCTTAGCAGGGGTCAAGACCTTCCATGGCCTGGACCCTGCCTGCCTCTCCAGCCTCCTCTCCTGCTAATCCCCCAAAGGTCCCCTGGAATCCAGCCACATTAGGCAACCATTGTTGCCTGTTCCTATTGTGTTCTTTCTTACATTTCATTACATTCTTTCTTACGTCATCATTGCAAATGCTGTTCCTTCTGCCCAGAGTGCCCGCCAGGCAAACTGCTTGTTATCCTTCAAAACAGCTCAAAGATCACCTCCTCTATGAATCTACTTTCACATACTCAGTAAGAGCTAGCTAGAGCCCTCTTCTGTGCGCTGATTATTTGTTTGCGTGTCTATTTTGATTAGACTGTGGCCCTCAATGGCAAAGACTGTGCCCACTTCGTCTTTGTAGCCCCAGTGCCCAGCACTGTGCCTGGCAAGAGCCAAATATGTGCTTAATGCCTGTTTATCAAAAGACTAAATAAACGAGTATTTATCAAAATTTTGTTTCTACTACAATTCATTAATTAGGACACACTGAGTTGGGCAGAGTTTCTAGTTTTTCTTCTTAGGCACAACAGAACTTAAAAATAGAAAAGATTTTCAAAATAAAAGCAGTGCAAACTAAGGTACTTTGAGATTCAATATTTTTTATTCTAAAGATTCCAGTACTGATACCCAAATTCAGTAACATGGTTCTCACATACGTGGTAGCATAATGTAATTAGTAGAGGTAATAACTCTTACACAAAATTCTTATTTTTTGACATTTTGTCTACCTGAGACACTTTATACAATAACATTTTTGATGTAACCAAAAAACAAACCATCGATAGATAAAACACTTCAGGAATACATGTCTAATTAGTGTTCTCTGGCTGCGCTTTCTTTCACAAATTGTAGTTTTAATAGTCTTAAACATCTGCAGTCACTTTTCTGGAAGGATTTCTACGGCAGATTTGTACTATTGCTTTAATCTGCAGCTTTCTTAAGAGCTTTTTATTTTCTCTCTCGCTAAGAATGGTAGCTTTTTTCTGTTGAGTTTTCAGAACCTTTTACCTCCACTCCTACCATAAAATCCTTAACCATCACAAAGGGTACTGACTGAGGTTTTTCTAACAAAACTTTCCTTTCATGAGTCCGTGATTTGATTTCTGTGGGCCATAATAAATTCTAGAACCCTTATATTGCCCACTGCTATCAAACTAACATGCTTCTACAAGGCTGAGGTAATCCAATAGCAAAATTTCTAAATAAGAGAACTCTAAAATCCTAAGAAATATATTCTCAAAGGTTTTTAAGAATCAGATCAGACATAAGTGGAGGTGAGGAGGGTATGCAATATTAATAAGTCAAGGAATCTTGAAACCTAAGTATAAATAGACCTGCATACACCCATGTGCAGTAGGGTACAGGGGCCCGGAGTGACTTGAAGAAGGTATTCATCTAGGAAACTGTGCAGGTTAAGTCTCCAGAGAAAAGAAAACATGGCTATCGAAGAGATAAATGTAGCTCCCAGTTGAAAAGGCATGACTCAGAACTTTAAAACTTCTGAGAAAAAAACTGTGGCGCCACCCATGTGGGCTAGTCCTTATATCTAGGGTTGGAGGTGACTGCACTTAGCAGAGGGGAGGAAAGAGAGGGGCAGAAATTCAGTTCTTAGAAGGCAAAAGGACATCTCCCGAAATACCCTTCTCTTCCCATACATCAAGGACAGAGGGTGTTTTGCTCCCCAAAGACAAGAATGGCTTTCACCCTAATCAGTGATTTCAAAAAGGAAATTTAAATTTCCACAAAAGAGTTTAAGGAATTGCACAGCCATGTCAACATGGGTTGGAAAAACATGTTATGTGATGTGGTAATTGCGCCAGCATTTCAGGTTTAATAGTCTGTGGAATTATCAAGTGGACCAATCTAGTGTTTAGCATACTGTGTCTGGGAGAAAACATGCTCCCAGTTGAAAATGAGGTTGGAGTACAGGCTGTTTCTCAATTGTGGCAGCTTGTATCCAAGAAGCCACTTATTTCAAGTGTCTAATACCTTCAGCAGAATCTGGCTAGCCACACAGTGGAGAGGGAGTGGCAAATGAAACATGTAATGCTCACCAAAAAGAAATGTCCACTTTTATTTTTATAAAGAAACTCACTGAATAGATGTAAGGGAACAACAAAAAGAATGTAGTTTCTGAGATCAGTTATTTCTTAGACGGGGTCTGAAGCACTCTGAACACGTGGGTTATTTATTGGCAATGATGAATTTGTACTTTAAAGAGAGGGCACATCAGATCACATAACAAAATTAAATCTTATCAGCAAAGCGTTCCCAACGTTGATCAATCCAGATTGATAGTGTAGTTGTTGGTCTTCCGTTTTCTAAACCTGTTTCAAGTAATAGACTTCTGATCACCCTTTGTTATTTCAGATGAAAGAGAATGAACAAAAATAGAAATGATGGGCTCTGTGGAATCATTTGCTGGTATTAAGTTTGGATTTCAGAGGTTGGGAGCGGTCCTTTCCCCACATCAGGTACTGATCCACCTATTGGCTCTGTGGTAGCTTGAAAAGCAAGTCAAACATTACTCTGGTCAAGACGTACATTTCCCCAACTGCATGTCTTTGCAATTTCAAGTTAAAATCTAAATAAGTTCTTCGAATTTTAGAAAGAGAGGAAAGGCTATCTTCATTTTGAGTAATATTACCTGAAAACTGCAGTTAGTAATGGTTAGTAATGCTCCTGCACTCAGAGAGTATAGTTTCCCTGACTCATGTGGGTCAAGCAGAGGACAGTGTATTGGAAGAAGAGTGTAGGGGGAGGTAGCTGTTAATATCATACCCTAAAACTATTATTGACTTTGTATACTTTTAACGATAATGCATAATTTATCTTAAAATTTCAAGTAATCTTAAAGCAGGATGTGAGATTTTTATATTTACTAAACAGATGCGTCAGTTAAAATGTACCACATGTTGGTACATATATACAATGGAATACTACTCAGCTGCAAAACAGAACAAAATCATTCCATTTGCAATAACATGGATGGACCTTGAGAGAATTATGTTAAGTGAAATAAGCCAGCGAGAGAAAGATAATCTGTGTTTGACTCCACTCATATGAGGAATTTAAAATTATGGACCAAGAACAGTTTAGTGGATACCAGGGGAAAGGTGGGGTAGGGGGTGGGCACAAAGGGTGAAGTGGTGCACCTATGACATGACTGAAAAACATTAATGTACAACTGAAATTTCACAAGATTGTAACCTATCAATAACTCAATAAAAAAAAAAAATGTACCATATGTTGCATGAGGACCTTTGGGGTCCCTCATTTAGACTGCTTTTTGCAAAGAGTGCAGGGTAGGCCTTTAAAATAGAATGATCACGGTTTGCAATACGTGTAGTCATTTAAAACTATATTATCAAGAGAAATGATAAAAATTGAAATCTTCCTATCCAACCACTAGTGACTCTCAATTTTTACTCTATAAGGATTTCTACTTTTTCTTCAAAGCATCCACCTTCGTTAGTAGCAAAAGGGACAGAGTCAACAACCTGGCGGTCCGTCTCTATAGGAAGGTAAAGTCTGTCTGCTTTCAAAGTACAGGCTACTTCTACCACCGCTTACTATAACTGTGTTCAAAAGGAAGAGGGTGGTCAGAGCAAGCTTGCAGAATACATCAACCCTCATAAGAAGTGCTCAGCTGGAGCACAGACCCTTTCAAGTACATTGCACAGCCACACGATGGCTTATTTGAATCATTCACTCAAAGCTTACTCTGCATGGTGGGGTTAGATTGAGACTGTAAAATTGTTACAATGGTACCTGCAAGCATGTCTACCCGAAACTTCCACTGAGCCATGCAGTTGGTCTAGTTAGATCCTCAGACTTTGAGCAGGGACCATGACTTCCTGCCTTAAATGCATGCCCAACAACCTTTTAGGTTTCAACTGCCATTACCTCACAAAGAGGCTCATTATATTGCCAGAAAGTTCTAGATGAATGTTTCCCAAACTACTTCTTTATTGGAATATCCTTGTTAATATCAACACATTTTTACTTTATTTGGGCTTTTAGTATTTATTGAGTGAGAAAACTACATAATGGCAAAAAAGTTATTACCAACCTAAATTGAGAACTAACTAGTAAGATAATAGTTATATATGAAACATAGTCAATCTTCAGGCAAGGCTTGAAGATTTGGATTACTTAAGGCTCTTTTGGTTGCAAATAATAGAAACAAACTCTGACAAAAACAGATTAAAAGTCACCAAGGAAGTATTGTACACCAAGCCTTGGGAAAAGCAGGGTCATGGTCAGTGGCAGTTCATGGTTCCACTCTAGGACATGGACATCACCATGACTCCTAGATTCTCAGTTCAACAGTCCAGATTCCCTGGACTAAGAAACTTATTGACCCAGCTTGTGTCAGTTATCCACTCCAGACCAGCTATGGCCAGAGAAGCAGGACATAGGGGACAGACATATTTGCTGGGAGTCACCCCTGGGTATCCATTGGGATCAACAGTTGACGTTTCAAGTTTTAGAATTTTTCTTCCTTCTTGAGCAAGTCCCATTGAGAGTCTCCGGGTAGAGACTCAGAGCTGTCCTTTTCTGGGGGCTCCTGAAATTGGTATTCCCAAAGTTTGGGACTCCCTATCTTCTCTGTCATAATACTTGTCTCTCATGGTCCCATTCTGCCTTGGCGGTCAAAAGGAAGGGCAGAACAGTATTCCCCTTTATTGTTTTCTTCTCCTTCTGAGAGATGAAGATGCCGGGGGGACAGGGTAATTTATCAGATGCTTTCCCTTGAACAAAATTAGATTTCAGGCACACATCAGAAAAGCGAATGTATTCATCTGGCCCACGTTAATCCAGAATTTCTATAGAGGAGGGACTTAGTGGGGATAATTTGATTTAAAGGAGAAGGTAAGAGATTCATCTTTATTTATTTCATTTTTGTAGTAAGTCCAAATTTCCCCCCAATATTTTATGTGTAGTAGATACGGTAGGTGCTCTGCCCAGATTTCCTTTACCTGCTGGTGCACCCATCCTCCGTCTGCTGAGTGTTGGCTGCTCACGACTCATAGCTGCTCCCTTCTCTGGAAACTGTTCTCAATTGAACAGGAGTCAACTCACTCAGAAAGTTACATCCTAGGGACCGGCCCCATGGCGCAGCGGTTAAGTGTGGACGTTTTGCTTCGGCTGTCCGGGGTCTGCTGGTTTGGATCCCGGGTGCAGACATGGCACTGCTTGGCAAGCCATGCTGTGGTAGGCGTCCCACATATAAAGTAGAGGAAGATGGGCATGGCTGTTAGCTCAGGGCCAGTCTTCCTCAGCACAAAGAGGAGAATTGGCAGCAGATATTAGCTCAGGGCTAATCTTCCTCAAAAAAA